>NC_025996.2:73333840-73438649 GCF_000442705.2 Elaeis guineensis
CCTTCCATCACTGAATTAAAAATTCAGGTAGTCCAGTGCCTAAGTGCAGTGAGTTGCTTACAAGTCATCGTGGTGGTCTCAGATCGGAGGGATATTATACCCATATTCCATCGGAGCAAATCTTGACAACAGAAATAGCTCCAGAGTCGGTCACGTTCAGTGCAGATGTACCCTTACATCTCACCTGTATGCCATACCAGTGTCTCCACACTCATTGGTTAAGAGACAACCAACTATAGGCACACAACGATCTATGCCTTGATAAATGTTGTCGTCCTTGGTAACAACGTATCATTTGTCACGAACAATTTAAGGGACTAAACGATAAATCCTCCTTTGTCGAGTCTAAATAGTCCTAAGGATTCACCACAAATAGGGTTCATTAGAAGATGAAATATTTATGATGAAAAATACCAAAAAAAATTTTAATAATTCATAATTTATGTACATATACAAAAATAAGCATAACCGTCAACAGACTGACGATTGACTTTGGGATACTATTCCCAACAATCTCCCACTTGGCTAAAGCCAATCGGTGCAGTATCTAATACCCATCTTCGACTTGTAGTTGTCGAACTCCTTCACCGCAATGACTTTAGTGAATGGGTCAGCCAGGTTCTCCTTTCCGTCGATCTTCTGAAGATCGACGTCATCTCAATCCATAATTTCTCGAATGAGATGGTAGCAGTGTAAAATATGCTTCATCCGCTGGTGTGCCTTTGGTTTGTTCGCCTGAGCAATGGCTCCAGAGCTGTGACAGTAGAGCAGAACTGGACCAACAAGGGAGGGTGCTACTCCGAGCTCGGTGATGAATTTTCTCAGCCACACCACTTCTTTGGCAGCATCTGATGTGGCGACATACTCCACCTCGCAAACTGAATTAGCCACTGTGTGCTGCTTGAATTTTTTCAGTAGATAGCCCCACCATTAAGGGTAAAAATAAATCCTTACACACTTTTGCTGTCATCGTGATCAGACTAGAAACTAGAGTCTGTAAACCCTATAAGTCTCAAGTCCGATTCACCAAAAACAAGCCACTGGTCCTTAGTATTTCTTAAATACTTCAGAATGTTTTAACAACCTTTCAGTGATTCTCCCTGGATCAGATTGGTATCTACTCACTATCCCTAGTGAGTATGCCACATCTGGTCGTGTACATATCATGGCATACATGATAGATCCCACTGTCGAAGCATATGGAATCCTACCCATACATTCTCTCTCTCGACGTATTGTCGGATAATCCCTCTTCGAGAGAGAAATTCCATGGCTTATCGGAAGATAGCCTTTCTTGGAATTCTCATGCTGAACCTCTTCAGCATAGTATCAATGTACGTGGACTGAGATAAATCAAGCAACCTTTTAGATCTATCCCTATAGATCCTCATCCCTAGGATGTAGGACGCTTCTCCCAGATCCTTCATGGAGAATTGTGACGACAGTCAAATCTTTATTCCCTGTAATGCAGGGACATCATTATCGATCAAGAGAATGTCATCCACATACAATACAAGAAATACTACTACTGGACCATTAGCCCACTTATAAATGCATGGCTCTTCTCCATTCTTAACGAAGCCATACATCTTGATCATCTTATCAAAATGTATGTTCCAACTCCATGATGCCTGCTTAAGTCTATAAATGGACCTCTGTAGCCTGCACACCTTAGACTCATCTGTGGATGTGAATCCTTCAGGTTGTATCATATACACCTCTTCGTCCAGCTCTCTGTTTAGGAAAGCCGTCTTCATATCCATCTGTCAGATTTTATAGTCCAGATGGGCAGCTATCGCAAGCATAATCTGAATGGATTTGAGCATTGCCACAGGAGAAAATATCTCGTCATAGTCTATACCATAACGTTGACGATATCCCTTGGCAACCAGACGGGCTTTATAGGTTTTCACCTTTCCGTCTGCGCCTCTCTTCCTCTTGAAGACCCACTTACACCCTATGGGTTTTACTCCTTCGGGTGGGTCAACCAATGTCCACACATCGTTGACCTTCATGGACTCCATTTCGGATTTCATGGCCTCCAGCCATTTCTCAGAGTCGGATCTCTGCATTGCATCCATGTAGGTGATCGGATCCTCATCATTTTCATCAAGTTTAATAGGATCACCATCCCGGATCAAGAAACCATAGTATCTGTCCGGTTGATGTGGTACTCTATCAGATCGCCTTAAGGGTGCTTGAATAATGGGCTTCGGATCTGATCTAACCAAATCCGATTTAGGTTCAGCAACTTGTGTCGATTTTTTCACCTGTCGAACTTCATCAAGTTCGATCTTAGAGGCAACAGTCCCTTCACCAAGGAACTCCTTTTCCAAAAAGAATGCCTTAAGGCTGACAAATACTTTTTGCTCATCAGCTAGATAGAAGTAATACCCTTTGGTCTCTTTTGGGTACCCTATAAAATTACACTTGTCAGACCTAGGTCCTAGCTTGTCCGTAATTAAATGTTTAACATAAATCGGACACCCCCAAATCCTAAGGTGCGAGAGTACTGGCTTACGTCCTATCCATATCTCATATGGCATTTTGGTTACAGACTTACTCGAAACTCTATTTAGAAGGTAACAAGTCGATTCGAGTGCATATCTCCAAAGGGAGATCGGCAGACCAGCAAACCCCATCATGGATCGAACCATATCCAACAAGGTCCGATTCTTCCTTTCAGACACACCATTATGCTGTGGTGTTCCAGGAGGTGTCCACTGAGAGAGAATCTCATTCTCCCCAAGATATGTCAGAAAATCATTGAAAAGGTATTCACCTCCTCGATCAGATCGAAGAGTTTTAATACACTTTCCAGTTTATTTTTCTACCTCATTTCGAAATAGTTTGAATATTTTAAATGACTCCGACTTATGCTTCATTAAATAGACATACCTATATCTCGATAGGTCGTCTGTGAAGGTTATGAAGTAGAAATATCCACCTCTTGCACTTGAGCTCATGGGTCCATATACATCAGAATGTACCAGACCCAAGAGTTCGCTGGCTCGCTCACCTTTTTCAGTAAAAGGTGATTTGGTCATTTTACCAAGAAGACAGGACTCACAGGTTAGAAGTGATTCACAATCACCTACTTTAAGAATTCCTTCTTGAGCCAACCTATTTATCCTGTTCTTATTGATATGACCTAGCCTACAGTGCCAAAGGTAGACTTCTGACACATTATCTATTCTAGAGCATTTACTAGAGGTTTGAACCATATTAACAGGTTGTGATAGAAAGTAAATTTCATTATTAAGTTGTCCAACAAATATTGTAACACTATTCAAAATGATATTGCAAACATTTCCTTTTATTAAAAATTGATAACCGTTCATGGTCAAAAGGCCTACAGAAATAATATTTAATAAAATGCTTGGATAATAGTGACATTCACTCAGAATTACGTTTCGAGAATTGATTACAAGGTTCATGATTCCTAATGCTAGAACTGAAACTTTGCTTCCATCTCCAACATTCACGAACCTCTCGCCTTCATCAAATCTCCTACTGACCTGCAGACCCTGCATCGAATTGCAAATATGATAAGGACTTCCGGTATCCAATACCCAGGCAGTAGTATCACAAATAGAAAAATTATAAGGTGTTATCATATAAGTACTTTGCTTTTTCTTTGGCCTGTTCGGGTCCAGTGAGGCAATGTATAGAGGATAGTTCCTCTTCCAGTACCCCTGCTTCTTGCAAAAGAAGCACTCCATCTGGCTCTGGTCGGGCTTGCGCTTCTTGGTCTGACCCTGTGCAGACGTCCCAGCATGCAGCTGCACCTTCTTATTCTTCTTCTTGTTGTTCTTCTTCCCTTTCTTAAAGGGTCGACGACCAGAAGAAGACCCTCCCACAACATTCACCGACTCCTTATAGAACTGGTGATCCTTCTCAAAGTTCTGCAGCAACCCGAACAAGCTGTGGTAGTTCACTCAGATTTTGTCATTCGAAAATGAGTAAGGAAGGGAAGGAAGGACTTGGGCAGAGAATTAATGATCGCATCCTTACCGAGCTACTCGTGTAGGGAAAAACCCAATTTACTTAGGCACTCAATCATTTCGATCATGTACAGTACATGATCAGTGACTGAGGCTCCATCCCTCATCCGAGCATTAAAAATGGCACAACTAGTTTTGTGCCTTTCAACGTCGTCAGGCATGCCAAAGGAGTCGTTCAATATTTGAAGCATCTCCTATGGCTGGGCATTCTCGAACCTGCGGCTGAACTCATCATTCATTGTCGCTAGCATAATGCACTGAACGGTGGTGCGATCGTTGAACCACTTCTGATAAGTGTCTCAAACCGTCCCTCTAACGTTCGGGGCTGGCTCCTCAGGTGCTAGATCCGTTACTACATAAAGGATCCACTCATGCTCAAGGATGATTTTTAATTTTTGATACCAGCTATCGAAATTAGGTCCCATGAGCTTGTCATTATCTAATAATGATCGGAGAGACAGGATAGTGGCCATAGCTGCATAAAGAAAAACCAGACCTCTATTAGTACATAAATTATAAATACTAAAGATTTGGACTTTAGTCTAAAGTTTCTCCCAGTATTTTTACGAACTGGTAGCCTCAATCTCTAATTCGAGGAATTACTTTAATTCCTTAGTGGGTACTAGAATCCACACAGACTACACATGAGCCCAACTTTGGTTGGTCAACCCATGTGCATCTATGGGTAGGTTCATAACCAGTTGTTTTTCTAAACAACTTCTAGTAATTGATTTTGCCCCAGAACCTAATCAATAGGCTTTGGCCTCCACTGAAAAGATCTGGTTAGGTCCAACCATTAACATGATTTGATTTTGGTGAATCAGACCAATAAATGATCAGGTCCGACTTTGGCCGGCCAACCTGATCACCATCAGAAAGACTCAAATCAAATTATCATATTATGAATGATAATTCCATTAGTCAATAAGCACCAGGCCTTTGGGCCTCCAATTATTATTAAACTAATAGACTCATTATCACTCACTTAATGGGAGGCTATGACTTAGTTATCAATATAACTTAATCATTTTTAGGGACCTAATAATTTTTGAGGATTTTATTAAAGGATAGATGAGAAGAAAAAATATCCAGCCAATTTCAATCCTCCCACTGACTTCACCAAGTCAGATTAAAAAAGAAAAAGATTTAATTAAAGCTAGCATTAGGAGCACCTAAATCAGTCAAACTGATTTACTTAATGACATGGGTGAGCCCTAATCACCAAGTGATCTAATCAAAACTTAATTCACCAGGTTGGCCAGGTAAGTGAGATCAGTGGTGGGGATAAGCCATTAACTCGTCAGAGATCGAATCACTGCGAGTAGCTCCCGCTTAAAAACCACTGGTCAAATTGCTAAACTTACCTTAGAAACCAACCGGTTCATTAGTTTTAATTTGATCAACTTAGTAAATAGGGTTCCACCGTGTAGCCATGAATTAAGTCCATCTTGGTCTAGTTAAAGATATGGACCCATTCAACTACAACTATTGGAGTTGAGTCTAGAGTATTCTTGACCTAATCTAATTCAACTTTTGATTAGATTTGACCAATTACTCTAATTTAGTCCATTTCTTTAAGATAATCTTAGGTCTAACCCAATTATAGACCTATTCCATCTAACCCATTGACCCACAAGTTTATGTAATTATCTTAGGTCTTAATTCATAATTCTAGACCGACTAGACAACACTTAATTCTTTTAATTAAGTATTTAGGATGATGGGTCAGGGTTTGGCATTTCAAAAATAAATTTCAAATTTGAAAAGTTTTATTTTCTATTCACCAAATATGTTGACTCATTTCACAAATAGATCAGCACATTTCATAAATAGCAATCCTATTGCTAATTACATAACAGAAAATAACTCAATCAAAATAAATCATGAATATACCTTTAGAACTAATCTAACACATTCATGATAAATTTCATAATTGAACCTTTACAATTAATTCCTTTCACTGCTTCATCTGCATGGGATATAATTGCAGCGACACCCCTACTACCATAGGAGACCCCATTGAATGGGAGGAGAGGGCCTTTAAACCCTACTTTTCTCCTATGACCGGACGGCCATGGCAACCAACTCAATTCGATTACTTGCTACTTGGATCAAGTATATCTAAATATACCAATTTTAAAATTTAAATTTCAAATTTCAAATTTTAAATTTTGAATTTTAAATTTCAAATTTTCAAAATTTTAAATTTCAAATTTTGAATTTCAAATTTTGAATTTTAAATTTTGAATTTCAAATTTGAAATTTCAACCAAATTTCAAATTTCAAATTTTGAATTTCAAAATTTTGAATTTTGAATTTTAAATTTCAAAATTCAAATTTTGAATTTCAAATTTCAAAATTCAAATTTTGAATTTCAAAATTTTGAATTTTGAATTTCGAACAACTTTCAAAATTCAAATTTTAAATTTTAAATTTTAAATTTTAAATTTAAACTTTTAGATTACAACTTAATCTATGCATGTAAATATATATATCATATCTAAGAACCCGCTCTGATACCATTTGTGGGGAAAATTCAGTGCAGGGGTAAAATGATAATTTTAAAACTTTTTCAAAATTATGATTTTACAGTGAAAAAATATAAATTTATCTAATTAATTAACATGAATTTATCCTACACTAGGATCTAAATATGATATATAGCATGCATTCATTTAAATTTGAATTTCAAATTCAAACAGTAAACCTTTACTGTAATGTGTTCAGAACATAATATCTTTGTGCGGGTAGTAGATCGCCACAATCTGATCACCGTCGGGAGAGTCTGATCATCGCAACACAGCCACACAATATGTCTGGCCTCTGTGGATCATCCACACGAAGCTTCCGGTCTGATCGACTTCTCACGAGTGCTAGCTCATTGTAGAGCCCTTTTAATGGTCGATGCTGATCGAACTCCTTCGATCGATATCTGTCGATTCTTCGGATGCTCTGGATCATCAACAGACATGCTTGAGAGGATGTTGAAGATCTTCCTAAGATTTTGTGGGCTCATGACACTCGTAGCTCACTTTCTCACTTCCCGAACCCCAGGCTAAAACTCTAGGGAACTCATTGGAAACCTTGCACCCACTTTTCTTTCTTTTCTTTCTTTTTTTCTTGGAAAGATATGGACTTCCTTCTCACGCACAAGACCTCTCACAATCCAAAATTTTTCTCCAAAAATCTTCTTCTTGCACGCCCCTTCTCTTCTCCTCCTTTTATAACAACGTCAAACGTCTTATCCAAAAGAAAGGATAAAGATGAGTAATTACACATTTGAATTCAAATCAAATTTTGAATTCAAATGGACACCAACTCATCCCTTATCCACTAAAGGCGTGAGGCATGGCTTAAATTATGCATGAAGTGATTTCATGAGAAACCTTTTCTCATGTAATAAATGGGGCGTAAAAAAAGGGATAAGGCGCAAAGATTGATTGCCCATTCAAATTCAAATTTTATTTTGAATTTGAATGGCCAACCAATCATTCTTATCCATTCATTTGGCACATTAAACTGGGGTGTGGAGAGGGCTTGGCGTGAGAAAATAATTCATGAGAAGTTTCTTCTAATGAATTCAAATGGGTGCAATGGAAGTGAGGTGGTGCATGGAGATTGGGTCAAGGTGGTTTCATTATTTAAACCAACCTAATTGAACCAAATAAGTTAGGTCCAATTAGACTAATTTAAACCCAACTTAATTAGGCTTAATTAGGCTTAATAAAATGTTAATCAAATCAGAAATTAACTAAGCCGAACCCCTAATCAGATCAGGGACCAAACCATCTCGACGATTAGGTCAACTCTTAACCTAATCGGGTCAAACCCAACTGAATCTAATTCAATTGGACTTGATCCAAAAATAATTATTTAATCAAATTAAGTTAATTAGTGATCAAATTACTAATTAAACCTCTCATAAATATTGAGTCCAAATCCGATAGGCAACCGGGCATCAGAATTCATCGATATGTAACCCTGATCGAAAAGTCCCAACCAGTGGGACTCTTGACCCCGGTACCCATAATGTGTGGAACTCATGATCAGAGAATCTTGATTCTCGATCACTGAGTTCCAAATATGTAGGATTCTACACCAGCCATCAGATCAGATAGGAACCTCTAATGTGTGTGACTCTGCAGGTTCGAACCTAAGCCGGTAGCACAGGAACTAATTCCTGTAGTAATCGAAGTGACAATCTAGCAATGGTACCCGATGTCCGGATAGGTCGAAGAGTTGCAATCGCAACACTCAGAACCTACATGAATATGGTTACTATATAATTCATCCTTTTGACCCCTGTGTTTAGGATGACTCAGGGTTAAACTGTCAACCCTGATCAGATCATCCGAATCGTGCTCAACTCAAACAGTCCTGTGACTCCTCACAAGGACTACCCTGGCCAAGGTTTTGCTAAATTGAAATACGACTGTACACAGCTCCTAAACTGGAGTGGTCAATTTTATTTTGACACATGCACCGACAAGTCAAGTACTTGACTACACCCAGCAGCCTTCCGTCACTAAATTAAAAATTCAGGTAGTCCAGTGCCTAAGTGCAGTGAGTTGCTTGCAAGTCACCGTGGCGGTCTCAGGTCGGAGGGATATTTATACCCATATTCCATCGGAGCAAATCTTGATAACAGAAATAGCTCCAGAGTCGGTCACGTTCAGTGCAGATGTACCCTTACATCTCACCTGTATGCCATACCAGTATCTCCACACTCATTGGTTAAGAGGACAACCAACCTATATGGCACACAATGACCTATGCTTGATAAACGCTGTCGTCCTTGGTAACAACGTATCATTTGGTTGCGAACAGATTTAAGGACTAAACGACAAATCCTCCTTTGTCGAGTCTAAATAGTCCTAAGGACTTCACCACAACATAGGAGTTCATTAGAAGATGAAACATTTTGTGATGAAAAATATCAAAATAATTTTTATCAATTCATAATTCATGTACATGTACAAAAATAAGCACAACCGTCAACAGACTGACGATTGGCTTTGGGACACTATTCCCAACACCAGAACTATCTTCAACTTTCGGTACCAGCTACCGAAGTTGGATCCCACCAACTTATCATTGTCCAACAATGATCAGAGCGATAGGAAAGTGGCCATATCTGTACAAAGAAAAATCATAACCTAATTAGTAATTGATTCATTAAACCTAAAGATTTGAACTTTAATCAAAAGATTTCTCCCACTATTTTATTCGAATTGGTAGCCTCTACCTCCAATTCGAGGAATTACCCTAATTCCTTAGTGGGTACTAGAATCCACTTAGACTGCACACAAGCCCAACTTTGGTTGGCCAACCCATGTACATCTAAGGGTAGGTTCATAACCAATTGTTTCTCTAAATAATTTTTAGTAATTTTAATTTTATCCCAGAAATCTAATCAGTAGGCTTCGGCCTCCACTGTAAGGATCCGGTTAGGTCCAACCATTAACATGACCATACTTGGTGCATCTAACCAACAAATGATTAAGCCCAACTTTGGTTGGCTCACCTAACCACCATTAGAGAGATATTTTCAAGTCATCATATGATAAGTGATAATTTCATTAGTCAACAAGCACCAGGCCTTTGGGTATGTAATGATTATTGAGTTAATAGACTCATTATCAAACACCTTAATGGAAGGCTATGACTCAGTTATCTCCATAACTTTATCATTTTATGGACCTAATAATTTTAGAAGATTTAAATGATTTAGAGGATGAGATCAGATGAACCAGCTTATCATGATCATCCCACTGTCTTCATCAAGTCAGCTTAAGGGAGACCATTAAAAGGGCTGGTCTAGGAGCACCTAAATCAGTCACACTGATTTACCTAGCTGACATGGGTCAGCTCGAATAGTCAAGTGATCCGATCAAAACATAATTTCATCAAGAGATCAGATAAGTTCGATCAGTAAAAGGGTCGGCCAAAGCTTGCCTTAGACACCATCAAAAATGGCCAAGTAAGCGGACTCCCAATTAAAAACCATCAATCTGGTTTACCTTAGACACCAACTGATTTAATTAGTTTCGATTAGATCAACCTAACAGTTCGTGCTAGACCGCTTAGCCAAGAATCAAGTCTATTTGGTTCTCGTTAAAGATATGGACTTGACCAACTACAACTATTGTAATTGATCTAGAGAATCCTTGACCTAATCTAAGACAATAATTGATTAGGTTTAGTCAATTCTTTAATTAAGTCCATCTTTAATCTAACCATAGGTCTAACCCAATTAATGATCTAATTTCCACTAACCCATTAACCTAATGTGTTATGGTTTGTATCTTAGGTTCTTCAAATCACAATCCTAGAACCTAATCAAACAACTTATTAATTCTTAATTAAGTTTTGGGCTGAGGGTTGGGTTCGACTTTTCAAAAATAATTTTTATATTTGTAAAATAATTTTATAATATGGTTCTACCAATCATATTGCATGTTTGATTCATAATCAAGATGCAAGTGAAATAAACATGAAACTACTTTAGATCTAATCTAAACAGGTTTATGTAATTGAAATAATTTTAATTTTAAATAATTTTTTTACACAAAAATTATTAACAAAGAGATTTTATTTTAGATTTAAATATTTTTTAAATCTAATAAATCATAAATTTAATCTAGATCATATCTAACAAATTTATGATTAAAGATAGATCTACACGAACTAGGACTACCTTTGCACTATAAGGGGTAAACCTTACAGCAGGACAACCTTGCAGTTTGTGATTAATCTAAAATTTTAATTTTAGATTTAATAATAAAATTATAATTATATCTAATCTAAAAAATAATCTAAGCATATGTAAATAATCATGTAATAAACAATCTGGGCTCTGATACCAATTGAAGGAACAGATCTAGGATTTCAGGGTTAGATCTTGAAACTTTTTCAAGATCAGACAGCAGAAGACTAAAATAAATCAAAATTTATTTTTTAAAATCAAAAAATTTTTAGATCTAAGATTATATTATATGATTATTACATAGCATTAAATCAAAAATTAAAATATATAGAGCATGAACTACATGTTGATCATATCAACATGTTTCTATACTACATCTAATGTATGTATTAAACAATAGATCAGATCTATTACCTTGCAAGTTAGATGTTCTAACCTTACTGTTTTGGACCTGAGGATGATGTTGCAAACTGCACATGCATCCGATCTCTGGGAGTCATCCACACGAGCCCACGAATCTCGATCAGAAGTCCTGCTCCAGGAAATCAGCACAGTATGCTAGTACTGCGCTGATCCTTCTTCAATGGTTGATCAGGTGCCTCCTTCTTGATTTGGACTCTTCCAAAGATGAGAAGTAGGAGGAAAAGTTTCAGATCTGAGACGCTCTTAGAGAACTCAAGATGGAGGAAGGGAAGAGATGAAACTAACAACCCTAGAAGAAGACCCTCTTCTTCTTCTCTTTTACTCTCTCCTAGACACCCTATCTTGTGTCTATTATATCTCCATGACCCAAAAGTCTTTCTCTTTGATTTTTTGGTGCCCCAAAGATCTCTCAAATTTATATATTCTCTAAAAATTCCATGAAGAAACTCATTTTATAGAGAGAGATATGATAGAGTCCTTGTCTAGGTCAAATACCTAGTCAAGGCTTATCCAAACATGGCAAGATAAGGGGTGCCCAACTCTTGGGTGCCTCTTCCTTATTTTTGTGCATGGATCATTAGAAAAGAGTGCACAATATGTTCCCTAAAAGCCATAAAAATCTCAAAAAAAATCTGGATAAATTCAGTGCAAAAAGGAAAGAGTTTTGGATTTCTAAAACTCTATCTCATAGAATTTGAAATCCAAACTTATTCCTACTTTGATTTGATCCACAACCACTTTCCCTGTATGAAAGAAGAGAGCAAACCTTTTGGATGTGGAAAAGACCTGGGAGAGGGCTTTTGTTGCAAAAAATAAGATGGGATTGGCATGGAATAAGAGAGATGGCGTGGGGGGGCTTATATGGCGCAAGGTGGAATCCTAGTCTTACTAGGATTCTATCTTATGACTTGTTTTAATTTGATTTCTCAAACCAAATCAAATCAAAAATAGATCAACCTAATTAAAATAGATCTTAATCTAATTAAAAATATAATTTAATCAGATTAAATTAGATTTAAATCTGATTTAATTTTTTAATCAAATTAAAAATTAGGTTGACCCAAGTCCTAATTGAACTAGGACTAGTTTTTTTTTTGCATTTGGCTTATCCAATAAATTAATTGGACTTAATCCAATCAAGCTCAAACTAAATCTAATTAAATTATATTCAATTAGACTTAATTTCAGACCATTGGCTTAATCAAATTAAGCCAATTAGCAATCAAATTGCTAATCGATCTTCCTGCAACACTTGCACTAGGTTAAATGTCAATCGTATTGATCATTTAACCCTAGAATGATTCTTAATCATTGATCAACCATCCGATCGGATCATAAACTCTAATGTGTGTGACCTCATAGGTCCGAACCTAAGTTGGTAGTATAGAAATAAATTTTTGTACCAATCGAAGTGACCATCTAGCAATGGTACTCGACGACCGGATAGGTCGAATGTGTAGAACAACATCCTTAGAACCCATGCGGATATAGTTTTCATATAATTCATCCCCTTGACCAAAATGATTATAGAATACCTCAGAGTTCAACTGTCAACTCTGATCAGGTTGTCCACATTGTATTTCAAAATATCAAATCCATCTGATGGATTACCTGGCCAAAGTATTGTTAAATTGAAATACAGTGACTCATTCTTCTCCAACTCTTGAAGTGGTCAATCCCATCTCGATCACACTCTGACTTCATAAGTATTTGACTATGTCCAGAAGCCTTCCATCACTGAATTAGAAATTCAGTTAGTCCAGTACCAAAGCACAGTGAGTTGCTTGCAAGTCACTGAGGTGATCTCAGGTCTAAGGGATACTTATACCTATTCCCATCAGAGACATTCTTGACAGCAGAATGCTCTGAAGTTGGTCACGTTCAATGATGATGTACCCTTACATCTCATCTGTATGTCATACCAGTGTCTCTACACTCCTTGGTTAAGAGGATAACCAACCCATATGGCCTATAACGATCTATGCTCGATAGAAGCTGTCGTCCTTATTAACAGTATATCATTTGGTCATAAACAGTTTTAAGGACTAATCGATAAATTCTCTCTTTATCGAATCTGAATAGTCCTAAAAACTTCATCATAACAACGGAGTTCATTAGAAGATGAAAGCTTATGATGAAAATGCCAAATATATTTTATTTATTAACAAATCAATTACTATACTTGGTTACTCAACCGTCAACAGCTTGACGATTGGCTTTTGGGATATATTTTCCAACATCTATCATGTGCACCATGACATGTACAAGGTCAGATGTGGCATACTCACTAGGAGTAGTGAGTAGATACCAATCTGATCCTGGACAAAATCACTGGATAGTGGTTAAAGCCATCCTTAAGTATTTGAGAAATACTAAGGACCAATGGTTGGTTTATGGCGAGTCAGATCTGAAATTTGTGGGGTTCACAAACTCAGCTTTAAATCTGACCATGTTGATAGTAGAAGTATGTCGGATTATATCTTTACTCTGAATGGTGGAGCCATCTGCTGAAGAGTTCCAAGCAGCATACTATGGCAGACTCTGTTTGTGAGGTGGAGTACATCGCATCATCGGATGCCGCGAAGGAAGCTGTGTGGCTGAAAAAATTTATCATCGAGCTCGAAGTAGCACCCTCCCTCGATGGTCCGATCCTGTTCTACTACGACAGCACTAGTGCCATAGCTCAGGTGAAGGAACCCAAAGCACACCAGCGGACGAAGCACATTTTGCGCCGCTTCCTCCTGGTCTGGAGATCGTGGATCGAGATGACGTCGACCTTCAGAAGATTGACGGAAAGGAGAACCTGGCTGATCCCTTCACTAAAGCCCTGACGATAAAAGAGTTCGACAACTACAAGTCAAAGATGGGTATTAGATACTGTGCTGAGTGGCTTTAGGATAAGTGGGAGTTGTTGAAAAATATATCCCAAAAGCCAATCGTCAACCTGTTGACGATTCAGCAACCTTGTATTGTAATTGATTTGTTAATACATAAAATATATTTTTGGTATTTCATCATAAGTTTTCATCTTCTAATGAACTCTATTGTTGTGATAAAGTCCTTAGGACTATTTAGGTTCGATAAAAAGAGGATTTATCGATTAGTCCTTAAAACTGTTCACGATCAAATGATAGGCTGTTAATAAGGATGACAGCTTCTATCGAGAATAGGTTGCTGTAGACCATATGGGTTGGTTGTCCTCTTAACCAAGGAGTGTGGAGATACTGGTATGGTATACAGATGAGATGTAAGGGTACATCATCATTGAATATGACCAACTTTAGAATATTCTGCTGTCGAGAATATCTCTGATGGGATATAGGTATAAGTGTCTCTTAGACCTGAGATCGTCTCAGTAACTTGTAAGCAATTCACTGTGCTTTGGTACTAGACTAACTGAATTTTTAATTCAGTGACAGAAGGCTTCTAGGCACAGTCAAGTACTTGCAAAATCAGAGTGTGACCAAGATGGGACTGACCACTCCAAGAGTTGGAGAAGAATGAGTCGCTGTATTTCAATTTAGCAAAACCATGGCTAGATAATCCATCAGATGGATTTGATATTTTAAAATATAATATGGATAACCTGATCAGAGTTGACAGTTGAACTCTGAGGTGTCCTATGAGTATTTTGGTCAAGAGGATGAATTATATGAAAACTATATTCGTATGGGTTCTAAGGATGTTGTTCTACACATTGACCTATCTGACCGTCGGGTACTATTGCTAGATGGTCACTTTGATTGGTATATAAATTTATTCCTGTGCTACCGACTTAGATTCGGACCTATGAGGTCACACACATTAGAGTTCACGATCCGATCGGATGGTTGATCAACGATTAAAAATTATTCTAGGGTTAAACGATCAATACGATTGACATTTAACCTAGTGCAAGTATTGCAGGAGGATTGATTAGCAATTTAATTGCTAATTGGCTTAATTTGATTAAGCCAATGGGTTGAGATTAAGTCTAATTGAATATAATTTAATTAGATTTGGTTTGCACTTGATTGGATCAAGTCCAATTGATTTATTGGATAAGCCAAGTGCAAGGAAAAACTAGTCCTAGTCTAATTAGGACTTGGGTCAACCTAATTTCTAATTCGATTAAAAAATTAAATTAGATTTAAATCTAATTGAATCTGATTAAATTAAATTTTTAATTATATTAAGATCTATTTTAATTGGGTTGATTTAATTTTGGTTTGATTTGGTTTGAGAAACCAAATTTGAATAAGTCATAGATTGAATCCTAGTAAGACTAGGATTCCACCTTGCGCCACCTTAGCCCCCCACGCCCACTCTCTCTTATTTTATGTGATAAAACCTTCTCTCCCAAGCTTTCACAAATGCCCAAAGCTTTCCACTCTTTCTCTCTTACATGGAATATGGTTGTGGATCAAGTCAAAGTAGGAATTAGTTTGGATTTCAAATTCTATAAGATAGAATTTTAGGAAACCAAAACTCTTTCCTTATGGCACTGATTTTATCCATATATTTTTTAAAATTTTTGTAGCTTTTATGGCACATATTTTGTGTCCTTTGTTGGTGGTCCATGGTAGAAAAAGAAAGAGGGGGTGCCCATGAGTTGGGCACCCCTGGTCTTGCCCTGTTTGGATTTTTCTTGACTAGGTATTTGACCTAGAAAAGGATTCTTCATATCTCATGATTTAAGATGAATTTCTTCTTAATATTTTTGTAGATTATAGAGCATTGAGAGCCTTTTAGGGCATGTAAAAATCAAGAAGAAAGAGTGTTGGGGCATGGAGATATATTAGACACAAAACTAGGTGTCTAGGTGAGAGCAAAGAGAAGAAGAAGAGGGTCTTCTTCTAGGGTTGCTGAGTTCACCTCTTCCCTTCCTCCATCTATGAGTTTTCTGAGAGTGTCTCACATCTAAAACTTCTTCTCCTACTTCTCATCTTTAGAAGAGTCAAAATCAAGAAGGAGGCATCTGATCGACCATCGAAGAAGGATCAGCACAGTACTAGCATACTGTACTGATTTCCTGGATCAAGACTTCTGATCGTGATTCATGGGCTCGTGTGGACGACTCCTAGAGGCTGGATGCATGTGCAGCTTGCAACATCATCCTCAAGTCTGGATCAATAAAGTTAAAACATCTAACTTGCAAGGTAATAGATCTGATCTATTATATCTTACATACATTAGATGTAGTATAGAAACATGTTGATATGATCAACATATAGTTCTTGCTCTTTATATTTTAATTTTTGATTTAATGTAATATAATAATCATGTAATAGGATCTTAGATCTAGAGATTCTCTAGTTTTATAAAATAAATTTTAATTTATTTTAGTCTTCCGCTACCTGATCTTGAAAAAGTTTCAAGATCTAACCCTGAAACCCTAGATCTGGTTCCTTCACCCAGCCCCTATTACAACTCTTGCAGATGTATTTATATAATCAGCCAATATGAAAGCATTCATGCATACATCCATCACATAGATGTACTAAAGTCTATAGCCACTCATCATGTATTTTATAATAATTATAAAATATGATAATTAACTTCTTATGTTATCTTAACTGTGATATCATTCATAAACATGTCAATGGAGATGTTTAAATATATGGGTATAGGACCCATCTAGGGTTTTTGATTCGGATTCAACTCTTGACCCAATTTCAATATTAAGTCAATCATTTGTCATCCTTTTGAGTTGAGTTGATCAATTCTTAGATTCATCCTAATCTAATTAGGTTAGTTAAGATCCGGTCAACCATGACTCATGCCCTAATCAAGTTAGGGTAATGACAATTTGATCAAACTTAATTAAATATAATTTTTAATCAAATTAGAAATATAAATTTGATTTAATCTATAATCATAAATTCTAATCATATTAGATCAATGAATTATAGTTAAAAAAATCTATCGATAAAAACCTTAATCCATGTCTGAGGCATCCTTTCTATGATCAAAATTTTTCGGCTCCACATATACCTTTGGGCAATAATCATAATGGATGATCCATAATAATGAATACCCAATTATATGGTGGTCGGCCCTTGAAACTTAAGTGAATGCATCAAATGCAAGAACCCTAAGTCTTGGTAATGTACATCCAATGTATCATTCCAAAGCTCCACGCATCATATGCACTGGATTTATAATTTCATCAAAAAATCAGATCATGGGATCTAACTTATACTTGTCACACACATCTAAAAACCAAGAAATCTCATATCCAAGTTCGATCATGGATTGATAACATTTATCGTTAATAAAGGATGCATCAAAAATATTAATTAAACAATAATAAAAAAAACTAATTTTCACATAATTTAAACCGGATCTAATCCATATCACCATAATAACATGATATTTGATGAATCAATCAAGGGTGGCTCTGATACCATTGTTGGGTTCTGATAACATAGTGAAATATAGATTTCAAAATTTTTTTATGGATTTAACTATTGAAAATAAGTTTTACAATTAAACAAGATTATCGAAACATAAAAATCTTAGGAACACCTTGATGATTACAAACAATCAATTTAAGCATGTATAATAATAAGGGATCAGATGTTATATACCAATATGAAGATGAGGGTATAGTAATCTACAAGACTCCATAGTAAATGTCCTCCAACGGTGATCCATACGGGACTGATCAAGGTCCTTCCCAATTTGATGCAGTGCTGCAGCCATCTTCGCAAGTCTACTGTCGATCGTTCTTCATAAGAATAAGTTACACCACTACTTGTATGCCTTTGGAGCCTCTATTAGGACCACACTAGGAACCATTCCTTACAAAAACTCACCACATAAAAATCAGATTAGATATTCAACACTTGAACAATCTGATTTTAGCACAAGTATCACATGCTTTCCAATTTTCTCTTGCCTTCCTTTCCATTTTTCTCTCCCTTTTCTCTTATCTTTTTTCAAATTTTTTCTATCTTTTTCCTCTTCATTTCCACATCTAACCACCAAGGAAAATGCCATGTTTGTCACATAGGAGATGCCCCCTTTAAATAAGAAAGAAGGGGCACCTCCAAGGGATGCCAACAATTGGCATCTCATCATATTCACTGATGATTAATTCCATTTAAAGAGAGTTTGTTGGGTTTTTAATCTGCAGAAGGACTCTCCTCTGTGCACACCACCTAAGGCATCATCTGATGTCACGACCCTTTAGGAATTAGCATGGAATAATGAAGAGATAGAAAGGAAGTTAAGAGTTTAATGAGAGATGGAGTCTTCCATTTCTCATCACACAAAAAGTGTGGCATCCCAATTAATTTTGGCATGTGAGTTCCTTCACAGAAAGGACTCTTCCTTTTCTTCTGTGCCCACATATCCCAAGGCACCATCTGATGGTGCAAAAAATAAGAGAACACGTGGAATAAAGAAGAAAATTAAGAGGAGTACTTAAGAAGGACTCCTCCATCTTAACGCAAAAATAAATGGGGCGTGCCTTTATTTTGGCATGTGATTTGGTATGGAGGAAGTTGATTTCTTATGAAAAACTTCCATTAAAAACAGATAAGCCACCTATTAATTTATAGGTTCAAATCTAATCCCATTAGGTCAAGGCATCAAGCTTAAGGGTTAGCACAAACACCTTTGCACTGAACCCAATTGAGAACTTAGGTTAATACATGTGCTAGCAATTTAATTAACCCATAAGATTTATAATAAATTTAAATAGATTAGACCAAGATCAAATCTCTATTGTATATGACCAATTGGGTTCTATATCTAGCCAGTAGTAGACTCAAACTCATGACCTAATTCAATTAGGTTAGCCCAAAGGCATCAATTAATCAGAACACCTTCTAATTAATTTTTAAATTAAGCTCTTTTAATTTTTGCAAGTCCACAAGTCAAGATTGATGTCTAGCAATGTATCATGACTACCTAGAAGACATAGAATTTGATAGAAATACTAAAATTATCCTTTCATGGTGAGTTACCGTGCAATTCAATCCTTCGATCATACAACATTCCAAATAGATCATGACCATGAAATCATGTCAAGCTCAAATACCTATCCATATATATCTCGATCTGATAATGATGACTTGATTAATGAATCAGTAGAATTTTTTTTACTGTTCATCCCTGCTTTGGCTAGAGGCTCTCAGAGTCATCATCCTATTAGATCACATAGGATATTCTCTGCTCCTATAAGGAGTGATCAATTCTTTATTGACCACTTATAACCTCCATGCATATTTCATCAGACCCAAAATATCCCACATATTTTTCAAAATGGCATGCTAGGGAATAAACCAAAGTAAGGATCTATATATATAAGGTACCATGGTGATCTCAGATCAAAAGATTAGTTGCACCACTTCCACTGGAGAACCATCTGTCAACATACTGTAAGGCTCCATCAGATATTCTCCCTGTGGATTAGTTCAGTGAACTCATTCTCCAATGAGCACCTACATCCTTGTATTAATATCACTACATAAGTGATTGTGAGATCAATCACCTTCTCCATCGAGCATACATAGGATGTACCAGTCTTATCAGCATCATCGATCTCTGACTCGATGATCCAATGACTGAGAATATTTTAGATTGGGACCATCAAGATTTTAGGTCTTACTGGCATGATCTCATCATGGTCCTAAAATCATTGTCCTAATCTATTAGGTTTATCATAATCATAAAAAATATGATGCAGCAAATAATAAAACATAATATCTCATGAAGAAAATAATCAATATCATGCAAATGAGTAGGAAGATAATACAAGAAAGTCTCTATCGCATCACCCATGCGATTGACTTATAGGGCACTGTTCTTTCAATGAGAAGATAGATATCCAAATGACTACTCATGTTGGTCACGCTCGATATCTTTATTCTCTAATAAGCACCTATACTTTCATTTAGTATCTCCACACAGTAGATTCAAGACTCATCTACCCCTAAGGGAAGCAATCCGTGTACCAAGCTATCTAGATCAATCATCATCTTTATGATAATCCTACGATCAGGAGTATTTCATGAATTAATCATTCATGACACACGTTTCAAATTCTCAACTCTTAAGAATATATGTCATCATCTTGTTAATTCATTGAATGATTCATAGATACATCCCATAATATGAATGAAAAAACAATCCAAATTTATTTTATTAATAAATTAAAATTACAAGTTATGCCATTAGAAAGATTATATGTGTCGGTCTAATTGACTTCTAAGATGTATATCTAACATTTTCTTGGTATTTTTTCTTTATTTTTTTGGCCCTTAGGAGTCTCAGTCGGGTGGAAGGCTTGAAGCAGCCAAACAGGGAAGCTTAGATGATGGCTAGGGTTTTGCTGGAACCCTAGCTATCGGGCCGCTACTAGGGGTGGGGGAACCCATTGATCGTCAGGCTGCTACAATGCTGCTTGGGATGGCTGGGTCATCAAGTGGGGTTCGGGAGGTTTTGATGTGTGTGAGAGAGAGAGAGAGGGGGGGTGAGGGGGAGTGGGGACTTGTCGACCGTTGGGCCATCGTAGTGGCGTAGCGCCACTTGGATGAGATGGGTGATCATCAGATGGGGGTAGGGGGATGTAAATGAGAGAAAGATAGATTTAAATTTATTTAAATAAAAAAAATAATCGAGGTAGATTTGGGGTGGGATATACTATTATTTGTATCCGATCCGAACCCGATTCGGATATTTCTTTTAAAATCCATACTCACCTCGTCTCTTAATCGGGTCAGGTAAAACCTGCCCTATCCAGAGCGGGTCAGCTTGGGTACCCATCGGATTAGAAAAAATTACCATGCTTATTTGTCCATAATTTTTTCAGTTAATATAAATTCAAATATTAAATTAAATGAATAATAAAATTATAATTTATATTTTTCTACTAATAAATATGGATATGCATGAAACATTAAGTGCATTCACATTTAGTTTGATGAATACAAGCTTGATGATAGTCATATCTTTGTTTTCTCTATGATGTAAATCAAATATTATTCAGTAATGAAAACTATCATAAATGGTATAATTATAATGATGAAAATAAAGTCCATTATTAAGATTATATGTGATGCACTACAACTAGATAATGGTCTAAATAATAGTTATTGTTGGGTATGAAATACCCCCAGCCGAAGTCCTCCACAGAATCAACGGCTCCGCCAGCAAGGCCAACCTCAAAAGAAATCTCCGCCCGGGCTCCCATGGGAGCCGGACTTCATCCTCGACGACCAACAACTTCAGCTACAAGACAGCTCCGCCCGAACTCCTACAGGAGCCGGGTCCCGCCGACGACTCCAACGACTGCAGACAAACTTCGTCCGGACTCCTACGGGAGCCAGACTCCGCCGACAACTTCAACCTCAAGAGGACTCCACCCGGACTCCTACGGGAGCCGGGCTCCGCTCTCAGTATCAACTGTTGAGGACTCCGCCCGGACTCCTACAGGAGCCGGGTTCCGTCCGCAACTTCAGCTCCGAGAGGGTTCCGCCCGGACTCCCACGGAAGCCGGGCTCCACCCACGACCCCAACCGCAAGGAGGACCCCTCTCGGACCTCTACAGAGGCCGGACTCTGACCGCTGCCGAGCTTCAATCAACAGATCCGCACCCCCTGGCAGGTCACAACAACAACCATGATCCTGTTCCACTTCCTGTAGCGGATTCCGCGTGGCTCCATCACCCCCTGCGGCGGACCCATTACTCTCTGACAGGCTGTGTCAACGGCCACGATTCTGCTCCGCTCCCTGCAGCAAGTGCTGCGCGACTCCACTACTCTCTGACAACTAGCGGCAACGGACGCCGCTCCACTACCTGCAACAGGCTCTACGTGGCAGGCCATGACAATAGCCACGGGTCTACTCCACTACCCTTCGCGATAAATTTCCCTGACCATGGGCAGCCCACTACCAGACGGTTACAAATGTCGCCATCAATCCGTTGGCTCCCCCGCCTATAAAAGGGGGACCCAGATACGTTATTCTATAAGCTCATTTCTTATCTCAAAACTATGGTAAATTCTCCGTTCGAGCACTCCATTCTTGTTAAGGCAGAGAACTGACTTGAGCGTCGGAGGGTCTTGCCGGAGCAACCCCACCTCTGGTTTAGACTTTCTTTGCAGGTCCCGACGGCGACCGCGGCTTCTCCGACTCCAGCTTCTCCGGTGCAAGCAGATTTTAGCACCAACAGGATTGGCGCTAGAGGAAGGGCTGAACCTTCGCTGTACCCTTGTTCTTAAAGGAGGGCTCAACGGATCCGCTTCCGGCCACCTCATCTGATGCCTTCTCATGAGGTCTTTGCGCAACTGCCTCCGGCTATGGTCACCGATGAGGAGTGGCCGGGTGACCGGCCTCTGTCGGGTTCCGCCAATACCGTCTCGGGGGAATCCCGGCGGGAGGCAACCAACGTACCAGCTGCATCCCCCAAGCGGCAAAAAGTTGAAGAACCCATAACCTTCACTGAAGTGGACACCCAGGGAGTCCAATTCCCTCATAACGACGCGGTCGTAGTTTCCTTGAACATAGCAAATTACGACGTCCATCGCATTCTCGTCGACAACGGAAGTTCGACCGACATCTTGTTCTACAACGCCTTTTTAAGAATGACCACTCTGGGTGGTCATCTGAGACCGATTTGCTCCCCCTTGATAGGGTTTACCGGTGACGCCGTTCCGACGGAAGGAATGATAGCTCTGACTGTGACCGCGGTCAGTATCCGAAGCAGTCCAGAGCTCTGGTGAATTTCCTGGTGGTAAAGGCGCCATCTGCCTACAATGCAATCCTTGGCCGACCCGGTCTCAATGCCCTCAGAGCTGTTGTTTCAACCTACCATTTGAAATTAAAGTTTCCCACCAACCGAGGGATCGGAGAGGTCCGGGGAGACCAAGCCCTGGCCAGACATTGCTACAACATCGCCTTGCAAAGAAGCGATCAAGCGGACCTGTGTCCGATCGATGGATTGGATGCTCGCGATGACCTCACTGAAGAGAGGGGCGGTCCAATCGAAGACCTAATACCAATCCCTTTGAATGATGGGAACACGGAGCATGTGGTGTTAATTGGCTCCAACCTGGAGGGAGAGGCCCTACAACGCCCATATGTGCCCCCACAGCCCTGTTAGGGACAGGAGGAGAACCTCGTCCTAACTTGAGCAAAGTCGAAGGCCCGATTCCTTTTAGACCAGATGGGGGGAGAGGCCCTACAATGCCCATATGTGCCCCCACAGGGAGAACCTCGCCCTAACTTGAGCAAAGTCGAAGGCCTGGTTCCTTTTAGACCGGATGGGGGGAGAGGCCCTACAACGCCCATATGTGCCCCCACAGCCCTGTTAGGGACAGGAGGAGAACCTCGCCCTAACTTGAGCAAAGTCGAAGACCCGGATGGGGGGAGAGGCCCTACAACGCCCATATGTGCCCCCACAGCCCTGTTAGGGACAGGAGGAGAACCTCGTCCTAACTTGAGCAAAGTCGAAGACCCGGATCCTTTTAGACCGGATGGGGGGAGAGGCCTTACGACGCCCATATGTGCCCCCACAGCTCTGTTAGGGACAGGAGGAGAATGCTCGCCCTAGTCGAAGGCCCGATCCTTTTAGACCGGGTGGGGGAAGGCCCTGCAATGCCCATATGCGCCCCCCAAGAGGAAAACCTTGCCCTAACTTAAGCTACTTCGACCGATGGTAAGCCCAGCCCGGACTCCTACGGGAGCCGGGCTCCAATCGCCAACATCACCTACAGGACAACCCCGCCCAGACTCCTACGGGAGCCGGGCTCCGCTGACAACAGCAATCACCGATAAGCCTTGTCCGGACTTCTACGGAAGCCGGACTTTGCCTATGACTTTAATTGCAGGAAGACTTCGCCCTCCTACGAGAGCCGGGCTACTCCAACTTCAGGAGGGCTTCTCCGATCGGACTCCCAAGGGAGTCGAACTTAGCTCCGACTTCAGCAAAGAAAAAATCCAAGCAAAAAAGGAATGCAAACAGTGCCCGAAGGCAACGGAAGCTCGAACCCCCGAATTCAAGCCCTAGGAGGGACCTCGGGCCCGAAGGGCCCCAAGCGAACCTGCAATCATCAACGGAATGACAATTGGGTATCTTCGAACGGCGTAAAAGCCAAAAAGGAGCTCGGCAAATGACAACCCCACATGAACAGAAGAGGTCGACGACAACCTTGGGACGACGTGAGAAAGAAAAGAAGAAGAGAAGGGAGAAAGAGGAAAGGAAAATGAAGAAGTTCGACAGACAACTATTTAATGCGAGATGCAGACAAGGTAACAAAATCTCTTTTTCATTTAACAAGAGTATACGTTACAGGACCCGGTGGGTCAGGAAAAGAAGAAGAAGATACACATCATCGCAAGCCTCGCAAACACGGTTCGGGAAGGATGAACCGGAGGCCGCTCCGAGCTGCAAACTCCTCTTCCCGTCTCTGTCCTTCTCAGTCGCATTCTCCAGTGCGTGTAACAGCTCTCGCCCCATCTCGCCTCATTCTGTCTCCGAAGTTCCAACCCTAGCGGGAAAAAGGTGGGATAGATCCTCGGAGGCGGTAAGGGCAACGGCGGCAGTAGCGAAGACCTGTTTCAAGAAGAACCAGAGTCACCTTGGAAGCGGTAGCGATGCCAGAGATGTGCCTCATCTCCGAATGCTCCACGACAGCCGCCACCCAAAATGCTCCGGCAAGGTCGGCATGCGCTACTTCCACCATCCCCGCAACAAGTTCCACTGCCCCACCGACGACGCCGACCGCCTCTGGTCCCTCGGCCCCGACGGCATCAAGGATCCCGTCATAGCTTATGACGACAGCTCTTCCCTCTTGACCGGTATCACCCCGCCTTGCTACTCCAAAATTCACAGGCAGAATAACTTCACCGACAGCCCCCGTTATTAAACCCCTGTTGTTGAAGGAATTCTTCCTTGAGCCCCCTTTAAAATGATGGAGATTCTCACCGGCCGTCGTTCTCCTCCTCACCTTCCTCCAAGCCCTAGACATCCCCTCAAGAATGGCCTCCGGGGTAGAGGAATGGTGTAGGAACCCTCAGAGAAGAATTTGGGGGGGGGGGGCTGAAGAAGGCAAGGACAGGTGTGAGGGAAGCAAGGCTCTCAGGCGAAAGAAAGGCGCCAGGATGAAGCCATGAAAGGACTAGGGGGTTTAAATAGCCGACGGATCCTAGCGCAGTTATGGTGGCGGGTATTCCTGGGCCAACTGGTGCGTGCCACGTGTCGCGCTTATCCCCTTCATCGCTATCGAGGGTTGACCGTTCACAAATTCCCGTGGCACGGTGCTTGGGATCGCATTCCGACGGGGGTTCCGAAAAGACTCTTCAGGTCACCTTCATCGAAAAGCGGGCTCTGACGTACACACATTAAATGCCAAATATCTAGAGGCAGCGGTACGCAGGTTTCAAAGGGGCGACTTCGGCTGTGTCCATCTCTCTGTACTTCCTTCGTTCGAAATTCAAACTCGGAAGTAGGGGGACTGGTGTTGGGTATGAAATACCCCCAGCCGAAGTCCTCCACAGAATCAACGGCTTCACCAGCAAGGCCAACCTCAAAAGAAATCTCCGCCCGGGCTCCCATGGGAGCCGGACTTCATCCTCGATGACCAACAACTTCAGCTACAAGATAGCTCCGCCCGAACTCCTACAGGAGTCGGGTCCCACCGACGACTCCAACGACTGTAGACAGACTTCGTCCAGACTCCTACGGGAGCCGGACTCCGCCGACAACTTCGACCTCAAGAGGACTCCGCCCGGACTCCTATGGGAGTCGGGCTCCGCTCTCAGTATCAACTGTTGAGGACTTCGCCAGGACTCCTACAGGAGCCGGGTTCCGTCCGCAACTTCAGCTCCGAGAGGGTTCCGCCCGGACTCCCACGGAAGCCGGGCTCCACCCACGACCCCAACCGCAAGGAGGACCCCTCCCAGACCTCTACAGAGGCTGGACTCTGACAGCTACCGAGCTTCAATCAACAGATCCGCACCCCCTGGCAGGTCACAACAACAACCATGATCCTGTTCCACTTCCTGTAGCGGATTCCGCACGGCTCCATCACCCCCTGCGGCGGACCCATTACTCTCTGACAGGCTGTGTCAACGGCCACGATTCTGCTCTGCTCCCTGCGGTAGGTGCTGCGCGACTCCACTACTCTCTGACAACTAGCGGCAACGGACGCTGCTCCACTACCTGCAACAGGCTCTACGTGGCAGGCCATGACAATAGCCACAGGTCTACTCCACTACCCTTCGCGATAAATTCCCCTGACCATGGGCAGCCCACTACCAGACGGTTACAAATATCGCCATCAATCCGTTGCCTCCCCCGCCTATAAAAGGGGGACCCAGATACGTTATTCTATAAGCTCATTTCTTATCTCAAAACTATGCTAAATTCTCCGTTCGAGCACTCCATTCTTGTTGAGGTAGAGAACTGACTTGAGCGTCGGAGGGTCTTGCCGGAGCAACCCCACCTCCGGTTTAGACTTTCTTTGCAGGTCCCGGCGGCGACCGCGGCTTCCCCGACTCCAGCTTCTCCGGCGCAAGCAGATTTTAGCACCAACAGTTATCATATTTGTACGAAGATTGGTTTGGCCAAGAGTTTGGATTACTGATCTGGTAAAATTTTGTATTAAAATATATTAAAGATTAAAAGATATTTAAATAAAATATTTAATATAAAAGACTAAAAGTTTTATATATTAAATATCATTGCTACTCTTTAATTATGGTATAAATAAAAAGAATCAAGAATATTCTATTTTTAAACAAATTATAAGATAAAAATATATAAATAAAATTTGTTGAAATGATTGATTTTCAAAATATTTTAAACAAAAATATTTTGAAAATAACATAAAGAATAAAATAAAATTATTCATTTACTTAAATATAATATATAATATAAAAGCATCAAAAATTTTCTACATTAAATTCCATTGCTATCCTTTAATTGCAGCATGATTAAAAATAATTACAAATTATCTTTTTTAAGAAATTGTAAGAAAAAATTTTATATAAATAAGAATATGTTAAAACTATTGATCTTTCAAAATATTTTAAATAAAAGTTTTTGAAACTATCATGAAGAATAAAATGGGATCATTCATTTGTTTATTACGGAGAAAAAGGATGTAAAGACATAATTATTAAAATATAAAATAAAGAATATATCATTTTAAAAATATTGAATAAGTATAATAAATTATGATTACATAACAAAAATGAATGTTTACTATAGTGACTGAGTTGTTGTTGAACCGATTAAGAGATTACTAGTTTGATACTAATAAGTTACTTATCTTGATCGTAATTCCTTGTAATAGGGTCAAAATAGAATGCTTTAAATATGTTCTAATTTGGTTGGCTATGTTTGTCAAAATTTTTATTAAAAAATCTATACAATTCAAAAAGGTAGTTAGTTTGAATATAAAGTTAGCTTTTTGTTTGACTTACTACCATTAAAACCCAAATTATTTTAATTATTGACTTTTTTATACATTTGGATTCATTGGCTGGAAGTAATAGCTTATTAAGATAACAAAATAGAGGTCTTAATAATAATTCTACAATGTATATAACCTATTATTAGATAGTTTATTCATAAAATAAAATATTTTAATTAATTGAATTTTTTTATATATTTGGACTTGTTGGTTGGTATTAGTTGAATGAATAGCCTACCAAGATAACAAAACAGAGGTATTAATGATAATTCTACAATCTACGTAAGCTAATATTAGATAGTTATCGTATATTCATGCTTTGTACCTAGTAAAATAATATAAAGGAATCTATAAGAAGAAGAAGAGAGGTGTCCAACAAAATTTGATTAAAATTAGAAAGCATTCTTGTTGAAAACAATAAAATTATTTCAACAAATAATAAAAATAATAATTATTGCAATCAGGTGACGTTTATAAAAGAATATCTTTTATTGCTATGCCAAGCATTAGATTTTTTTTTTTGACAAAAAATATTGTTAAGTTCCTTAAGACTTTGGCCACCTAAAAAGATAAAAAGATTATTTTATCATAATAATAGACTGCTAAACAGTAGACATTATAAAGATTCATGCCAATTTTCTTTGAATGAATTATTTAGGTTCTGGTCATACAAATTGTTAATTTGGTAAAAAAAAAACATATATAGTTCAGGTAAGACTACTCATAAAGAACTCCTAACCTAAATTAAGTATGTTTTGATATGCCTTGCCACATCATTTATAGTTTATTATATCCAGCCATGTCATCTTATCATAGTCTATAATTTTGAATTTATCCATCTTGGCCAAGGAGATCATCCACCATGAGTAATTTGCACTCACAAATGTAAATGTATGGCCAATGGAAAAATTAAATATTATTCTCTAACCCTAACTATGTCAATTCAATTTGATTACCCATTACGACACTGGATTATGTTGGACACATGCAAGAAAACAATGTCCCTGCAAAATTAACTCAAAATAATTTGTTCAATGAAAAAATAGATATAATTGTAATAATATGATGACAACTTGTAAAACAAAATTTACCTAGATCTAGAATTTTGTAGTTGAACATATCTCCATTTTAACTATTGATAAATTGTCATAGATGAGTTTATCCTAACTTTCACTTGTGACAGCTAGGGGCAAAAAACCAATTGGCTCACTATCAAGCATAAGTAGGGCATTACAAATGAGATAGAAATCTGTCCCCAAATTTGGTAGACCCAAAACACACCAAGCAGTTACACCTTCGAGTCAAAGGACCACTTTACATGCTCTTTGGAAGTGGATATGTAATGTCCATGGTTTGATGTGAAATATAATCATGTATCGATGCATATCACTTTGGTGACATGAGACGATAACTACTCTAAATAGGTACTAGGTGTTGTACATCAAGATAGTCAAATCAGTGTAACATCCAAGCTCACCTATAGTTGAAGATATATTTCAAGTATTTAGAATGACTTAATTCTCCTATTGGAATTTACAATCATCCACTTATTTATTTTATCAATGAAACACACTTGTAGACTCTTTTTTGGCTTAGAGGCTAATGCTCTAAAAGCTAGCTCATAGTGCTAAATAGCTTTTAGGACATACCTCTCTTCAAATATCATGGTGAATAAGTTTGTTGTTCTCGTGATCACACAAAATCATGATAATATTGGAGGTTAGAGTGCATACGATATAACAACAATAGTTGAAGTGCTCCCAAAACCTATGGCTGAGCTGAAAAGATGTCATGCCCCAAATTCAGCATTCGAATCGGACACGTGATGGCCGCACAGTCCTTAGGACAAGATCTTAAAAAATATGTCAGGCCTATCTTTTTCTCAATCATTAATCCAACTCAGGCAGTGGTGAAAGCAAATCCAATGATATTTTTTTATTCAAATAAAATATAGTTCATTAATATCTCATTATAATCAAGATCAAGGTTTATTCAAAAAATAAACTAAGAGAAATCCTCTAAGATCCTATGCTCTTTACTGCTCGGTCCCAAGTCCAATAGAATCTTCTAGATCTGCAAAAAAAAAAAAAAGAAGGGTGAGCTTTATGGGCTCAGTAAGTTATCAATATCTCTGAGAGATCAAGTAAAATTAAAAATTCTTTTCCAACCATACAGTAATAGATGCAAATACCAATATAATTTGAATTTCAAAAATATGTCATGTGAAACAGCAAGTTTTTAAGTCTTCGTTGACTATGGTCATGATCAACCCCTTGATAAGGCCCATAAGAGACTAGTCCCTGAATACAGAATACCTGATCCATCAGGTGTATCAGTGATCAGCCCTACTAGCTAGGTTTAGAAGAGAAACTAAGTTTAGTTCATGCGGTCATGATTTGCTTCATGACAAGATAAAGAGATTAGTTCTGAAAACAAACATGCGAACGTATCAATGTGTGCCAGCGATCAGCCTCAACTAGCTAGGTCCAGGAGGACTAACTCTGTCAGTAATTAGCCCTGACTGACTAAGCCAGAAGAAATATATTTCTGACATATGGATAATGATCAATCCTATTGGCTAGACCCAGATCATAGTCTAACTAGAAAATTTTTTCTCATGATTTTACCACAACCAAATTTTTCATAAATAATCATACTTATTTTTATAATCGTATCAGCTCAAATTTTTATATCATCCAAAAGAGCAATAAAATAATATTTATTCAAAATTTCATACATAGATAAACATGTATAATTTTTTTTTTCAAAAATCATGCAATATTAATGCAATGAAATCATCTCCTTTCAAAAATTTATACCATACAAGGGTGACACATGCTTGATCTAACTTTTTAAATTATTTTCTAAGCATAAATACATATTTTCAAATTTTAATAATTTCTTGATATTTATGCATAAAATCTATTTTTTAAAGATATGAAATATGTACAAAAATAAACCTAAAGATAAGAGGGAACTTACAGTTAATCGAATCCAAAAGTCACAATTTTTGGTATGTGACCTGATCCTTAGATCCTGTGCTCTTCGACAGTGAAGGCTATGATCAAATAAATTATCAGGCCATTAATCTTCAATTTAAAAAAAATAGATGAAAAAAGAAAGAGGATCTCAGTCCAGCCTCGATCTAGATTAGAATTGGGTTGATTCATGGTCAGATCAACATGGCTTGATTTGACCTAAACTCAATTGGGTCTAATCAATAGGTTAGGTTCACAATTAAATTGAGTCCCTCTCTCTCTCTCTTTCTTCTTATTATTATTTTTTTCTCCATTTCTCTTTCTTTCTTCCTTAATCGAACCCATTGCTTCCTGGGGTGTCATGAGGGATGACTAGAGGGTGGAGGGTGTCGGCTGTGATGCAGCCAAAATGGCCGATGGGCTAGCCAATGATGTCGACTGGTGACGGTCTGATCGATGGCGATAGGGGATCAAAAAGAAAAAAGGGGCATTGCCCAACCTATTGTGGTGATGATACTAGGGTTGGAAAGGAAGAAGAGAAGGGAAAAAAGCTTATCGGAGATGGCAGCGGTGGTGGTGATGGTTGCAGTCGATGGTGAAAATGATGTATTTCACTTAAAAATCTCTCAGAATAGGTATGTTGGTTTTAGAGAGAAGGGTTAGGGTTTTTAGGGAGTTGTTGCCCAAAAATACAATCCAAGAGGGGGGATGAATTGGGTTTTATAAAACTTTTTCAGATTTAAATGTGTATGTATAGAACAACTATAATTATATGCTGAATATGCTGTGACTAAATGAGCAAAAAATAAATAGAGCTGATAAGGAAGATTACACATACAAACAATAAGTTTTTATAGTAGTTCAGTGTCAATCCAACACCATATCTACTTCTCAAGAAACCCTCTTGAGAATTCTACTATAATCATCAAGATTACAGCAAGATTATTTTAACAAGATCACAATCTAAATCTGGTTGGTTTCGTGGGCTCACCAACCAAAATCTATCTCCAAGTCACTCTTAGGCTTGAACAAATCCAATTCAAGGATTGGATAAGCCATCCCCCAGGTTTCAAACTCTCTTGATGTTAGATGTATGCCCAAAAAGCCAATCTTAACTGAGCATATCATAATCTAGGATATATTTTGTACTTGTCGGATAATTTTTATTACAATCATATTATATGTGTCCATAATTTATCCTAAAAATTAATAAAGATACTTTGTATATTCTCAAGATGTTGAGAATTTGAGAGATATATCATTAGTGGTTAATTTCTAAATGCTCCGATGGAGAATCATCATGGAGGATAGTGATTAATCCACTTAAGATTGATATATGAATTACCTCCCTTCTAGGTAGATGAGTCTCGAGTCTATAGTGTGAGGACACTGAGATAAGAGTGTAGGTGGTTATTAAAGAAGAACTTGTACTAAGCATGACAATATGAGAAATCACTTGGATGTTTACTCACTCGTTAGTGATTTTCTCGATACTATAGTGGTGTGACTATCTTTGACCTGTGATGTGTTGGCTATTCATAGCGAGGCTACTTAGTTTGACTGTACGTTCTCTTGGTCTCTAGCCATTCAGATCCTTACTATGTATATTGGCTATAGTAGGCTCAGATTCGCTGTTTTGAGTAGGGTGCACTAAATAGAATCTATCAATCTTGATAGAAAAGAAAAATCTATGCAATTCATGAGACTGAGTTCAGAAAGTCTCTGCCAGAGAAAGTGTAAATACTGAAAAAAAAATTTATGGGATTCATAAATATACTCAAGTCGAGCCAACCTAGCATATGACTGATGATGGGATTTGACTAGTTCTCTATGACCTCCATTTAATCGAAACTCACGATAGAGGGATCGTATCACATAGTAACTGCACCTAGAGATTCATTCTTTTTTCTATTGGGTTGCCACTATATGCTGTTAGACATCACTGATGGATCATGAGAACTCAATGAAATCATTTTTGGATCAACATTCTTGTTGGGGTGAGTTGGAATCATTCTAGCCCATCGAAAAGAGTTTGATGATACTGTGATGGAGATCATGGTATGTCTCACTATCAGATAGAATAGAACTTAAGAAATTGCACACAAAAAGAACATGTCCTGATCAACTGCTGGATCATATTCAAATTATTAATAGGATTGATGATTTGAATTTGAAAACTGCTAATTTGTAAGTGTTACAGATGTAGCAACTGCTAATTGTTAGTAATAAGATTTAATTATAAGTGTTGTAATTTAATTAGATTTTATTAAATTATGGATCAAGTCTTAATTAATTTGAATCAAATTTAATTTAATTGACTTGATTGATTTTAAGGCTAATTTGGTTTAATTATCTAAATCAGATTTAAATTTAATCTTGATTGGATCAAGTTTGATAGCCTTTCAATTTAATTTGATTTGGGCACAATTTGAACTTGATTTGGATCCAGTTTGAATTAAATTGACCCTAACCATCTGAGCCTAGGTTCTCTGGCTTCTCTCTCCACTTGGCCAACTAGAAGTGGGATGGGGTGGTGATTTTCTGCTACTTCTCTTGGCGTGCGTGTGAAAGGAGAAGCGCCAATAGTTGGCCCCCACCTCTCTAGGACTCCTTCTTGATTAAGATTAATTCCTAATTTGAATTCAAATCAATTAGGGATAGATCTAATTGGATTAGGAGTTTGTTATGGCACAGAACATCTCATTTTTGCGACAAAATAAGGAGAAGAAAAAGGGCATGCGGTATTTTTTCTGTCTTGCTGCTGTTGGATGTATGCCCTAGAAGCCAATCTTGGCTGACGCATAACATATTTTAAGATATAATTTGTACTTAATGGGAAGCTATATTACCATTTATATTTTATGTGTCCATGAATCATTCAAAAGATTAACAAGATGATAACACATATTCTCAAAGAGTTGAAAATTTGAGACATGTATCATTGATGGTTAATTCTTAAATTGCTCCTGATCATAAGATCATCATGGAGATGGTGATTGATCCAGATAAACCAATACACGGATCGCTTCCTTCGGATAGATGAGTCTTAAGCCTACGGTGTAGTGACACTGGAGTGAGAGTGCAGATGGTTGTTAGAAAATAACTAGCACTGAACGTGACCAACACGAGAAGTCACTTGGATATTTGCTCACTTGTTAGTGACTTTCTTGATGCTATAGTTGTATGACTGGTCTTTTGACCTGTGGTGCTACAGCTACTCACAGTGAGGCTGCTGGAGTTTGACTACACAGAAATATTGATTCAATAAATTCTTGTAGTGGATGTTGAAGACAGTTGATCCACTATAGGAGTAGGATGTGCATCTAGATAGAATCTATCGATCCTAGTTGAAGAAAGTAGTCCTATGGGATTTAAGAGATTGAGTATTTAAGTCTATGACCATAACAGCATGATTAATGAAAAGAAATTTTTATAAGAATCATGCATAGACTTGAGCTGATTAAATCTATCATATGATCGATGATGAGGTTTGATGATTCATCCATGACCTGCCATCTGATCGGGACTCACGATAGAGAACTGTATCATACGTTAACTGCACCTAGAGGTTCATCACCTTTTATTCTACTGGATTGCTACTATATACTACTAGATATCACTGGAAGATTGTGAGATCCACGAGCATCATCTCGATGATCAATGATCCTTGATGGACAGAGTTAGAATGGTTCCAACCTATTGAAAAGAGTTTTGATGATATTGTGATAAGGATCACAATATATCTCACTACCAGATAGAATAGAACCTATGGTGTCATACACAAAGAGACTTTTGATTGATCATATGGTTGAATTACGATTATGAATCGTGATAGGATTTAATTATCAATTTGATTGATGATTAATCCAATGTAAAAATTATAATTAAGTAACTCGCTAAAAAGTTAGTGAGTTATAGAAGGATTAATTAGTAATTGAATTACTAATTGGCTCAATTTGATTGAGCAATAGGGCTTGCATCAAGTCTAATTAAATTAGATTTAACTTGACTTGACATGGATTTGATTTGATCAAGCTTAATAGGGTTATGAGATAACCAAATTGCATGAAAAAATAATTTCTTGTTGAATTAAGATTTGGATTTGACTTAATTCCTGATTAGACTAGGATCTAAATAAGAATGTTTGAGTTTCTATTTAAACTAAAAATTCTCATCTTCATGGGTGCACTAAATTCTAATTGGATTAGAATTAAATTGAGTTTAACTCAAGCACCAAGAGAGAGTCCAAAAGGACTAGGACTCCTCTAATTAGGTGATATTTAATTTAAATAGTTTAGACTCCAAATTAGATTTAGATTTTAATCTGTTTGGATCTAATCAGTTTCTAATATGATTAGGATTGGTTAGAGTTTAAATTTGTTTAAATCAGTCACCTAAGGAAGAGTCCTAAAATCTTAAAACTCCTCCCTCTCTATGCACCATAAAGGGTCTCATGCCAACCAAATTTTTGATGCCTAAATACCCCACGCCCCTTTCCTAATTTGCATGTAAGAATTCATGGAATCTCTCCTTTCTCTGTGAGGTATATGATGCACAAAAGGATTAGGTGTTCGGCGGCATCATGTGTTAGAGTCCAAGGGAGATTGGACTCTTATCTCCTTATCACCTTTGCCTATTTAAACATGGGTCTTATGGGATGGTGAGAAGGCTGAGAAGAGATCAGGTTTGATGCCCAAAAAGAGAGGGTTTTGTGCATGAAAAATCAAGGGAGAGAGAGGGACGACGTGATGCTTCTTGGTGTGTGGTAAGTTGGTGGATATCCCTTCTTTCTTACCAACAACCAAGGGTTGGTTGTTAGGACCATCTCTCTCTCTCTCTTGTCCATATTTGGACATGGATTTTTCTTCTTCTCTTTGTCTAAGAGCTAGATAAAATTTTATATCTCTAGTGTAGAGATTTGGTATATGGGTCTTAGGAAGAAAAGAGAAGAAAAAATTCTTCTCATGATTTCTAGCATAGAGATCAACATCCTCCTATTTCTTCTTCTTCTCTAAGAGTGTCTTGAGAAAATTTTTTTTTCAACCATCAAGATACGATCTTTGTAAGAGAGCTAACATCCCAATGAGATCAAGAAGCTTCTGATCAGATCAAAGCCTCGTATGGATATCGTAGAGGTCGGATGCTTGTGCAGCATCAAGAGATCTTTAGAAGATATCCATAATCATCAGTTCGTGGTGAAGATTGATCCGTGCCAAGTATGAAGACTTTTATTTTTTTCTATTTAATTTTTATATCTAAATCTTATCTCACATATGTAGATTCTGTTTATGATTTTAAGATTTGATCTTATGCATGCTTAGATTAAATTAGATTTAATCTGAAATTTTTAAATTTTGCTACATACTTATTTTGAAAATTTTTGCATGCATATTAGATAAACTCCAACAGTGGTATTAGAGCCACATCATATGCATGAGATTAGGATTTAGATCTAAAATTTGTAATGAAAAATTTTAGATCTAAAAATTTTTTATGTCGTTCTGACATAAGGTTGCTCTGGCATAACTTGTTATGTTGAACGGTTATTCTAGAATGATGTTAAAATTTTTAATTAAATAAAATTTTGGATCTAATTTTTCAGCATATATATGATATATATTTTATTGTTTAGATCTGAAAAGAGTTTTGAGATCTATTTTGATTCGTATATATGATATATGAAAGTATGTTTAGGGCTGAAATTTATTTCTATGACCTGAGCATTAATCATGTATGTGATATATATTTGTATATATGATCTGAAAATTATTTTGAGATCAAACTTACTTTTCATACAAAAAATTTAGATCTAAAAATTTTGATTTAAAATTTAAAATTAGTGTTTATGCATGAAGAATTGGTCAAGGGTAGATCAAATTAGGTCATGTAATTAGATTACATCTAGAGTTTCTGATTTGATCATAATGGGTCTAAATCGATTTAGCTGTTGATCAAATCAAGTCAAGTATTGATTAAAGTGAGGTCAATAGAGCTTAAAATCATACAATTATTGTTGATCAAATCAATTTACATCTGTATGTAGAATGATTAACCTAAGGACCTAATTCGACTCTATGGCTCGAATCTGATTCACCTAAGCTAACCAATTTAGATCGATTAACCAATTAGTGTCTAAGGCAAGTAATTAAAAGTGATTATTTAATTAATTTCATTCATTGATCTGGTCAATTTATTGGTGTCTAAGAAAAGCAATAGGGAATCCCCACAATCTCCACTTACCTGATCAATTTGAAAGATTGAGTCTCAAATATTGTTGCTTGGCAGATTGATTTAGCCCATGCCAATTAGATCAGTTATGTGATAACTGATTAGATGAGACCTAAACCCAAATCTCTCCATTAAGTCTTCCACCATCGTAGATGTGCGAGTGTGCTACCGACATTGATTGTTTTCGACTGGTCATAGTGTTTAGTTGCATCGAAAACACGCAACAACTCTATTAGCAAAGAGTTGCTCCAGAGTAAGATGAGATTGGGCCTAATAACTTTTAGGTGAGGAATCCAACGATGGCTTTGCACCTGCTTGTGAATGGTGGGTCTGACTTAACTAAGGAGTGTAGGCAATAACTGTTAGGTGAGCCCACATGATTTAGAACCAAGTCACTGTAACATGCTTAGGAAACATCTACGCAAAGAGTTGCCCATGCATCGATGTTCGTATTACCAATAACTATTAGGTGAGGTGCACGACATCGATGGGACCGTAGTACCCACTAGAAATTCAGTTATCACGTTAGAGGTTTCATTTCTCTATCCAAAGAGTGTGAAAGATTTGATAAAATAGTGAGAATCTTTTTGCATCTAAAAGTCTCTAGAGTAAATTATAAAATAAGTACATATATCCAATTAGAATCTTTACTCTCTGATGTTCATCATGTCAGCTTCCAACCCTCTAGCTCAAATCCTAGATATAACCGTTTAACTGAAACTAATTACATAGATTGGCTCACCAACCTAAGAATTATTCTAATTTTAAAAAAATTAAGCAATATTCTCTACCAGGTTATTCTAATGTTAACAGTCCATCCAGTCTAAAGTCAACGAGCTATATTTGATGAGTAGATGACAATGACAATAAAGATAGGTGCTATATATTGAAGTCCATGTTAGATGAACTCTAACGTATGTATGAGTATATGTACACTATCAATGACACATTGATTCATCTACAAGTATTATAAGGTGATCAGAGTCACACAGCGCATGAAATGCATGATGGACAGTCAGTCTATGATCATTATTTGATAATGATCAGGACATTAAGGAGCTTAAAAGGCTTGACATGAGCATGCATAAGAAATTACTTATGGATTTGATCCTGTGATCCCTGTTTAGTTTATATGGATAGTTTATGGTAAACTCCATATGAATGACCATCTTAGCATCTTATCTAAATTGGTCAAAGTGTTGGTAACAAAAGAACCTTGAAAGTATTAGAGGTAAAAACCAGGAGAGCCTAAAGAAATAAAGACACACTAGAGTAGGCATGTCGAAATTGCTCAATACCATCCTTACGATTTTCTCTTCTTCTAGTTGAGTCATAGACTAGTAATTTTTATAGAGTCCATGGGAAGGTAGAGGGCTGAGGAAGTAATCCTTAAAATTAGCAATAGGGCAAGAGTTGCTCTGTGGCCATGGGTATATGTCCTTTATGATTATCATTTGGATTCAGTTCTTAGAGATGGTCTCTATCATTTGCATGGTGATGCATCTGTGAACTTTATTGAGTAAGCAGTGAATGTCATTGGATCTGAGAGATCCAAAGTTGAGATATACTTAAGTATATATGGAACCTCAGTCTAAGTCATATAGGAGAAGAAATGATTAACAAACTGAAGAAATATAGACTTTTAGGCTCATTAACTGTTGAGTCATATCTAGTTTGTGCATCATCTCTTTGAAAAAATATGACCAAGCTACTCTTGTAGGACAAGAGGTAAAGGACCACTGAGATACTTATCCTAGTACATATTTATGTGTGTAGTCTATTTGATGTGCTAACAAAGGGAGTTGTCTCTACTTCATTATCTTTACCGATGATTAATCATGGTATGGATATGTATATGAGATATAAATCTAAAATTTTTGAAAGTTCAAAGAATTCAGATGTAAGTAGAGAAATAAATCTGAAAAATTTTTAAAATACTTCGATCGGATCGAGGATGCAATACCAAAGAAAAATTTTTTGATTATCTCATAAAATGCATAAGTTTCATATTGGACCCCTCTTAGTACATCTCAGCTCAACGAGATAAATAAGAAGAGTCAAGAGACTATATAAGATATGGTCTAATCCATGATGGAATTCACTAATTTATTTTATTTTTTAAGAATATGTTTATTTTTATAGAATTGAGTTCTCTCTAAATCTGTTCCTACCATACCGTATGAGATATGGCATGGTGAGAACTGAATCTTAGTTATTTCAAAATCCAAGGATGTCCAGCCTGTGTCAAGGACAGCAGGTGGATATATTGAAGGATAGGTCTATAAAGCTCATCCTAAAAGAGTTTAAGATACTACTTTTCTTCTGAAAGATTACAATGTGATTGTGACCGACAGCTATCTTCTTGAAAAATTATTTAACCAAGATGAAGCAGTGGGAGAAAGTTAAGCTCGAAGAGAGTGTCTCTGGAATAGCCATAGACTAGAATAGATAGCAGTACATACCTCCATACAAGTAGGATCTCCTATCCTCTCGAAATGTACTTAGGTATGCTTAATAGAGAATGTTAAGAAAAATCATTTCTCATGAGAGATAGAAAATATAGAGATGATCCAAAATCTACAACGAGCATTGTCAAACATTGACTCCAGAAAAGAGATGCGCAATAGCTTTTCTGACTAGATATCTTTTGAATATTTCTATATGAGTAGCTTATAGATTTCACTTCTCGTGATATGAGATCACAAAGTCTGCAATAATCTTGAACTTGGGATATTCATTTCGATGATACAATCAAATTGTTTGATCAAAAATGAGGAGTTATGTTTTCCAAAAGGGTTAGTGGGAGTGTCCAATACTGACATCAGTTAAAATATGGTTGTATATAGAATTCTTTATCAAAGACATAAAGCAAGCGTCCTATATTTTAGAATATAAAGATCTATAGAGATAGATCAATTGGATGCTTATTTTTCACAAATAAAATACAGAGAGAAGATGCTGAAAGGGTTCAGCATAAAAATCTTGAAGAGGGATTTGCTACCTCTTAGGCATAGATGTATGCCATTAATGTACTTGAACTGATATAGTTAATACTGTGAATATCACGAGTAGATATAAGTTGTATCCAGACTAGAGCTCTGGATTGCTGTGAAAATATCCTTAAGTACTTAAGAAGAACTAAGGATTTGTTCTTAATTTGGAGAAGGATCAATGCTAGGAGTGGGAGGATACATCAATTCAAATTTTATATCTATTGTTGATAGTAGAATGTCTACATCATAGGTGTAATCATGTCAATATCTTAAAGAATTCCAAGCAATCGATCGATGGAAGCTGAGTACATTGTAGATGTGTAGAATGTATTCTGGTTCTCATGTTAGTTGCAGAACTGGATGTCATACCATTAGATGTCATGACACTATACTATTTAGATAACATTTAATCTAAATAGTTTAAGCTCCAAATCAGATTTGAATTCAATCTATTTGGGTCTAATCAGTTTCTAATATGATTAGGATTGGTTAGAGTTTAAATTGGTTTAAATCAGCCACCTAAAGAAGAGTCCTAAAATCTTAAAACTCCTCCCACTCCATGTGCCATAAAAGGTCTCACGCCAACCAAATTTTTGATGCCTAAATACCCCACGCCCCTCTCCTAATTTGTGTGTAAGAATTCATGGAATCTCTCCTTTCTCCATGAGGTATATGATGCGCAAAAGGAGTAGGTGTTCGGCGGCATCATGTGTTAGAGTCCAAGGGAGATTGGACTCTTATCTCCTTATCCCCTTTGCCTATTTAAACATGGATCTTATGGGTCGGTGAGAAGGTTGAGAAGAAATCAGGTTTGATGCCCAAAAAGAGAGGATTTTGTGCAAAAAAATCAAAGGAGAGAGAGGGATGGTGTGATGCTTCTTGGCATGAGGTAAGTTGGTGTTTCTCCTCTTTCTTACCAACAACCAAGGGTTGGTTGTTAGGACCATCTCTCTCTCTCTCTTGTCCATGTTTGGATATAGATTTTTCTTCTTCTCTTTGTCCAAGAGCTAGACAAAATTCTACATCTCTAGCGTAGAGATTTGGTGCATGGGACTTAGAAGAAAAGAGAAGAAAAAGTTCTTCTCATGATCTCTAGCGTAAAGATCAACATCCTCTTATTTCTTCTTCTTCTCTAAGAGTGTCTTGAGAGAAAAGAAGATTTTCAACTATCAAGATGCGATCTTTCAAGGAAGCTAGTATCTTGATGAGATCAAGAAGCTTCTGATCAGATCGAAGCCTCATGTAGATAACCGTAGAGATGAACACTTGTGCAGCTTCAAGAGACCTTCAGAAGATATCCATAATCATCAGTTCACGATGAAAATTGATCCGTGCTAAGGTATGAAGCTTATTTATTTATTTTTATTTGATTTCTGTATTTGAATCCTATTCACATATGTAGATCTGTTTATAATTTTAAAATTTGATTTTATGCATACTTAGATTAAATTAGATTTAATCTAAAATTTTTAAATTCCACTACATACTTGTTTTGAAAATTTTTGCATGCATGTTGGATGAACTCCAACAACTACTAACTACATCTTAACGCCCCCTCCTCATGATCTCCACACTCCATATCATGATCAGATTAGATCTGATCTTGATCTACTTGTGGCATGGAATTGGTTGGGAGTTAAGATTTTTGTGCGATAAAAATAAAATAGGAATGGTGGTGGCTGTTGAAAAATATGTCCTAAAGCCATCATTTGATGATTATGCTAATTATATATGAATTGATAAATAATAAAAGTTATTTAACCTTATTCATCATAAAGTTATATCTTCTAATGAACTCCTATATTGTGATGAAGTCCTTAGGATTACTTTGATCGATAAAGGAGGATTTATCGCGTAATCCTTAAATTGATTCACGACCAAATGATACGATATTACTAGGATGATAGCAATATCAAGTATAGGTCATTGTGTGCCATATGCATAGGTTGTCCTTATAACCAAATGGTATGGAGATACTGATATGACATGTAGGTGAGATGTAAGAGTACATCATCACTGAACGTGCCTACTGCGGAGCACTCTGCTATCAAGAATAGCTCGTGAAGGGTATGGGTATAGGCGTCCCTCCAACCTAAGATCATCATGGTGACTTACAAACAACTCACCATACTTTAGTATTGAACTAACTGAGTTTCTAATTCAGTAACGAAGGTTTTTGGGTGCAGTCAAGTAATTGTTAAGTCGGTGCGTGAGTCAAGATGGGATTGACCCCTCTAAATAAGTAGGAGTTAATATATCAATGTATTTCAAGTTAGCAAAATCTGAGTCCGGATAATCCATATGATGAATTTGAAAAATATTGAAATATAGTTTGGATGACTTATCTAGGATTGATAGTTAAATCCTAGACTATTCTCGAGCATTAGGATCAAAGGAATGAATTATACAGTAACCATATGCCAATAGGTTCTTGAATGTTGCTTCACCTTCGTTCGACCTATTCGGACATCAGGTCATCATTGTTAGATGGTTACATTGATTAGTTCAGAAAGCTATTCCTATGCAACCGACTTAGATTCGAACCTGTGAGGTCACACTCAAAAAAATTTCTAACCGATCATGTGGCTGATCAACGATTGAGAATCGTTCAAGGGCTTAATCGTCAATTCGATTGATGGTTAATCTTATGCAAAAGTTATAATAAATTAATTCACCAAGTGTTAGTAAATTAATAAAAATATAATTAATAATTAGATTACTGATTAGTTCAATTTGATTGAGCAAAGAGGATTAAATAAAATCTAATTGAATTGGATTCAATTAGGTTTGACCCGATTAGGTTATGAGATGACCTAATCGCTAAGGGAGAATTGTCCCTGATTTGATCAAGACTTTGGTTCAATCAATTTTTAATTTGATTAGAATTTGATTAAAAATTTATAAACCTAATTAGATTAAGTTTTATATATTTTATTTGAGCTAAATCATATGTGATTTGGTTTGGATTCAAATAAGAAAATTAAGAGTCCTTATTAGAATAGGACTCTTCTCCCATGTGCCTCCCACTTTGATGCTATATATTCTCATGCATAAATAGTTTTTGTGTGAGATTTTTTCATGCCAAAAAGTTTTTTCCCTTCTCTATCTCACATCCAAATTTGGATAGGATCAGGTTTTAAATGGTATGTTCATATCTGATTTGAAATAGGATACCATATAGATAATGTTTAACATTATCTCTAAGACCTTGCCACCAAATTATTTTTTTCTCTTTATATGTGTCATATTTTGAGGAGATTTTTTATGAAAATTATTTAGAGAACTAATTTATCATAGAAAAAATATGAGAAGAGGCATCCCATATTTTTTTGGCATATTTTGGTGTGAATTTTTGAGTAGGGACGACAACACATCAAGAGTCCATGATCTCTTGGACTCTTCACCCCACCTCCTTACATGCTCATCAAAGGGGCTTTTGTGATTTTTTTTGTACATGTAAGATATCAGAAGAAGAGTTCTTTATATGAAGGAGCTTGGGGCATTGGTTGATGGTGTAAAAAAGAGAAGGAGAGTCCTCTCTCTTTAGGTTAGCGCAAAAGCTGAATTCTAGATTTTGGTCCTCAGGGTTTGGGAAGAGAGAAAAATATGAGAAAAAAATTATTTCTTTTTTTTTCTTTTTTATATCCTCATATCTTCTAGAAGTTCATCTTCAATCTCGAAAATGATTTCAGAGATTTGAAGAAAGGATCTAGATCAGTCAAGAAGAAGGTCTTCGCGTAAGCAAGTACTCCCGAGAAGATTGGGGCTTCGCTTGGACTTCCCAGAGAGGTCGGACATGTGTGTAGCTACAAGCAACCAGCAAAGATCTCCTTTACCATATCTCTTAGAAGTGGTAATCATCGATCCGCATAAAGGTATCAAGTTCTAAACTCAGATTAGAAGTAGATGTGATCTATTGCTCACATACATGCATGCTGATTTTATCTTCAATTTTTTTTAGATTTTATATGCAACATATCATATCATAAATCTTAGAGTAGATTGATTTGAAGATTAGATCATATATATATTAGATTAATTTAATTAATTTAATTAATTTAATTATCTTTTATTATAATTTATTCAAAATAATTTCAAAATACATGCATGAAATCGCCTACGTTAACCAACAGTGGTATCAGAGTCAGGTTCGTTATGATATGATTTATGTGCATATTAAATTTGAATTTGAATTTTATTTAATCTGATATATGATATTTTGATCTAAATTTAATTAATAGTTGATTGCACAAACTGACATAAGGTTGTCCTGTTGTAAAGTTTACCCCTTACAGTGAAAATGTTATCCTAGTTTGTGTGATCATTGATAAAATTTGATTTTATATCATGCATATGATATTTATAATTTGATTTAGATGAGATCTAAGGTTGTGATCTGATCTGATGTAATTTAGATTAGATCTAAATTCATGCATATACGATATGTGATTGGATTAGATGATCCGATTAGCAAGTACTTGGATTGAGTTGATCACCAGACCGTCCGATCATAGGAGTAAGAAGAGTTTGAAGGTCCTCTCTTCTTATTCAATGGGGTACTCTTATGGTGTGTAAGGGTGCATGTGATTAGACCTCATGAAGAAGAATGCGAAAGGAAGAACTTATTTTTCTATAAAATCCTAGATCTTGAAATACTGGGTTTGTTGTATGTGATACAAAGTTGTATGAAAAATAAAATATCTAATCTATATAATTAAAATAATTTTAATTATGATAAAATAAAATTTTAAATCATAAAAATTTTAGATATAATCTAAAAGTGTTATGATTAATTTTATTTTAGTGTTATATAAAAATTTTCAGATCTGAAACTCCTTGAATCATGCTCACATAATTATTGAGCTAATCCAGTTTTGAATTAAGTTGACTCAGTCTCTTTGTGTAGCTGGTTCAATATTGATTGAGTCGATCTAATTTTAGAATAAAAAATCTTTGCTTAAAATTTATTATAAATTATTTATAAAATAAAAAGATTGAAATTATTTCAAACCATAACCTAAACCCATGTTGATGCTGAACTTAATTGAGAATTAAGTAAAGAATCGATTAGATCTAGAATTGTAATTTAAGATCTAATAACATTGCATAAAACATGGAGGCATGGGTTAGCTTAAATCAGATCCTCTTAATTAGATTAGACCTAAGATTAGAATCAAAAAGTTAATAAACTAACTAGAAAAATTGATTAAATCTAACTAAATATTGAATTAGATTAAATCAGAATTTCTCTAGAACTAATACAATAGTTGTAGATAGTCAAGTCCATGTCTTTGATTAGACCAAATAGATCTTGATTATGGCTCAATAGTTGAACCTGAATCATTAGGTTAGTCAAATTGAAACTAATTAATCAATCAGTATCTAAGGTAAGTTTGGCATTCCGACCAGTGGTTTTTACTTGGAAACAGCTTACCTAGCCATTTCGATGGTGTCTAAGGCAAGCTTAACAGACCCTTCCACTGATCTCACTTACCTAACTAATTTGGTAAATTATGTCTTGATTAGACTGCTAAGTAATTCGAGTTGACCCATGCCATTAAGGTTGATCAATGTGACTGATCAAGTGTCAGTTCAACCAGCATGATCTTAATCCAATTCAATGACTTGATGAAGTCAATGGGAGGATTGTAGTTTACTGATTGATCTTTTCTCTTCTCTTGACTCATAAATTAAATTTTTTAAATTATCAGGACCCTAAAATGAGCTAGTTATGGGGATAACTAGATCCATAGCCTCTCATTAAGTTGGATGATAATGGATCCATTAGTATAATGATCATTGGAGGCCCAAAGACCTGATGTTCATCTGCTATTGAAATTATCATTTAATAATATGATGACTTAGTCAAGTCTCTCTATCAAATGGTCTGATTTATCGGCCAAAGTCAGATCTGATTATTTGATAGTTGGATTCATAAGTATGATCATATTAATGGTTGGACCTAATCAGAGCTTGAAGAGAAGATCAAAGTCAACTAAAAAGTTACCTGGGGCTAAATCAATTACTAAAAATTATTTGATGAAATAATTGGTTAAGAATCTATCCATAGATGTATATAGGTGAGCTGATCAAAGTCGGGCTCGTGTGCAGTATATGTGGGTTCTAGTACCTACTAAGGAATTAGAGTAATTTCTCAGATTGGAGGTAGAGACTGTCAATTCTACCAAAATAGTGGGAGAACCTTTAGACTAAAATTCAAATCTTTAAGCTTAATCAATTCATAAACATAGAGGTCTTGTTTTTTTCTTTCAGTTATGGCTAGATGTCTGTTACTCTATTTACTGTTTGACAGTGACTTATTTATAGGATCCAACTTCGATAGATGATATCGAAAGTTATAAACAGTTCTAGAGCATGAATGGATCCTACATATGATTATGGATCCAGCACTTAAAGTTTCCATGTCCAACATATATGATGCAATCAAAGGCACTTATCAGAAGTGGACAAACAATCGTATCACCATGTGTTGTGCTTTGAGAGCACAAAGAACATGAATTTAGTTGAAAATTCGATGATGCTCAGTGGGAGGAAATCCTTCAAATGTTGAAGGAGTTCTTTTTACACCTCTGAAGATGTGTCTTCAGTGGGACAATAATTCTTTAAGAAAGAAAAAGAAAAGAAGATGCAAAAGAGTCGTACTTTGGCAAATGAGTCTGAACTGATAAAAAAGTCTAAGATTAATCTAGTCTGGCAGAGTCCCTTGATTCGAATAGGCTAAGAAAGAGAAATCAGTAAAGAGTTGCTGGATAAAGTACTTATATGATAATACCTTGTGATTTCTCTATCTATGACACTACTACCTCAGTATTGGATATCGAAAGTCCATGTAAATTATTGCAACAACTTTAGATTAGTAGAAAGATTGAAAACAGCAAGAGGTTCCTGAACGTTGGAGATGGAAGTCATGTTCCAATCCTGATTTTAGAAATCGTCGAGCTTATTTTCAATTCTATCAATATCATTTTAGTGATTGTCACTATTGTCTAATGATTTTTATGATATCATTGTGAATGATATCAAAATCATGTGGACAACTGAGAAATGATATTTATAAATAATCACAGCCTATTAGTATATAGTATACAATAATCAAACTCCTAAAGTAGATTATCTTAGAAGCCTATCTTTGGTAGTTTAGGCTCGATTATTAAGCAAGAATAGGATCAACAAGATAATTTTTGAAATCAATGATTGTGAATCATTATCAACCTATCAATCCTATCTCCTTAGTAAGATGATCAAGTCATCTTTTGCTGAAAAAGATAAATGAGCCAATGATGTTCTAAGTCTAATACATATTGATGTATTAGATTTATGAACATATTTATCATAAATTTATATTATTTAAAATATTCAAATAATTTTATAATAAGGTAGAGAAACAAACTAGAAAGAGTATTGAAACTCTTCAGTCAGACCAAGGAGGAGAATGCCCTTTCGATAAGTTTTCGACATATCTAGAAGAGAATAAGATTCTCTCTTATTGGAATTGACTTTGTTAGACATAGTTCGATCTATGATGGGGTTTGTAAGTCTATCAGTCTCCTTTTAGAGTTATGCTCTTAAGACTCTTGTTATGTTTTGAACTGGATTTTGAATTAATCAGTCGCAATGACTCCATATGAGATATGGACTAGGCATAAGCCGATACTTTCTTACCTTAGGATTTGAGAGTGTTCAGTTTATGTCGAACATTTGCAGATTGATTAATTTAGATCTCGATCTTATATATATTATTTTATAGGATACCTCAAAGAATCTAGGAAATATAACTTCTATCTTGCTAAAGAACAAAAGTTGTTCAGCATTCCTTTTAAGAAAAAGAGTTCCTTGATGAAGGTACTAATACTTTTAATATGGAACTTGTTGGGTATAAAATCCCCCCCAGCCGAAGATCGTGTCAGGAGTGACCACTCAGGGATTCTACCGATGTCTGACCTTCGGTGATATCTCTCCGGCGATCGAGCCTCAGCAGCATTCCCAAGTTCCACAGACGGACTCCTACAGGAGCCGGACTCCATCCCAGGCCCCAACTACAGAAAGACTTCGTCCGGACTCCTATGGGAGCCGGACTCTGTCCCCGACTCCGACTGCAGGAAGACTTCGTCCGGACTCCTACGGGAGTCGGACTCCATCCCCGGCCCCGACTGTAGGAAGATTTCGTCCGGACTCCTATGGGAGCCGGACTTCGTCCCCGACTCCGACTGCAGGAAGACTTCGTCCGGACTCCTATGGGAGCCGGACTCCATCCCCGACTTCGATTGCAGGAAGACTTCGTTCGAACTCCTACGGGAGCCGGACTTCATCGCTGACTCCGACTGTAGGAAGACTTCATCCGGACTCCTATGGGAGCTGGACTCCGTCCCCGACCCCAACTGTAGAAAGACTTTATTCGGACTCCTACGGGAGCCGGACTTCATCCCCGACTTCAATTGCAGGTAGACTTCATCCAGACTCCTACGGGAGCCGGACTTCGTCCTCGACTTCAATTGCAGGTAGACTTCGTCTGGACTCCTACGGGAGCCGGACTTCATCCTCGACTTCAATTGCAGGTGGGCTTCGTCTGGACTCCTATGGGAGCCAGACTTCATCCCTAACTCCGACTGCAGGAAGTCTTCGTTCGGACTCCTATGAAAATCAAACTTCATCTATAGAAAGCCTCTGACTGGGCTCCTACCGTAGATGGCCCTCGCCTATAGTACTAACGCTCAAGGCACCCAACGATAGACGGCCCGCCAGCAACATCCAAGCTCCTTTCAGATGGATAGCCACCTCTCTTCGCCAGGCACTTCAATCGAGCTTCGACCGATAGGCCTAGACTCCCTGATAGGCCACAGTAACAGCCATGACTCTACTCCACCCTCTGCAGCGGATACTGCACAACTCCACCACTCCCTGGCGAGTCGCGACAACGGACGCCGCTCCACTCTCCACAACAGATTCCATGTGGCGAGCCATGGTGACAGCCATGACTCCACCCCATTACTCTTCATAATAAACTCCTCCTGGCCCCGAGTGGCCCACGACTAGGCAGTTACAAACGTCGCTGTCAATCCGTTGCTTTCTCCGCCTATAAAAAGGGGGGCCCCAGATACGTTATTCTCTAAGCTCTAATTTCTATCCCAAAACTCTGCTAAAATTTTCATTCGAGCACTCCATTCTTGTTGAGGTAGAGAACTGACTTGAGCATCGGAGGGTCTTGCCGGAGCAACCCCAACTCCGGTTTAGACTTCCTTTGCAGGTCCCAGCGGTGATCGTGACTCCCTCGACTCCAGCTTCTCCGACGCAGGCGGATTTTTGCACCAACAGGATTGGTGCTAGAGGAAGGGGTGTGTCTTCGCAGTACCCTTATTCTTAAAGGAGCGCTCAACGAGACCACCTCCGATCATCTCTTCTGACGTCCTCTCCTCCTTCCCCCACTAGATCTTCGCCCGATCCTCCCCGCAAAGCATCCGCACGGTGACCCACGGCCTCCACGGCCAGATCTTAGGCTCCAACCTCGCCTCCAGTATCCCAAGCTCCTCCTCCTCCGGCAATGGCCGTCGGTATGGAGCGGTCAGACAATCGGCCTCCAACGGATTTTGCCAACACCATCTCAGAAGAATCCCGATGGGGAGCGACCGGCGTATTGGCTGGACCTTCCAAGTGGCAAAAGATTGAGGAATCCATAACTTTCACTAAAGAAGATGCTCGGAGAGTTCAATTTCCTCATAACGACGCAGTTGTAGTTTCCATGAATATAGCTAATTATGATGTCCGCCGCATTCTAGTCGACAATGGAAGTTCGGTCGATATTTTGTTCTACGATGCCTTCTCAAGAATGTCCATCCTTGACGGCCATTTGGGGCCGATTAGCTCCCCTCTAGTAGGGTTTACCAGCGATGCTGTCCCGGTGGAGGGAGTAATAACTTTGATTGTAGCTGCGGGTTGATATCCAAGACAATCTAGGGCTCTGGTGAATTTCCTAGTGGTGAAGGCACCGTCAGCCTACAACGCAATCCTCGGCCGACCTGACCTCAACGCTCTCCGGGCCATCGTGTCAACCTACCATTTGAAATTGAAATTCTCTACCAACTAGGGGGTCGGAGAAGTCAGGGGAGACCAAGCCCTGGCCAGACACTGCTACAACATAGCCTTGCAAAGAAGTGACCAATCCGACCTCTGTCCAGTTGATGGGCTGGACACCCGCGATGACCTCGCTAAGGAGAGGGGCGGCCCAATTGAAGATCTGGTTTCGATCTCTTTGAATGATGGGAATGCGGAGCATGTGGTGAAGATCGGCTCCAACCTGGGGGAAGAGGTGCGGATGCATCTCATCGATTTTCTATGAAAGAATGCAGACATTTTCGCTTGGGTTCTAGCAGACATGTCGGGGATTGACACGGAAGTCATGGAGCACCATCTGGCCGTCAATCCAAAGCATCGACCGATGAAAAAAAAAATCCGAGGTCATGCACCGGAGAGGCAGAAAGCGATAGCCGAGGAAGTGGACAAACTCCTGAAAGCTAGATTCATTAGAGAAGTCAATTATTCTGACTAGATTTCCAACGTCATCCTAGTCAAAAAGACAAACGGCAAGTGGAGGATGTGTATAGACTTCAAAAAGCTGAATAAAGTCTGTCCAAAGGACAGCTACCCTCTGCCCAAAATTGATCAACTGGTGGATGCAACCTCAGGCCATGAGCTTCTCACCTTTATGGACGCATTCTCCGACTATAATCAAATCAGGATGGCACCGAAAGATGAAGAAAAGACTGCTTTCATTACTAACCATGGCCTTTACTGTTACAGGGTCATGCCTTTCAGCCTAAAAAATACAGGCGCAACCTACCAACGGTTGGTTAACAAAATCTTCAAGGAGCAGATCAGCCGCAATATGGAGGTCTACGTGGACGACATACTTATGAAAAGCAAATCTTCCATGAACCACATCGTCGACCTCGAGGAGACCTTCGGCACCCTCCAAAAATATAAGATGAAGCTGAACCCGACTAAATATGCTTTCGGGGTGACCTCGGGGAAGTTCCTGGACTTCATGGTATCGGGGCTCGAAATTGAAGCCAATCCAGAGAAAATTCATGCCATCGAGGAGATGGCCGTCCTGAAGTCGATAAAAGAGGTTCAGCGCCTTACAGGGAGGGTAGCAGCCCTGAATCGCTTCATTGCGAGGTCGGTCGAATGGTGCTTACCCTTCTTCCAAACCCTCCAGCGGCCGAAGAACTTCTGTTGGACTGCTGAGTGCCAATAGGCATTCGAAGAGCTAAGGAGCTACCTCGGCTCACCTCTGTTGTTGGCGAAGTCCGAGCCTAGAGAGGAACTATTTTTGTACCTGGCGGTCTCCCCTATGGCTCTCGCAGCAGTCCTTGTTAAGGAAGAGGCAAAAATCCAACGGTCGATCTACTACGTCAGTCACGCGTTGAAAGACGCCGAAACCAGGTATACTAAATTAGAGAAACTAACTTATGCCCTATTGATTGCAGCCCGAAGGCTTTGACCCTACTTTCAAGGGCACACCGTAACGTTGCTCACCGACCAACCGATCAAGGCGATTCTACACCGGGTGGATGCCTCCGGGAGGATGGCGAAATGGGTGATCGAGCTCACAGAATTCGACATCAACTATCGACCTAGACCAGCAGTGAAAGCCCAGATATTGGCAGATTTTATAGTGGAGTGCACTATCCCGGAGGAGGCCGAATCTGAACAGGGCAAAATTGATGGCCTGGAGCCCCGACCGAACTCCCCCGAAGAAGAAGCAGACCCCCTTGGTTGCTTTTGGACCCTCTACGTGGATGGGTCTTCCAACATGTCGGGCACAGGCGCGGGCCTGATCTTGATCAGTCCAGAGGGAATCATCACGGAGTATGCTCTGTGCTTCGAGTTCCCCGCAATAAACAATGTAGCAGAATATGAAGCTCTGATCGCAGGATTGAAGATCGCCAAAGAGTTGGGAGTAGATCGGCTCCAAGTTCACAGCGACTCCCAACTGGTGGTGGGACAAGTCAGCAAAAACTACGAAGCACGGGAGGACAGCATGGCTAAGTATCTTGAAAAGGTAAAGGAGCTCGTCCCCGCCTTCAGTAGCTTCAACATCAGGCAGATTCCAAGGATGGAAAATACCAAGGCCGATCTTCTCTCCAAGTTGGCTACGCTGGCTCCGGCTAAATTGCCCAAGGGTGTTCTCTTTGAAGTTCTGAAGTGCCCGAGTATGGAAGAATCGCAGCCCGTGATGGAAATTGACTACGAGCCCAGTTGGATCGACCCACTGATAGCATATCTCAGAGATGAAGTTCTCCCTCATGATGCAAAAGAAGCTCGGAAGCTCAGAAATCAAGCCTCCCGATATATCCTTTATGAGGACAAGTTGTACAAGAGATCATACTCTTTGCCCCTTTTAAAATGTCTCCGGCCTTCGGAAGCTGACTACGCCTTATGGGAGGTGCATGAAGAATCTACGGAAGCCATCTGGGGGCTAGATCCTTGTCCCACAAGTTGCTTCGCCAAGGATATTACTGGTCGACTATGCATCGTGACTCAATTGAATATGTCAGAAAGTACGATCGATGTCAGAGATATGCCAACATCCAGAGACAGCCCGCCATCGAGCTTACACCCTTGAGTGCCTCATGACCGTTTGTGTAATGGGGGATGGATATCCTTGGACCCTTTCCCATGGCGTCGGGGCAGAGGAAGTTTCTCCTGGTAGCGATTGACTATTTCACCAAGTGGGTCGAGGCCGAACCACTGGCAAAAATCACAGAAGCTAAAGTGCAAGACTTCGTTTGGAAGTCAATCGTTTGCAGGTTCGGCCTACCGAGAACCCTAATTACTGATAATGGATGGTAATTCATGGGAGCGAGATTCATCAAATTTTGTAAGGACCTAAACATCTCCCACAACTTCACGTCCATAGCCCATCCTCAGGCGAACGACGAAGCTGAAGTGACCAACAGAACTCTGCTGCAAGGGATCAAGACAAGGCTCGAAAAAGTGAAGGGAACTTGGGCAGACGAACTTTATCATGTATTGTGGGCGTACCAAACTATCCAAAGACTGCCCACGGGGGAGACCCCCTTCGCTCTAGCCTTCGAAATAGAGGCTGTTATCCCAATTGAGCTCAAGCTCCCATCGACACGAGTCGTGGCATTCAACGAGCATCACAATTCATAAGGTCTTAAAGCCAACCTTGACTTGCTGGAAGAAAAGCGGGAGGTAGCTCAAGTTCGGATGGCAGCCTACAGACAGAATGTCGCCCGCTATTACAACTCTTGGGTCAAGAATAAAGTCTTTAGAGCAGGAGATCTAGTGCTTCGATGAGCCACCATCTCACAACCCCAGGATCGAGGGAAGCTCACCCCAAATTGGGAAGGCCCATACGAAGTCAAAGAAGTAGTCTGACCCGAAACTTATTACCTCAAGAAACTCGGAGGAGCAGACCTCCTGCGACCATAGAGCTCTAAAAACTTATGAATGTATTATCGATAACTTTATTTTAAATAAAAGTTTTATATCCGCATGTCTTCTCTTTTGGCACGAGCCTATATCGACAGGACAGTCAAAACAAATCGCGTTGGGAGTTGGAGGAGAGCTTCGTCTCGACGCAATCGAAGACCCGGTTCTCCTCAGGCCGGATGGGGGGAGAGGCCCTGCAACGCCCGTATGTGCCCCCACGGCCCTGTTAGGGACAGGAGGAGAACCTCGCCCTAACTTGAACAAGGTCGAAGGCCCGATTCTCCCTAGATCGGATGGGGGAGAGGTCCTGCAATGCCCGTATGTGCCCCCACAGCCATGTTAGGGACAGGAGGAGAACCTCGCCCTAACTTGAGCAAAGTCGAAGGCCTGGTTCTCCCTAGACCGGATGGGGGGAGAGGCCCTGCAACGCCCGTATGTGCCCCCACAGCCATGTTAGGGACAAGAGGAGAACCTCGCCCTAACTTGAACAAAGTCGAAGGTCTGGTTCTTCCTAGATCGGATGGGGGGAGAGGCCCTGCAACGCCCATACACGCCCCCACAGCCATGTTAGGGACAGGAGGAGAACCTCGCCCTAACTTGAGCAAAGTCGAAGGTCCAGTTCTCCCTAGATCGGATGGGGGGAGAGGTCCTACAGCGCCCATATGCGCCCCCACAGCCATGTTAGGGACAGGAGGAGAACCTCGCCCTAACATGATCAAAGTTGAAGGCCCGATTACTCTGAGATCGGATGGGGGGAGAGACCCTGCAATGCCCATACATGCCCCCACAGTCCTATTAGGAGCGGGGGAAGAACCTCGTCCTAATACGAACTAGGATCGATTACATCAGAAGTAAGGGAAGAACATCACCCTGGCGTCGACTAAGGTCCGGTCATCCAAGACCAGATCAGAAAAAGGGGACCTTCTCAGCAGCCCCTTCGCGCTCCCGCGACCCTACCAAGAGCAAATGGAAAACCCTCACTCGAAAAAGAAAAAGGAGAAAGGGGAGGGGAGTTAAAAAGGAAAGCGACGGACTACATCAGCGATGAATGGAAAACAAACAGCATCAAAGATGCAGGGAACCTCGTCCCAGCAAGGATTGGGGTTCTTATCAAAATCTCCGACCTTCAAGAAAGCTCTCAATGCAGACCCGAGATAAGATGACTTTCTCAGGGTGACGAGAAGCTCAGACCTTCGAGCTCAAACTCTAAAAGGGGGCGTCAAACCCGAGCGGCCCCGGACAAATCTGCGGCCATGGACGAAAGGATGGGTCAATGCAACGATAATCGGGTACCTTCGAACGGCATCGATTTTGAGCAAGGCAAAAGTCGAAAGAAGCTCGGCAAGTGACAATTCAACACATGAGTAAAAGAGGTAGCGAAAAATTTTCTTCTCATGTTATTTATTAAATATGCATTACAGAGCCATTAAGGCTGAAGAAGAAGGATGACTAGAAAAGTGAGCCGACGCGGCAATGACCAGTAACCTCCGGATGACGTCAAAAAAAAAAAAAAAAAAAAAAGAAAAAGAAGGGAATACAACAATAACAATGGTGAATGAAAGAAGTTCGGCAGGCGACAATTCGACGCAAAGTGCGGACGAAGTAACAAAATCTCCTTCTCATTCTTGATTAACAAGGTGTACGTTACAAGGCCCTGGGGGCCGAGGAAAAAGAACGTTACTACAAGACTCAAAAGGAACACGTTGGGGACCACTTCAAGCTCTCGACTTCTCCCTCCGGCTCCATCCTTTTCAGCAGTATTTTTTAGTGTGTGTGATAAACCCCTCGGCTCTCGCCCCCTGCCTCACTCCGCTCTATCGCTGAAACCCCAACCCTAGGGGGAAAAGAGGGGATAGAATTCAAAGGATAGCGACGGCGACAGCAGCGGCGACGACGACCTGCATCAGAAAGAACAAGATCGTCCCGGAGGCCGCGATGACGTCGGAGGCATGCACCACCACCGTGTGCTCCATGACAACCACCATCTTAGGTACTTCGGCAAGGTCGGCATGCGCTACTTCCACCGTCCCCGCAACAAGTTCTACTGCCCCACCATCAGCGCCGATCGCTTCTGGTCCCTCGGCCCCAACGACATCAAGAATCCCGCCACAGTTTGTGACGACAACTCTGCCCCCTTGACCGGTGTCACCCCATTCAACTACTTCAAAATTCTCGGGCGGAACATGCTCACCAGTTATTTTCGTTATTAAATCCCTGTTGTTGAAGGAATTCTCCCTCGAGCCCCCTTTGAGGCGGTGGGAACCGTCAGTGACAGTTCGACAGTCGAAGAATTCGCAGGCCATTGTTTTCTCCCTCCTACTCCTATTGATCCGTGGCATCCTCTCGAGGTTGGCCTCCAGGGCAGAAGCCCCGACGGGAGAACCCCTCGAAGGGGCTCAGAAGACTGAAGGTGGTGGGGAGCCGGTGGAGATGGTGAAGACTGGTGCGAAGAGTAATTAGAGTCCAAAAAGGCACCGATGGAGTGACTAAATTCTCAGGCAGAAGAAAGGTGTCAACTCTCAGGCGAAGTGAAGCCCCTGGAGGGAAGGACGGGGCTTAAATAAGCGATGGGGCCTGACGCAGTTATGGTGGCGGATATCCCTAAGTCCACCAGTGCTCGCCACATGTCCCACCATCGTGATGTAGGGCTAGCTGCTAGTGGGACCATTATGGTGTGGCGCTTAAAACTACGCTCCAGGGGGAATTCCGAAAGGACTCTTCGGATCGCCCTAATCAGAAAAAGACTTCAGCACGCGCGCATTGAATGCCAAGATTTTCGAGGGCGGTCGTGTGCGGAATTCAAAGAAATGACTTCGGTTGAGAAAATTTTTCTGCACTTTCTTCGCTCAAAACTCGAACTCGAAAGTAGGGGGACTGGTGTTGGGTATAAAATCTCCCCCCCAGTCGAAGTTCGTGTCAGGAGTGACCACTCAGGGATTCTACTGGTGTCTGACCTTCGGTGACATCTCTCCGGTGACTGAGCCTCAGCAGCATTCCCAAGTTTCGTCGATGGATAAACCCCCACCAGCGTCGACCAGATTCTTCATGACAGACGGACTCCTATGGGAGCCGGACTCCATCCCCAGCCCCAGCTGCAGAAAGACTTCGTCTGGACTCCTATGGGAGCCAGACTCCGTCCCCGACTCCGATTGCAGGAAGACTTCATCCGGACTCCTACGGGAGCCAGACTCCATCCCTGGCCCCGACTACAGGAAGACTTCGTTCGGACTCCTACGGGAGCCGGACTTCATCCCCGACTCCGGCTGCAGGAAGACTTCGTCCGGACTCCTATGGGAGCCGGACTCCATCCCTGACTCCGACTGTAGGAAGACTTCGTCCGGACTCCTACGGGAGTCGGACTCCATCCCCGACTCCGACTGCAGGAAGACTTTGTCCGAACTCTTATGGGAGTCAGACTCCATCCCCGACTCTGACTGCAGGAAGACTTCATTCGGACTCCTATGGGAGCCGGACTCCGTCCCCGACCCCGACAGCAGGAAGACTTCGTCTGGACTCCTACGGGAGCCAGACTTCATCCCCGACTTCAATTGCAGGTAGACTTCGTCCGGGCTCCTACGGGAGCCAGACTTTATCCTCGACTTCAATTGCAGGTAGACTTCATCCGGACTCCTATGAGAGCCGGACTTCGTCCTCGACTTCAATTACAGGTGGGCTTCGTCCGAACTCCTACGGGAGCTGGACTTCGTCCCCAACTCCGACTGCAGGAAGTCTTCGTCGGGACTTCTACGAAAATCGAACTTCATCTATAGAAAGCCTTTGACTGGGCTCCTACCGTAGATGGCCCTCACCTATAGTACTAACGCTCAAGGCACCCAACGGTAGACGGCCCGCCAGCAACATCCGAGCTCCTTTCAGATGGATAGCCACCTCTCTCCACCAGGCACTTCAACCGAGCTTCGACCGACAGGCCTGGACTCCCTGACAGGCCACAATAACAGTCATGACTCTGCTCCACCCCCTGTGGTGGATACTGCGCAGCTCCACCACTCCCTGATGAGTCACGACAACGGACGTCGCTCCACTCTCCGCAACAGATTCCACGTGGTGAGCCATGGTGACAGCCACGACTCCACCCCATTACTCTTCATAATAAACTCCTCCTGGCCCCGAGCGGCCCACGACTAGGCGGTTACAAACGTCGCTGTCAATCCGTTGCTCCCTCCGTCTATAAAAAGGGGGGCCCAGATACGTTATTCTCTAAGCTCTAATTTCTATCCCAAAACTCTGTTAAAATTTTCGTTCGAGCACTCCATTCTTGTTGAGGCAGAGAACTGACTTGAGCATCGGAGGGTCTTGCTGGAGCAACCCCAACTCTGATTTAGACTTCCTTTGTAGGTCCCGACGGCGACCGCGACTCCCTCGACTCCAGCTTCACTGACGCAGGCGGATTTTTGCACCAACAAAACTTATGAAGTTCGACAGGTAGAAGAACTGACACAATCTAGTAAACCCATAGAATCAGATTTGATTAGATCATATCTGAAACTCATTGTAGAGGCACCATTAAGGAGATTCGATAGAGTACCACATCCGTCGGATAGATACTTCGGTATCTAGATTCAAGATGTAATCCTATTGAACTCAATGAGAACAACAAGGATTTGATCACCTACATGGATGCCATGCAGAGGTTCGACTCCGTTTAATGGCTTGGAGCTATAGAGTCTGAAATTAAGTCCATGAAGGTCAACGGTGTATGGACACTCATTGATCCACTCGAAAGGGTAAAATTCATAGTGTGTAAGTGGATCTCCAATAGGATCAGAGAGCGTAGATGAAAAGATGGAGACCTACAAAGTTCTTCTGGTTGTCTAAAGATATGGTCAACATTATGGTATTGACCATAATGAGATAATTTTCTCCTGTGATAATGCTAAATATTTTGAAGTTGGAACATGTATTTTGATAAGTGATCAAAATGCATGGCTTCACTGAGAACGAAGAAAAATTCTGTAAATACAAATGGGTTAGTAGTTCTATGAGTATATTTCTTGTTTTGTATGTAAATAAAATTTTTTTAATCAAGAATGATATTTTTTATATAACAGGGAATAAAGGTTTCACTGTTATTATTATTCTCCATAAAGGACTTTGAATAAAGCATCCCTCATCCTAGGGATGAAGATCTATAGAGATAGATCTAAGAGCCTGCTTGAGTTTTTCCAATCCAACATACATAGGTATTTATAAGTAGAATTTATTCTATCATATACAACATGTATAAGATTGGATATGGTATACTCACTAAAGTAGTGAGTGGATACTTGCAAGATTCGGATGAGAATTACTCCATGAAGGTCAACGGTGTATGGACACTCGTTGATCCACTCGAAAGGATAAAATCCATAGGGTGTAAGTAGATCTCCAATAGGATCAGAGAGCGCAGATGAAAAGATGGAGACCTACAAAATTCGTCTAGTTGTCTAAAGATATTATCAATATTATGGTATTGACCATAACAAGATAATTTTTTCCTGTGACAATGCTAAATATTTCGAAGTTGGAACATATATTTTGATAAGTGATCAAAATGCATGGCTTCGCTGAGAATAAAAAAAATTCTACAAATACAAATGGTTTAGTAGTTCTATTAGTATATTTCTTGTTTTGTATGTAAATATTTTTTTTTAATCAAAAATGATATTTCTTACATTACAGGGAATAAAGGTTTCACTGTTATTAGTATTCTCCATAAAGGACTTTGGAAAAAGCATCTCTCATCCTAGGGATAAAGATCTATAGAGATAGATCTAAGAGGCTGCTTGAGTTTTTTCAATCCAACATACATAGGTATTTATAAGTAGAATTTATTCTATCATATACATCATGTATAAAATTGGATATGGTATACTCACTAGAGTAGTGAGTGGATACTTGTAAGATTCGGATGAGAATTACTGGAAGGTCATTCTTAAATATTTGAGAAATACTAAGGACTGGTGACTCGGTTATGGAGAATTTGACTTAAAACTTATGCAATTTGATTCTAATTTTTAGTTGGATATAATAATAGTAAGAATGTGTTGTAATACATCTTTATCTTAAATAATAGAGCAATCTACTGAAAAGATTTCAAGTAGAGTAATATAAGTAAATTCAAATTGTGAGGTAGAATGTATTGCAGCACTCGATGCTTGCAAGGAAGCTATATAATTGTACAGATTCACTGGCAAGGTAGGAGTGGCATCCTCTGATGATGGTCCTACTATATTGTATAGCACCGAGCCATAGCTCATGCCAAGGAGCCAAAGTCCCATTAGCTTACCAGGTATTTTGTATCGATATCACCTTATTCGAAAAATCTATTAAGATAACATCAATCTTTAGAAGATCGATAGAATGAAGAATTTAACCAACCTATTTACTAAAGTCATGGTATCTAGGAGTTTTGAGATTATAAATCGAAGATGGATATATGATACTATACTGATTGGCTTTAGTCCAAGTGAGAGTTATTGAGAAATATGTCCTAAAGCCAATCGTTTGACGATTGTGCTAATTATATATGAATTGATAAATAATAAAAGTTATTTGACCTTATGCATCATAAGGTTACATCTTCTAATGAACTCCTATATTGTGATGAAGTCTTTAGAATTACTTTGATCGATAAAGGAGGATTTATCACGTAATCCTTAAATTGGTTCGTGACCAAACGATACGCTATTACTAGGATGATAGCGATATCAAGTGTAGATCATTGTGTGCCATATGCATTAGTTATTCTTATAACCAAATGATGTTGAGACACTGGTATGGCATGTAGGTAAGATGTAGGAGTATATCATTACGGAACGTGACCGACTACGGAGCACTCTGCTGTCAAGGGTAGCTCACAAAGGGTATGGATATAAGTGTCCCTCCGACCTAAGATCACCACGGTGACTTGCAAGCAACTCACTGTACTTTAGTGTCAGACTAACTGAGTTTTCCATTCAGTAAAGAAAGATTTTTGGGTGCAATCAAGTACTTGTTAAGTCAATGTGTGAGTCAAGATGAGATTGACCCTTCTGAATTAGTAGGAGTTAATATATCAATATACCTTAATTTAGCAAAATCTAAGCTTGAATAATCCATGTGATGGATTTGAAAAAAAATTAAAATATAGTGTGGATGACTTATCTAAGATTGACAGTTAAATCTTAGGTTATCCTCGAGCATTAGGATCCAAGAGATGAATTATACGGTAACCATACGCCAATAGGTTCTTGAATGTTGCTTCGCCTTCATTCAATCTATCCAGACATCGGGTCGCCATTGCTAGATGGTTACATCGATTGGTTTAGAAAGTTATTTCTGTGCTATCGATTTAGGTTCAAACCTATGGAGTCACACTCAAAAGAAGTTTCTGACTGATCATGTGGCTGATTAATGATTGAGAATCATTCAAGGGTTAATCATTAATTCGATTGATGGTTAACCTTATGCAAAAGTTACAATAAATTAATTCATCAAGTATTAATAAATTAATAAAAAATTAATTAATAATTAAATTACTGATTAACTCAATTTGATTGAGTAAAGAGGATTAAGTAAGATCTAATTAAATTGGATTCAATTAGGTTTTATCCGATTAGGTTATGAGATGACCTAATCGCTAAGGGAGAATTATCTCTGATTTGATAAGAATTTTGGTTCAATCAATTTTTAATTTGATTAATATTTGATAAAAAATTTATGAATCTAATTAGATTAGATTTTATATATTTTATTTGGGCTAAACCAGATATGATTTGGTTTGGATTCAAATAAGAAAATTAAGAGTCCTTATTGGAATAGGACTCTTCTCCCATGTGCCTCCCACTTTGATGCCATATATCCTCATGCACGAATAGTTTTTGTATAATATTTTTTTATGTCAAAGAGCTTTTTTCCTTCTCTATCTCATATCCAAATTTGGGTCAGATCAGATTTTAAATGGTATGTTCAAATCTGATTTGAAATAGGATACCATATAGATAATATTTGACATTATCTCTAAGACCTTGCCATCAAATTATTTTTTCTCCTTATATGTGTGATATTTTGAAGAGATTTTTTATAAAAAAATTAGTTGAAAAATTGATTTATCATGAAAAAATATGGAAAGAGTTGTCCCATATTTTTTTAGCATGTTTTGGCATGAATTTTTGAGTTGGGGTGACAACACATCAAGAGTCCATGATCTCTTGGACTGTTCACCCCACCTCCTTACATGCTTATAAAAGGGGCTTTTGTGGTTTATTTTGTACATATAAGATACCAGAAGAAGAGTTCTTCATGTGAAGGGGCTTGGGGTATTGGTTCATGGCATGAAAAAGAGGAGGAGAGTCCTCTCTTTTTGGGTTAGCGCAAAAGCTGAATTCTAGATTTTGGTCCTCAAGGTTTGGGAAGAGAGAAAAATATGAGAAAAAATTTTTTATTCTCTTTTCTTCTTTTATATCTTCATATTCTCTAGAAATTCATCTTCAACCTCTAGAAAAATTTTAAAGATTTGAAGAAAGGATCCAGATCAACCAATAAGAAGGTCTTCGCGCGAACTAGCACTCCCGAGAAGATCGATCAGATCAGGGTTTAGAGTAGACTTCCTGTAGAGGTCGGACACGTATATGGCTGCTAGCAACCAGCAAGGATCTCCTTCACCATATCTCTTAGTAGTGGTGATCATCTTTCCATATAAAGGTATTGAGTTCTGAACTCAAATTAGAAGTAGATGTGATCTACTGCTCACATGTATGCATGCTGATTTTATCTTCAATATTTTTCAGATTTTATATATAACATATCATGTCATAGATCCTAGAGTAGGTTGATTTGATGATTAGATCATATACATGTTAGATTAATTTGATTAATCTATTATCTTTCACTATAATTTATTCGAAAAAATTTCAAAATACATGCATGAAATCACCTACATTAACCAACAGTGGCGTGCATTAAGAAGTTAGCACAACTTCTTTCTTACTGCCTCTCCCATCTCATCGCTCTCCTCCTTTCTTTCCTACAGCTCCATGCCCCATCTCCATGCCCTATGATCTGATTAGATCAGATCTGAAAGAGAGAGTTTAAAGAGAAAGAAAGAGAAGAAGAAAGGATCTTCTCTTCTTTGTGGTCTGGTTTAGATCCCATCAGATCTGTACAAAAGTATTCGTGCAGCCTTCATCTTCTTTGAGATCTAAAAGAAGAGGATCCAGATCCAAGTAAGGAGCAAGATTTATAAGGTGCTAGCATATTGATTTTCTTGGTACTTCGATCAGACATCTCTATGTGGATACCAATAGAGGTTGGGCACTTGCGTTGCTACGACTGAAATCCTAGACATCCGTAGGATCCGAAGGTATAAAGATCAGATCTCCAGTTTGCTTTATTAACCTTTTATTTATTATTTTTTATTTTAAATTTTGGTGACATGTTCATGTCAAGATCCAGTGCATGATTTTCAGATCTGATCTGAAGTATTTTTAAAATAAAAATATTTTAATTTAATTTGCTTTCGCTGTGCATCATCTGTTTTATTTTGAAAAATTTTAAAACTATACGTATGAAACCACCCCACTTTCTAATAGTGGTATCAAAGCCATGGGTTTGATATGAACATGAAACCATTCAGATCTGAAATCTAATTTACAAAAATCAGATCTGAAGATTAGTTAATGATTGACATCGTTCTGACAAATCTTTGATTGAGAATGATGTAGAACATTAATTAATGACAGATCTAAAAATTTTTGCATATTGTAATGTGATTACAAAATTATTTTAGATCTGAAATTATTTTAGATTTGAAATAAATCATGAGTGATTCAGATCTAAAATTAGTTTCAAATTTGAATACATTAATCAAGGTTTAATTTGGATCTAGTATGATTGCTGAAATTATTTCATATATACGATATATGATTGCTTGGATAGATTTAAATTATTATTCATATATGTGATATATGAAAGATAATTAGATCTAAATTTAATTGATTACATATGTGATATGTAAGATTAATCTCTTAGTAGCCTAGTAATTAGATTGGGATAATTACCATGACCATCCGGTCATAAGAAGAAGAAGGGATTAAAGTCCCTCTCTTGCCCATTTGACGGCTTCTCTTATGATGTATAGGGGTGCTGCTTGTGATATTTTCTATGAAGATGAATAGTGAATGAAAAATTATATATGATACATATTTTAGATTTAGATCCTTTTATGTATGTATTATATATATTTTTTTATTAGTTTTAGATCAGAAAATGATATATGTGATATGTAGTTTTTGACACATGATCTGAAACTTAATTTTTGCAAAATCCTACATCCAAAATTTTGATTCAATTTGCATGAAATCTTGAAACTATGACTGGCATGCCTGTGAAGTTAACTCGATTCTTGTTCGGATCGACTCAAGTATTTGTCTTTGTTGGAGTCGACTCGAGACTCTAACGGGTCAGCTCATTTGCAGATGAGCCGACTCAATTCTATGGATCGTGGTCTACAGATTTTGATTTGTCACAGATGGGCCGACTCAGTCTTAGTGTTGAATTGACTCACTGTGATGAGTTGACTTGAGTTTCAAAATGAGTTGACTCGATTTTGCAGACAGCAAAATTGTATGTGATATAATACAAATTGGTTTAGATTATAAATTATTTTGACATCTAAATTAAAACCCATGTACATAATATACTTAATTGAGAATTAAGATTCAAAATTAAAAGATCTAAAATTATGAATTTAAGATCTAAATTTTAATGCATAAAATATAGGATTCGGGTATGGGTCAAACAAATTAGGTGTAGAGACTAAACTACAACTAGGGTCATTGATTAGATCAGGTTAGAATCCTTTTTGATTTTGAGTAGTTGATCGAACCTAATCAAAAGTTGGTAGGGATTAGGTCAAAGGAGCTTAAAATTGAGTTTAATTTTAGTTGGTCAAATTGATTCACATATAATATGAATTGATTAAATCAAGATTGAATTTGGCTCAATGGTTCGAGCTTGAGTAACTAGGCTGACTTATTTGATTCTAATAGACTAATTGATGTCTACGATAAGTTTGACAGCTCGACTGATAGTTTTTAATTGAGAGCATATTTATCTGACCATTTCGATGGTGTCTAAGGCAAGCATTGGCATATCCTTCCACCGATCTCACTTATCTAGTCAATTTGATTGATTAGAAATTGAATAAGATTGCTTGATCATTCATATTCACCCATACCAACTAGTTTGGTTAGACATGAGATGTGCGGATCTAAACCAGATCAGTCATCTACATCAGATGTATGTGACTATTGGAAGAGATCTAAACCTAAATCTTCTTATTAAATATTAAGTCTAATGGTCTTCCATCGTTGTAGAGAGGTAGGTGCTTTTTTTGATGTTGATCATTCTCAGTTGGTCACAGTGGTTTGGTTGCATCAGAAAAGCACAACCATTCTATTGATATTAAATGTCTCGAGATAAAGATGGAGTTGGGCCCAATAACTATTAGGTGAGAGACCCAATGATGGCTTTGCATCTGTTGGTGAATGGTGGGTTGGCCTTAACTAAGGAGTGTGGTTATTAACTACTAGGTGAGCCTATATGACTTAGAGATCAGGTCGCTGCAATATGCTTAGAAAAATATCCGGATAAAGAGTTATCCATGCATTGATGTACGTGTCACCAATAACTGTTAGATGAGGTGCCAGACATCGATGGGACTGCAGCACCCACTAGAAGTTTAATTATCATGTATAGGTCTCTATTTCTCCACTTGAGGAGTGTGAGAGACTCAAAAAATTAGTGGGCACCTTTGTTTATTTTTAAAATCCTTAGAATGAATTTTTATAAGTACAATCATCTAATTAAATCTTTACTCTTTGTGGTTTATTGTTCAGCTTCCAATCCTCTAGCTCGAATCTTAGATATCAACCACTTAGCCAAAATCAATTATATATTCTGACTCAAAAATCTAAGAATCATTCTTAGTTTTTGAAAAATTAAGTCATGTTCTTGATTAGGTTATCCCAATGTCATCAACTCGTCCAATCCAAAGTCAACGAGCTATACTTCAAAAATGATAATTAGGTTAAGTGCTATAAACTGGAGTCCATACTTGATGAACTCCAACACGTGCAAAAGGAATGTAGACTGCCAACAACATGCTGACCATCCACAACAATTCTTAGGTGATCAAAATCGCATAGTGCATAAGATGCGCGATGGGCAATTTGTCCATGATCACTATTTAATAATGATCAAGAACATTGAAGAGCTTGAGAAGCTCGACATAACCATGCACAAGAACTTGCTAATAGATTTGATCCTACAATCCTCCTTGATACATATGGGTAGTTTGTAAAACTACCATATGAATAATTATTATAGCACCTTATCTGATTGGTCAATATGTTGATAACTAAGAGACCTTGAAAAGTTCAGAGGTATATACCTAGAAGCCTGAAGAAACAAGGACATGCCTTTGGAAGCAATATCGAATTACTCAAATCTGATCTTACGATTTTCTCTTTTTTAGTTAAGTATTAGACCCTAATCATTATTGATGCACTTCAGTAAAGGGTCTAAGAAAAGATAGAGGGTAGAAGGAAGGTGAAGTAACCTTTTGAGTCGATATTGGCACAAGAATTACACTAGGGCTATAGGCACTTAATCTCTACGACTACCATTTGGATCATGTGCATGGTGATGCATTTGTGAACTTATTTGAGCAAATAGTAAATGCCATTGGGTTTGAGAGATCTAGAGATTAGACAAACCTAAAGTATATAGGTGGTTCCTTAGGCCGGTAATAAAAGAGAAGAAATAATTTACTAACTAGAGAAACATGAGCTTTTAGACTCATTGACTGTTGTGTCATATCTAGTCAGTAAATCATCTCTTTAAAGATAAATAATCAAAATATCCTTTGTGGGATAAGAGAATAGGACCGCTGAGATACTTGCCCTAGTATACATTTAATGTGTCCAGCCCATTTGATGAGCTAGACGAGGAAGGTTATTTCTACTTCATTATTTTTATTGATGATCAATCATGGTATGGGTATCTATATGAGATATAAATTTAAAGCTTTTGAAAGGTTTAAAGAATTCAGATATGAAGTAGAGAAGTAAATTGAAAAAAATCTAAAGATATTTTGATCAGATTAAGAACGTAATACCATATAAAAATTTTTTTGGTTATCTCAAGAAAATGACATAGTTTCATGATGGAACCCTCCTTGTATACCTCAGCTCAATGAGATATTTGAAAGAAGGAGTGGTACTATATGAGATATGGTCCATACTATCATGAACATCACTAATTTAATCTTTATTTCTTTAGAAACATGCTTTACTTTCTAAAATTTGAATAAGGTTTCTCTGAATCTGTTCCTACTATACTGTATGAGATATGACATGGCGGACAAGTTAAAGACTAGGTCTATGAAAATGCATTTATGAGGTATCTTAAGAGGTTAGGGATACCACTTTCTCTTCCTAATGGTTCAAAATGTGATTGTGAGCAATTATACTATTTTTTTGAAAACAATGGGAGGATAAACTCAAAAAAAGAGTCTATAAAAAGCAACAAGTCATGGGACCTATAGAACCTATTCATGATGAGTCAGTTTATATAGTATCTCTTTCATCTCGTAGATCTAATAGGATCTTTCATCCTTCTAAAAGGTACTTGGTATTCTTGCAGAGAATTCAGAGAAAGTATTTCTCAGGGGAGATTGAGAACAAAAAGATGATCCCAAAACCTACAATGAGATGATGTTGGACATCGATCTCAAGAATTGGAAGTATAGATAGCCTTCCTAAATGGATGTCTTGGAACGATATTTATATGGAGTGGCCTATAGATTTTACTTTCAGTGATAAAGATCACACTGCAAAGATCCATTCATGGATTTAAGCAAAAAAAACTCAGAGTTGGAATAGTTGTTTCAATGATGTGATCAAATTGCTTAATTTCATCAGAAATAAAAGAAAATCATGTGTTTATATGAAGGTCAGTGGGAGTATCCCATGCTGACATCAATTAAGATGTGGTTGTATATAGAATTTTCTTATCAAAGATCTAGTACAAGCATCCTTTATGCAAGGAATAAAGGTCTATAGAGATAAGTCTAAAAAGATATTTGGATTTTCATAAAAAAGTATGTAGAAGAGGTGCTGAAAAGGTTCAACATAGAAATCTTCAAGAGGAATTTGCTACCCTCCTAGGTATAGGTGTATGCCATGCTATGTACTCGACTTGGTATATCTTACTGTGAGAGTCACGATCAGATATTTATCGAATCCAGGCTGAAAGCAATAGATTGCTGTGAAAACATCCCTAAGTACTTGAGAAACACTAAGGGTTTATTCTTGATCTTTGGAGAAGGGTCAAAGCTAACAGAGGGAGGATACACTGATGCTGATGGTAGAATGTCTACATCAGTATGTATTCTTGAATTATGTTGATTCGGTATGTTGGAAGGATTCCAAGCAATCAACCAATGGAAGTTAAATATACTGTAGATGTGCAGAATGTATTCTGATTCTTATGATAGCTACAGAACTGGATGTCATGACAACGGATGCCATGATACTATACTGTAAAGATGATGGCCCCATAGCTCTCGCTAAGGAGCCAAGATCTCACCAGAAGTGTAAGTACATAGAGTAGAGATATATGTGATTATCTTAAGCAGAAATACATAAAGGTGCAGAGAGTAGACTCCATATAGGATGTGGTAGGCCCAAGTCACTTAGCTAGCCAAAGATCGAAATCTGTCTTGACCTGAAGGGGCTTAGGTATATGGCAGATTGGCTTCAGTGCAAGTGGGAGATTATTAGATGTATGCTCTAGAAGCCAATCTTGACTGATGTATGCTATAATTCTAGGACATATTTTGTACTTATCGAGTAATTTTTATTATCAATCATATTGTATGTGTGAAGGGAAGGAAAACTATTTCTCTTCAGAAGGCTCAGATTGCATCTAAAAATTTTTCTATTAATCTATATGAATAAAGATCAAAATCTTACCTAATTAGTAGCAGAATCAGAGATCAAATCTCAAATAATCTGATATAAACCTTCCTGGAGGCTTGAAAGTGCAGACCCTCTACTTCGCATGCATGCCAGATGCCGCAGAAAAGTGAGATGGACTCCGATCCAATTGGCTTCGCAACCCAATCAAATGAGGGAGGAGATGTGCTGGTGTGACACCTCACACGAGCAGGTGGGATGCCCAAAGAAAGCCCACATCCAAGGGAGAAGGGGCGGCAACAAGGAGAGAGGCCAAGGAGAAGAAGGGACCTCTCTCTCTTCTCATGCCTCTCTCTCTCTTTCTCTCTTCTCTCAATCTGATTTGTTTGCTATACATCCATAGATAGAGATCCTCTCTATTTATAGATAATTTTTATGACTCAATAAGTATAGGAGTCCTAACTCAAATCTGATTTAAATTAATCCAATACTTATGAAAGAAGTTTTTCTATATGAGATAGAATTGTCATCACTTATGACAACCAATTTGCACCCACTCACTCACCCACATGGGATGCCCCAAACCAGCACCATTCTAGGTGTTGGTCGGCCCATATGAGAGAGAAATTTTAGTGTAAGTAGAAATTTTCATATCTCATCAAAATGGATCTGATTCGAATACAATTCGAAGCTGGTTCGAAATAATTTCAAAAGACTGTCAATTCCAAACTCTTTAAAACTTTTATACCAAGTCTAACTTGGGTTTTGGACCCCATTAAGCCTAATTAATTCAGATCTAATCTAAAATTAATTAATACTTAAATCCAATCTCTCATATGCTTCATGGATCATAGATCAAAAACTGTTCATCCCTGGGATCGAACCTGAACCTCATGTGTAGTGCTAGCTAGACATAGTCAACTCTTCAATCCCGTTTGATCCATAACTTAATTCTCAATCAAGTTAGCTTACATGTTCAATCAAGTCAAGTATTTTCAAATTGGATATATAAATATAGGTTAATTTTTTTCTACATTATCTGACTTGTGTGCGTGACTCCATAGGTTCAAACACTAAGCCGGTAGCACAGGAACCAATTTCTACACTAATTAAAATACTATCTAGTAATGATTTTTGATATCCAGATATATCAAATTATCATAAAAAAAAAATTTTAGAATCCATACACATGGTTATCATATAATTCATCTTTTTGACCCTGAATGCTCTAGGATGGTCTCAGGTTAACTATCAACCGAGATTGCTTCATCCACATTATATTTCAACCTTTCAAATCCATCTCATGGATTATCTTGACCAAGACTTTGCTAAATTAAAATACAGTGATATATCTACTTCAATAATTTGGAGGGGATAATCCTATCTTGATCCACACATAGACTTTGCAAGTACATGACTGTACCCAATAGCCTTCTATCACTGTATTAGAAATCCAGATAGTTCGACATTAAAGCACAATGAGTTACTTGCAAGTCACTATGGTGATCTTAGCTCTGAAGGATACTTATATCTATGTATTTTACGAGCAGCTCTTGACAGCAGAATACTCAGCAGGTGAGTTACTTATTCAGTGACAATGTACTCTTACATCTCATCTGTATGTCATACCAGTGTCACCATACTCTTTAGTTAAGATGACAACCAATCCATATGGCACACAATGACCTGCACTCGATAAAAATCATCATCCTATAATGACATATCATTTGATCGCGAATATATTTAAGAACTATACGATAAATTCTCTCTTTATCTCTTACTAGTATAGTTCTAAGGATTTCATCACAGCACAAGAGTTCAAGAAAGATATTACTTTATGATGAAAAATATCAGAATAACTTTTATTTATTAATCAATAACTCATGTACAAAGAGAAACCCAATCATCACACGATTAATTTTAGGATACAATTTTCAATAACTCCCACTTGGACTAAAGCCAATCGAGGTAGTATCTTATACCCATCTTCCATTTGAAATCATTGAACTCTTTAATCTTGAGAGCTTTAGTGAAGGGGTCAGCTATGTTCTCCTTTCTATCGATCTTCTGAAGCTTGACATCACCTCGATTCACGATCTCTCATACCAGATGATAGTGGCATAAAATATTTTGCAACATCTGATGCAGCATTATATTCTGCTTCGCATACAGAATCGACCACAGTATGTTGCTTGAAACTCTTCCCATAAATAGCTCCTCTATTTAAGGTAAATATGTAGTCCGATATGCTTCTGCTATCATCATAATTTGATTGAAAATTAGAATTAGTATATCCCACAAGTTTCAGATTAGTATCTCCATAGATAAGCCATTGATCTTTAGTATTTCTCAAATACTTAAGATTTACTTTTGCAATCTTTCAATACTTCTCACTCAGACCAGACTGGTACTTGCTCACTACTCCTAGTGAATAGGCCATATCCGATCTTGTACATGTCATAATATACATGATAGATTTCACTGTTGAAGCATATGGTATTCTACTCATGCGCTCTCTCTCCTCAGGAGTTATCGGACAATCCTTCTTGAAAAGAGTAATTTCATGGCCTATCGAAAGATAGCCTTTTTTGAAATTATCTATATTGAATCACTTCAACAAGATATCAATGTACGTGGATTGGGACAATCCAAGCAACCTTCTAGATCTATCCCTATAGATCTTCATCCTAAGGATGTAAGATGCTTCTCCCAAGTCCTTCATGGAGAACTATGATGATAACTACAGCTTCACACTCTGCAAATTCAGGATGTCATTTTCTAGTAACAATATGTCATCCACATACAGCATAAGAAAGATGACTACAGAATCAAAAGTTCACTTGTAGACGTAAGGCTTTTCTCCATTCCTAATGAAGCCATACGTTTTGATCACCTTATCAAAATGCATGTTCCAACTCCTAGATGCCTACTTAAGTCTATAAATAGACCTTTTCATCTTGCACACTTTTAACTCATCTGTGGATGTGAACCCTTCAGGTTGTATCATATACACCTCTTCTTCCAGCTCTCCGTTAAGAAAAGTAGTTTTGACATCCATCTGTCAGATCTCATAATCTAAGGGTACAGCAATAGCAAGCATAATCTGGATAGACTTGAGCATTACCATAGGAGAGAACGTCTCATCATAGTCAGTACCATGACACTGATGGTAATCCTTGACAACAGACGAGCTTTATAGGTCTCTACCTTTCCATCTGCTCCTTTTTTCTTTTTGAAAATCTATTTATACCCTATGGGTTTTATCCCTTCAGGTAGATTAACTTGTGTCTATACACTATTGATCTCCATGGACTCTATCTTGGATTTTATGGCCTCAAGCTATTTTTGAGAGTCGGACCTTTGCAGGCCTCCATATAGGTGATCGGATCCTCATCATTCTCATCAAATTCGATGTGATCACCATCCTGAATCAGAAAATTATAGTATCTGTCTGGCTGACGTAGTACTCTATTGGATCTCCTTAATGGTACCTCTACTAGCTTCAAATTTGGATCACCAATCAAACCCAATTCTGTGTGTGTCAGTCCTTCCACCTCATGAACCTTATCAAGTTCAATTTTATAGGCATTAGGTCCTTCACTAAAGACCTTTTACAAAAAGACTGTCTAACTACTGACAAACACCTTTTGCTCTGCAGCGAGGTTGAAGTAGTATCCTTTAGTTTTCTTTGGGTATCCTACGATCAAGCATCTGTCAGACTTCGCTCCAAGCTTATCTATCTTTAAATGCTTGACATAAGCTGGACACCCCCAGATCCTAAGGTGTGAGAGCACCGACTTACGTCCAATCCATATATCATATGAAGTTTTATCAACAGACTTGCTTGGCATCTTATTCAAAATGTAGCAGGCAATTTCTAGAGCATATCCTCAAAAAAAGATTGGCAGACTCGTAAAGCCCATCATGGATCAAATCATGTCTAACAAGATTTGATTCCTCCTCTCTGACACCTCGTTATATTGTAGTGTTCTAGGAGGAGTCCACTATGAGAGAATCTCATTCTCTTTCAGATATATCAAGAACTCACTGGTGAGATATTTATCTCCTCAGTCTGATCAAAAGGTCTTAATACTCTTTCTAGTTTGTTTCTCTACTTCAGCATGGAATCGTTTGAACATTTCAAATGATTCTGACTTTTGCTTCATAAGATAGACATACCCATATCTCGATAGGTCATCTATAAACGTAATGAAGTAGAAGTATCCTCCTCTGGCACTTATGTTCATAGATCCACATGCATCAGTATGTATTAGACCTAGGACATTGTTGGCTCTTTCATCTTTTCCTTTGAAAGGTGACTTAGTCATCTTACCAAGTAGACAGGATTCGCAGGTAGGCAATGATTCACAATCAACTATCTCAAGGACACATTCCTTGATCAACCTGTCAATCCTACTCTTGTTCACATGATCAAGCCTACAATGCCAAAGGTAGGATTCACTGATAGTATCTAATTTAGGATGTTTGCTAGCTGTGTACATTATACTAACAGGCTGTGATATTATGTATATGTCATGTTTTAATTGTCCATGTATAATTATAGTATCATTTATAATTGTTGGTGCAAAAATCTGCTTGCGCCGGAGAAGCTGGAGTCGGGGAAGCCGCGGTCGCCGTCGGGACCTGCAAGGGAAGTCTAAACCGGAGGTGGGGTTGCTCCGGCAAGACCCTCCGACGCTCAAGTCAGTTCTCTGCCTCAACAAGAATGGAGTGCTCGAACGGAGAATTTAGCAGAGTTTTGAGATAAAGAAGAATGAGCATAAAAAATAACGTATCTGGATCCCCCCTTTTATAGGCGGAGGAGGCAATGGATTGATGGCGATGTTTGTAACCGCCTGGTAGTGGGCCGCCCATGGTCAGGGGAATTGATTGCGAAAGATAGTGGAGCAGACACGTGGCCATCGTCATAGCCCACCACGTAGGGCCTGTTGCAGGTAGTGGAGCGACGTCCGTTGCCGCTAGTTGTCAGCGAGTAGTGGGATCGTGCAGCACCTGCCGCAGGGAGCGGAGCAGCATCATAGCTGTTGACACAGCCTGTCAGAGAGTAATGGGTCCACCGCAGGGGGTGATGGAGCCGCACGAAATCCGCTACAGGAAGTGGAACAGGATCATCGTTGTTATCGTGATCTGCCAAGGGAAGCGGATCTGTTGATCGAGGCTCGACAGTGGTCGGAGTTCGGCCTTTGTAGGAGTCCGGGAGGAGTCCCCCTTTCGGTCGAGGTCATGGATGGAGTCCGGCTCAAGCAGCTGATACTGAGGTCGGAGACTGAGGTCGGAGCTTGGCTCCCGTAGGAGTCCGGGTGGAACCTGGCTCCCGTAGGGATCCGGACGGAGCCGTCCTGCTGTCGATGATGGAGCCCGGCTCCCGTAGGAGTCCGGGCGGAGCCGTTCTGCTGTCGATGATGGAGCCCGACTCCCGTAGGAGTCCGGGCGGAGCCATTCTGCTGTCGATGGTGGAGCCCGGCTCCCGTAGGAGTCCGGGCGGAGCCGTTCTGTTGTCGATGATGGAGCCCGGCTCCCGTAGGAGCCCGGGCGAAGCTGTTCTGCTGTCGATGGTGGAGCCCGGCTCCCATAGGAGTCCGGGCGAAGCTGTTCTGCTATCGATGGCAGAGCCCGGCTCCCGTAGGAGTCCGGGCAAAGCTGTTCTGCTGTCGATGGCGGAGCCCGGCTCCCGTAAAAGTCCGGGCGGAGCCGTTCTGCTGTCGATGGTGGAGCCCGGCTCCCATAGGAGTCCGGGCGGAGCCGTTCTGTTGTCGATGATGGAGCCCGACTCCTGTAGGAGCCCGGGCGAAGCTGTTCTGCTGTCGATGGCGGAGCCCGGCTCCCGTAGGAGTCCGGGCGAAGCTGTTCTGCTGTCGATGGCAGAGCCCGGCTCCCGTAGGAGTCCGGGCGAAGCTGTTCTGCTATCGATGGCGGAGCCCGGCTCCCGTAGGAGTTCGGGCGAAGCTATTTTGCTGTCGATGGCGGAGCCCGGCTCCCGTAGGAGTCCGGGCGGAGCCGTTCTGTTGTCGATGATGGAGCCCGGCTCCCGTAGGAGTCCGGGCGGAGCCATTCTGTTGTCGATGATGGAGCCCGGCTCCCGTAGGAGTCCGGGCGGACCCGTTCTGCTGTCGATGGCGGAGCCCGGCTCCCGTAGGAGCCCGGGCGAAGCTGTTCTGCTGTCGATGGCGGAGCCCGGCTCCTGTAGGAGTTCGAGCGAAGCTGTTCTGCTGTCGATGGCGGAGTCCGGCTCCCGTAGGAGTCCGAGCGAAGCTGTTCTGCTGTCGATGGTGGTGCCCGACTCCCGTAGGAGTCCGGGCAAAGCTGCTCTGCTGTCGATGGCGGAGCCCGACTCCCGTAGGAGTCCGGGCGAAGCTGTTCTGCTGAGGATTTCGGCTGTGGATATTTTATACCCAACACCAGTCTCCCTACTTCCGAGTTTGAATTTTAAGCGAAGGAAGTACGCACAGAGAGAGATGCGCACAGCCGGAATCGCCCCTTCGAATTCTGCACACTGCCGCCCCCAGATATTTTGACATTTAATGCGCACATGTCAGAGTCTGCTTTTCGATGAAGGCGATCTGAAGAGTCTTTTCAGAATCTCCATTGAAACACGATCCCAAGCGTCGTGCTGCGGGAATTTATGAGCGGTCAACCCTCGATGGCGATGAAGGAGATACGCGCGACACGTGGCACACATCAGCTGGCCCGGGAATACACGCCGCCATAACTGCGCCAGGATCCGTCGGCTATTTAAACCCCTCAATCCCTTCATGGCTTCATCCTGGCGCTTTCTTCCCATCTGAAAGTTTTGCTTCTCTCGCCCCAGTCCTTGTCTCCTGCCCTCGCACCATGTCCCCTACTCGGGAGGCTGTTCTTGAGGAAATTTTTAGGGTTTGGAGGAAGGTGAGGAGGAGAATGGCGGTCGGTGAGAATTTCCGTCGTTCTAAAGGGAGCTCAAGGAAGAATTCCTTCAACAACAGGGGTTTAATAACGGGGGCGATCGGTGAAGTTATTCTGCCCGCGAATCTCGGAGTAGCAAGGCGGGGTGATACTAGTCAAGAGGGCAGAATAGCCGTCATAAGCCATGACGGGATCCTTGACGCCGTCGGGGCCGAGAGACCAGAGGCGGTCGGCGTCGACGGTGGGGCAGTAGAATTTGTTGCGGGGACGGTGGGAGTAACGCATGCCGACCTTGTCGGAGCATCTCGGGTGGCGGCCGTCGTTGCCCCCTCCGCCTTCGGGGATCTATCCCACCCCTTTCCCGCTAAGGTTGGGACTTCGGGAATAGAATGAGGCGAGAGGGGCGAGAGCTGTTACACGCACTGGAGAATGCGACTGAGAAGGATAGAGACAGAGTTCGTAGCTCGGAGCGGTCTCTGATTTGTCCTGCCCGAACCGTGCTCGCGAGACTTGCGATGACGTGTATCTTCTTTTTTTTCCTGACCCACCGAGTCCTGTAACGTGTACTTCTATTAAATGAAAAAGTGATTTCAGTACCTTGTTTGCATCTTGTGTTAAATAGTTGTCTGCCGAACTTCTTCATTTTCCTTTCCTTCTCTTTGTCTGTGTTACGTCGTTCCAAGGTCATCGGCGACCTTTTCAGCTCATGTGGGGTCATCATTCGCCGAGCTCCTTTTCGGCTTTTATGCCGTTCGGAGATACCCACTTGTCAGGTTTGCTTGGATTTTTTTTTTTTTTTTTTTTGCTGAAGTCGGGGCTAAGTTCGGCTCCCTTGATAGTCCGAACGGAGAAGCCCTCCGGAAGTTGGGGTAGCTCGGTTCTCGTAAGAGTCGGGGCAAAGTTTTTCTGCAATCAAAGTCATAAATAAAGCCTGGCTTCCGTAGAAGTCCGGGTGGAGTTGTCCTGTAACTGATGTTGACGGTAGAGCCCGGCTCCCGTGGGAGTCCGGGTGAAGTCTTTTTTGCGGTGGAACCCGGCTTCCGTAAGAGTCCGGGTGAAGTCTTCTTGGCGGTGGAACCCGGCTCCCGTAGGAGTCCGGGCGAGGCCTTCTTGGCGACGGAACCCGGCTCCCGTAGGAGTCCGGGCGAAGTCTTCCTTGTCGTAGGAACCCGGCTCCCGTAGGAGTCCGGACCTTCCACTTTGCTCATGTCAGGACGAGGTTCTCCTCCTGTTCCTGACAGGGCTGTGGGGGCACATCAGGGCGCTGCAAGGCCTCTCCCCCCATCCGGTCTAAAAGAACCAGGCCTTCAACTTTGCTCAAGTTAGGGCGAGGTTCTCCTCCTGTCCCTAACAGGGCTGTGGGGGCACATTAGGGCGTTGTAAGGCCTCTCCCCCATCCGGTCTAAAAGAACCGGGCCTTCGACTTTGCTCAAGTTAGGGCGAGGTTCTCCTCCTGTCCCTAACAGGGCTGTGGGGGTACATTAGGGCGTTGCAAGGCCTCTCCCCCCATCCGGTCTAAAAGAACCGGGCCTTCGACTTTGCTCAAGTTAGGGCGAGGTTCTCCTCCTGTCCCTAACAGGGCTGTGGGGGCACATCAGGGCGTTGCAAGGCCTCTCCCCTCATCCGGTCTAAAAGAACCGGGCCTTCGACTTTGCTCAAGTTAGGGCGAGGTTCTCCTCCTGTCCCTAACAGGGCTGTGGGGGCACATCAGGGCGTTGCAAGGCCTCTCCCCCCATCCGGTCTAAAAGAACCGGGCCTTCGACTTTTGTAAGGTTGCCCTCTCATTTTTGATACCGTCTACTTGAATTGTCCCAAGACAAATGGGCACGCATTTTTTGATTAGGATGAGATTACTGGTAGTACATCCGTAAGTTTTCTGAGCTCCAAGGTCGCAGGAGGTCGGCTCCTCCGAGCTCCTTAAGATAATAAGTTCCAGGCTGGATTACTTCTTTGACCTCATAGGGTCCCTCCCAGTTTGGGGCAAGCTTCCCCTGGCCCTGTGGTTGTGAGACAGCAGCTCGTCGGAGCACTAGATCCCCTGCCTTGAACGCCTTGTTCTTGACTCGGGCGTTGTAATATCGGGCAACTTTCTATCTGTAGGCCGCCATTCGAACCTGAGCAACCTCCCGTCTTTCTTCCAGTAGGTCGAGGTTGGCTCTGAGACTTTGCGCGTTTTGGGGTTCGTCGAATGCCATGACTCGTGCCGACGGGAGTTTAAGCTCGATCGGGATGACGGCTTCCATACCAAAGGCTAAAGCAAAGGGAGTCTCCCCTGTAGGCAACCTCTGGGTGGTTCGATACGCCCATAGCACATGATAAAGTTCGTCCGCCCAAGTTCCTTTTGCTTTTTCGAGCCTGGTCTTAATCCCTTGCAAAAGGGTTCTGTTAGTTACCTCAGCTTCGCCGTTCGCCTGAGGATGGGCCACTGATGTAAAGTTGTGGGAGATGTTTAGATCTTCACAGAATTCAGCAAATCTGGCTCCCGTGAATTGCCGTCCGTTATCAGTGATTAGGGTTCTGGGCAAACCAAACCTGCACATGATCGATTTCCAGACGAAGTCCTGCACTTTCGCTTCTGTGATTTTGGCTAGTGGCTCGGCCTCGACCCATTTGGTGAAGTAGTCGATTGCTACAAGGAGGAATTTCCTTTGACCAGACGCCATAGGAAAGGGGCCAAGAATATCCATCCCCCATTGCGCAAAAGGCCATGGGGCGCTCAAGGGTGTGAGCTCGGTAGCAGGTTGTCTCTGGACGTTGGCGTATCTCTGGCATCGATCACACTTTTTGACATATTCGATTGAATCACGATGCATTGTTGGCCAGTAATATCCTTGGCGGAGTAGCTTGTGGGATAGAGACCTGGCACCCAAATGGCTTCTGCAGGCTCCCTCGTGTACTTCCCATAAAGCGTAGTCAGCTTCTGAGGGTCGGAGGCATCTCAAGAGAGGCAAGGAGTACGATCTTTTGTACAATTTGCCCTCATAAAGGATGTACCGGAGGCTTGATTTCGGAGTTTTCGGGCCTCTTTCGCATCCTGGGGGAGAATCCCATCTCTAAGATAGGTTATCAGTGGGTCGACCCAGCTGGGCTCGTGGTCGATCTCCATTATGAGTCGCGGTTCCTTCGTACTCAGATGCTTTAGAACTTCAAAGAGGACGCCTTTTGGCAATTCGGTCGGAGCCGATGTCGCCAGTTTGGAGAGAAGATCGGCTCTGGTGTTCTCCGACCTTGGAATTTGCCTGATGCCGAAATTGCCAAAGGCAGGGGTGAACTCCTTCACCTTCTCAAGATATTTGGCCATACTGTCCTCCCACGCTTCGAAGCTCCCGCTGACTTGCCCAACCACAAGTTGGGAATCGCTGTGCACCCGGAGTTGATCTATTCCAAGCTCCCTGACGATCCTCAATCCTGCGATCAGAGCTTCATATTTCGCTCCATTGTTTGTTGCGGGGAATTCGAAACGCAGAGCGTATTCCGCGATGACTCCCTCCGGGCTAGTCAAGATCAGGCCCGCGCCCGCGCCTGCCATGTTGGAAGATCCGTCCACATGGAGGGTCCAAAAGCTATCCGGGGAACTGGCTTCTTCATCGGGGGAGTTCGGTTGAGTCTTCAGGCCGTCAATTTTGCTTTGCTCAGGTTCGGCCTCCTCGGGGATGGTGCATTTTACTATGAAATCCGCCAATATTTGGGCCTTTATTGTCGGTCTAGGTTTGTAGTTGATGTCGAATTCTGTGAGCTCGATTGCCCATTTCGCCATTCTCCCAGAGGTGTCAGCTCGGTGTAAAACCACCTTGATCGGTTGGTCGGTGAGTAACGTCACCGTGTGCTCTTGAAAGTAAGGCCGGAGTCTCCGAGCTGCAATCAACAAGGCGTAGGTCAGTTTTTCTAATTTAGTATACCTGGTCTCAGCGTCCCTCAACACGCGACTAATGTTGTAGACCGGTCGCTGGACTTTCACTTCCTCTTTAACAAGGACAGCTGCAAGGGCTGTGGGAGAGACCGTCAGGTACAAAAATAATTCCTCCTTAGGCTCGGGCTTCGCCAGCAGTGGGGGCGAGCTAAGGTAGCTTTTCAATTCTTCGAATGCCTGTTGGCATTCAGGGGTCCAACAGAAGTTCTTCGGCTGCTTGAGGGTTTGAAAGAAGGACAGACATCGTTCGGCCGACCTTGCGACAAAGCGATTAAGAGCCGCAACTCTTCCCGTGAGGCACTGAACCTCCTTGATCGATCTTGGGGCAGTCATATTTTGGATGGCGCAAATTTTCTCCGGATTGGCCTCGATCCCGCGCCCTGATACCATGAAGCCCAGGAACTTTCCTGAGATTACCCCAAAGGCGCATTTGGTTGGGTTCAGCTTCATTCTATACTTTCGAAGAGCGCCAAAGGTTTCCTCGAGGTCGGCGACATGATTTCTGGAAGACCTGCTTTTCACGAGCATATCGTCCACATAAACTTCCATGTTTCGGCCGATCTGCTCCTTGAAGATTTTGTTCACCAGTCGTTGATAGGTTGCGCCCGCATTCTTGAGGCCGAACGGCATAACCCTGTAGCAGTAAAGGCCGCGATTAGTGATAAAAGCAGTCTTTTCTTCATCTTCCGATGCCATTCTAATCTGGTTATAGCCGGAGAATACGTCCATAAAAGTAAGAAGCTCATGGCCCGAGGTAGCGTCCACCAGTTGGTCGATCCTGGGAAGGGGGTAACTGTCCTTTGGGCAAGCCTTATTCAGCTTTTTGAAGTCGATACACATCCTCCACTTGCCGTTTGCTTTCTTGACCAAGACAACATTGGAGATCCGCTCAGGATAATTGACCTCCTTGATGAATCCGGCCTTGAGAAGTTTATCCACTTCCTCGGCTATTGCCTTCTGCCTCTCCTGGGCATGACTCCGAATTTTTTCTTTTGTTGGCCGATGTTTAGGGTCGATCGCCAGATGATGTTCCATGACTTCTGTGTCAATTTCTGGCATATCCGCCGGGACCCATGCGAAAACGTCCGCATTCCTCCGGAGGAAATCCATGAGATGCGTCCGCACCTCCTCCTCCAGGTTGGAGCCAATTAACACCACATGCTCCGCATTCCCATCATTCAAAGGAATTGGTATTAGGTCCTCGATCGGACCGCCCCTCTCTTCAGTGAGGTCATCGCGCGCATCCAACCCGTCGACTGGACAGAGGTCCGCTTGATCGCTTCTTTGCAGGGCTATATTGTAGCAGTGCCTGGCCAGCGCTTGGTCTCCCCGGACTTCTCCGATCCCCTTGTCGGTGGGGAACTTCAATTTCAAATGGTAGGTTGAAACAACGGCTCTGAGGGTGTTGAGGCTGGGTCAGCCAAGAATTGCATTGTAGGCAGATGGCGCCTTTACCACCAAGAAATTCACCAGGGCTCTGGACTGCTTTGGATGTTGACCCGCGGTCACAGTTAGAGCTATCATTCCTTCCGTTGGAATGGCGTCACCAGTAAACCCTATCAAGGGGGAGCAAATCGGCCTTAGATGACCGCCAAGAGTGGCCATTCTCGAAAAGGCACTGTAGAATAAGATGTCGGCCGAACTTCCGTTGTCGACGAGAATGTGACGGACGTCATAATTTGCTATGTTCAAGAAAACTACGACCGCGTCGTTATGAGGGAATTGGATTCCCTGGACGTCTTCTTCAGTGAAAGCTATGGGCTCTTCAACTTTTTGCCGCTTGACGGGTGCAGCTGACGTGTTGATTGCCCCCTGCCGGGATTCCCTCGAGATGACGTTGACGGAATCCGGCGAAGACTGGTCACCCGGCCACCCCTTATCGGCGACCATAGCCAGGGGTAGCCATGCAGAAACTTCGTGAGAGGGCATCGGATGGGGAAAAGAGGATTGGATGCCGGAAAAGATGGCCGGAAGCGGGTCCGTTGAGCACTCCTTCAAGAACAAGGGTGCTGCGAAGACACAAAAGCCCTTCCTCTAGCGCCAATCCTGTTGGTGCAAAAATCCGCTTGCGTCGGAGAAGCTGGAGTCGGGGAAGCCGCGGTCGCCGTCGGGACCTGCAAGGGAAGTCTAAACCGGAGGTGGGGTTGCTCCGGCAAGACCCTCCGACGCTCAAGTCAGTTCTCTGCCTCAACAAGAATGGAGTGCTCGAACGGAGAATTTAGCAGAGTTTTGAGATAAAGAAGAATGAGCTTAAAGAATAACGTATCTGGATCCCCCCTTTTATAGGCGGAGGAGGCAACGGATTGATGGCGATGTTTGTAACCGCCTGGTAGTGGGCCGCCCATGGTCAGGGGAATTGATTGTGAAAGATAGTGGAGCAGACACGTGGCCATCGTCATAGCCCGCCACGTAGGGCCTGTTGCAGGTAGTGGAGCGGCGTCCGTTGCCGCTAGTTGTCAGCGAGTAGTGGGATCGTGCAGCACCTACCGCAGGGAGCGAAGCAGCATCATAGCTATTGACACAGCCTGTCAGAGAGTAATGGGTCCGCCGCAGGGGGTGATGGAGCCGCACGAAATCCGCTACAGGAAGTGGAACGGGATCATGGTTGTTATCGTGATCTGCCAAGGGAAGCGGATCTGTTGATCGAGGCTCGACAGTGGTCGGAGTTCGGCCTTTGTAGGAGTCTGGGAGGAGTCCCTCTTTCGGTCGAGGTCGTGGATGGAGTTTGGCTCAAGCAGCTGATACTGAGGTCGGAGACTGAGGTCGGAGCTTGGCTCCCGTAGGAGTCCGGGTGGAACCTGGCTCCCGTAGGGATCCGGACGGAGCCGTCCTGCTGTCGATGATGGAGCCTGGCTCCCGTAGGAGTCCGGGCGGAGCCGTTCTGCTGTCGATGATGGAGCCCGGCTCCCGTAGTAGTCCGGGTGGAGCCGTTCTACTGTCGATGGTGGAGCCCGGCTCCCGTAGGAGTCCGGGCGGAGCCATTCTGTTGTCGATGATGGAGCCCGGCTCCCGTAGGAGCCTGGGCGAAGCTGTTCTGCTGTCGATGGCGGATTCCGACTCCCGTAGGAGTCCGGGCGAAGCTGTTCTGCTGTCGATGGCAGAGCCCGGCTCCTGTAGGAGTCCGGGCAAGCTGTTCTGCTGTCGATGGCAGAGCCGGCTCCCGTAGGAGTCCGGGCGGAGCCGTTCTGCTGTCGATGATGGAGCCCGGCTCCCGTAGGAGTTCGGGCGGAGCCGTTCTGCTGTCGATGGTGGAGTCTGGCTCTCGTAGGAGTCCGGGCGGAGCCGTTCTGTTGTCGATGATGGAGCCCGACTCCCGTAGGAGCCCGGGCGAAGCTGTTCTGCTGTCGATGGTGGAGCCCGACTCCCGTAGGAGTCCGGGCGAAGCTGTTCTGCTGTCGATGGCGGAGCCCGGCTCCCGTAGGAGTCCGGGCGAAGCTGCTCTGCTGTCGATGGTGGAGCCCGGCTCCGTAGGAGTCCGGGCGAAGCTGTTCTGCTGTCGATGGCGGAGCCCGGCTCCCGTAGGAGTCCGGGCGAAGCTGTTCTGCTGTCGATGGCGGAGCCCGGCTCCCGTAGGAGTCCAGGTGAAGCTGTTCTACTGTCGATGGCGGAGCCCGGCTCTCGTAGGAGTCCGGGCGAAGCCGCTCTACTGTCGATGATGGAGCCCGACTCCCGTAGGAGTCCGAGCGGAGCCGTTCTGTTGTCGATGATGGAGCCCGGCTCCCGTAGGAGTCCGGGCGGAGCCGTTCTGCTGTCGATGGTGGAGCCCGACTCCTGTAGGAGCCCGGGCGAAGCTGTTCTGCTGTCGATGGCGGAGCCCGGCTCCCGTAGGAGTCCGGGCGAAGCTGTTCTGCTGTCAATGGTGGAGCCCGACTCCCGTAGGAGTCCGGGCGAAGCTGCTCTGCTGTCGATGGCGGAGCCCGACTCCCGTAGGAGTCCGGGCGAAGCTGTTCTGCTGAGGATTTCGGCTGTGGGTATTTTATACCCAACAATAATGATATTACAAAAATCATCTTTTATTATAAACTTATAACCAAGTTTGGTCAAAAGACCTACAGAGATGACATTCATCATAAAGGAGGAACAATAATGACAATCATCGAACATGATACTATTGGACTCGAAGACTAGCTGCAAAGTTTCCAAGATCAAAACTAAAACAAGACTTCTATCTCCAATATTAAGGAACCGCTAGCCCTCTCGAAACTTCCTACTTATCTGTAGTCCTTGCAATGAATTTCATATATTAATAGGACTTTCGATATCTAATACTTAGATAGTAGTATCACAAATAGAGAAATTGCAAGGTATTATCATATAAGTACCTTGTGAAGCAACCGATTTCTTCTTTCTCTTATTTTTAGGCCTGTTTGAGTCAAGGATGGCTATATAAGTAGGATAATTCCTTTTTCAATGACCCATCTTCTTGTAGAAGAAGCACTCTGCCTGACTCTTGTCAATTTTTGATGATTTGCTCTGCTTAGAATCGATGGCATGAGATTTCTGCACTATTTTCTTCTTTCCTCTCTTAGAGGATCCACACCCTACAGATGAACCTCTCATTAAATTCACTGGCTCCTTCTAGAGCTGGTGATCCTTCTCAAAAGTCTACAGTAACCCTAGCATGATAGTTCACTGCAAGCTTCATCATTCTATAATGACCGAGAAAGGGTAGGTAGGATTTCGGTAGCAAATTGAGGATAGCATTCTTGCCTAACTGTTCATGCAACGGAAAGCTAAGTTTGTTAAGGCATTCAATCTACTCATCATGTACAATACATGATTGGTGACTAAAGCTCCCTCTCGTATACGGGCATTGAATACTGTGCAGGATGTTTTATGTCTCTCCACATCCTTAGGGCTATCGAAAGACTCATTCAATATTTGAATGATCTCCTCTGACTGTGCATCTTCGAACTTACAACTAAGTTCGTCGTTCATAGCTACTCTCATCACACAATACATAGTCGTGCGGTCATTGAGCTACTTAATGTAAGTATCTCTCATGGCACGAGAAGCATTGGCTGCAGGTTCCTCAGATGTCTCATCCATAAGGATATATAAAATTCTCTCATGCTCCAAGACGATCTTCAACTTTCGATACCAACTATCGAAGTTGGATCCAGTGAGCTTGTTGCTGTCCAACAGCATACGGAGGGATAGTGTGTTGTCCACAACTGAAAGAAAAAATATTAGCCTATTAGTAATATGAATTACTTTTAATCCCAAAGATATAGACTTTAGTCTAAAAGTCCTCCTACTATTTTTACGAATTGATAGCCTCTATCTCCAACTCAAAAAATTACACTAATTCTTTAGCGGGTACTAGAATCTACACAGAGTACATTCAGGCCTGAGTGTGGCTCGACCAACCCTAGTACATCCATGGGTAGGCTCATAACCAATTATTTCTCCAAATAACTTCTAGCAATAAGTTTTGCCCCAGGCTTCTCTTTATCAGGCATGTCACGCCTCCACTAAAAATCTTAGTTAGATCCAACCATTAACATGACACACCAAGTGCATCCAACAAATGGATGTTCGGGCTCAAGTGTAGCTCGACCAACCTGAGCATTGATCTGAAGGTACATCATGATGGTCATATGATGAATGATAATTCCAATACGTAATAAACACCAGACGTGTGGCACCTCCAATGCCTATTTGAAATATTGGACTCATTATCACGCACCTTAATCGAAGGCAATGACCAAGTTATCTCATAACTTTATCACTTTATGGACCTAATAATTTAGAAGATTTGATTTCATTGATATGAGAATAAGAGAAAAAGTCGACCTGCAAGCTGCAATTCCTTCCACAGACTTCACTAAGTCATGTAAAGGATTAGACACAAGCTGGTCTAAAGAAACCTAAATCAGTCACACTGATTCATCTTAATGGTATGGGTCTGTATGAATTGACTAGTGACCTAATCAAAATACAATCTACCATGTTGGCCAGATAAGTGAGATTTGTGGGAGGGATGTGTCCTTAACTCATAGTAGACACATCTAGGTGAATAGCTTTCAATTAAAAACCACTTGATTGAATCTGCCAAATTTATCTTAGATACTAACTGGTTAATTAGTTTTGATTTGACACATCAGAAGATTCGAGCTCAACCATGGAGCCATGATCATGGTCCATTTATTAGGGTCAAATACATGGACTTGATCAAACTTCAACTATTGAGATTGACTTAAAGAAATACTGACCTAATCTAATTCAATACTTAATTAGATTTAATCAATTTCTCTATATGGTCCATATGTGTTTCTAACCCTAGGTCTAACCCGTTAGAAGGATCTGATTCATGCTAACCTTTTATCCATCATTTTATGTGGTGTCTTAATGATCTTCAATTCTCAAATTTAGATCATTCAAAACTTAATTCAAAATTAAGTATGTGAAACGTATGTTTCAGTCTGTAGAACTATTCTACAAAGATTTCAGATGAAGCATACCATATATTTTAACACATAAAAATAAATTTTTATAGTATGTTTCACAATTAAACATGCATAGGTATGATCTAAACGTCATATATACATCTCATGCATCATGATAACTTTTAGATAAATACCAATTACATCTTTTGAAACATGCAATTCAGATCTAAAATAATTATATATCTGAATTTTATCCTATTGTAATGAATTATAAATCACTTTAGATCTAATCTAAATATATTTATGATCAAAATAATATATAAAAATCTATTCATTTTTTTCTTCATAAAATCGGATCACAATGACACCCCTACATGCCATAAAAGAACCCATTGAATAGGCAAAAAAAAGATTAATCTCTTCAATCTGTTATGATCAGATGGTCTGGTGATTTCATTAATTCGAGTACTAGGCTACTAAGATCTAAAATCTAATTTCATACATAATTACATCAACATGCAATTATTGAGAAAATAATTTTGTATCATGAACATATCCTTAATCTTATCAATTATGTTCTTCATCTAATCTAATTAGATTTAATATATTATATACATCTTATCAAATCTAAAACATATCTTATACTGATTATAAAATATTAATTTTAGATTTAATATTATATTAAAAATTAATTAGATACAAATATGAATGCATAAGGAATAAATTTTTGATAAAATCTATTTTCGTGCAGTACTGAATTTTGATAGGATTTAGATCTAAATATCTATCAAAATGGATCCAACTTAGATCTAAAATAAATTTTACTTCATAAAAAAATAATAATATTAAAATTTTATTAAAATAAATTTAAAATAGATTTTAATTTATATTATTATTCCATCAAAAATTCAGCAACAGTAGAATTTTATTATAACAAACTTATAACAATCTCAATCAACCATTGATTAAGCTTATCTAATCTAATCAAAATCAGATCAAAAATTTTATATAAATAGATTTAAATTAGATTTAATATCTCACAAAAAATTTTAATTATGTTTTATGTAATTAATCTTAAAAAATTTAGTTATACATATATATATTTCAGACCTACTCTGATACTAGTTGAAGGGAAGGAAAACTGTTTTTCTTTGGAAGGCCCAGATTGCATCTAAAAATTTATTTATTAATCTACATGAATAAGGATCAAATTTTTATCTGATTAGCAGTAGAATCAAAGATCAAATCTTAAATAATCTGATATAAACCTTCGTGGAGGTCTAAAAATGCAGACCCTCTACTTTGCATGCACGTTAGACACCATAGAAAAGCGAGATGAACTCCGATCCAATCAACTTTACAATCAAATCAAATAAGAAAGAAGATATACTGGTGTGACACCTCACACCAGTAGGTGGAATGCCCAAAGAGCACTCACACCTAAGGGAGAAGGGGTGGCAACAAGGGGAGAGGCCAAGGAGAACAAGGGACCTCTCTCTCTTCTCACTCCTCTCCCTCTCTTTCTCTCTTCTCTCAATCTGATTTATTTGTTATGCATCTATAGGTAGAGACCCTCTCTATTTATAGATAATTTTTATGACCCAATAAGTATAGGAGTCCTAACTCAAATCTGATTTGAATTAGTCCAATACTTATGAAAGAAGGATTCCTACATGAGATAGAATTGCCATCACTTATGACAACCAATTTGCACCCATTCGCTCATCCACATAGGATGCCCCAAACCAACACCATTTTAGGTGTTGGTCAGCCCACATGAGAGGAGAATCTCAGTGCAAATAGGAATTCTCATATCTCATCAAAACAAATCCAATTTGAAGCTGATTCGAAATAATTTTAAAAGGCTGTCAATCCCAAACTCTTTAAGATTTTTATACCAAGTCTAACTTAGATTTTGAATCCAATTAAGTTTAATTAATTTAGATCTAATCTAAAATTAATTAGTACTTAAATCCAATCTCTCATATGCTCTATAGATCATAGATCAATAATTATTTATTTTTGAGATCGAACCTGAACCTCATGTGTAGTGCTAGCAAGACATAGTCAACTTTTTAATCTCATTTGACCCATAACTTAATTCTCAATCAAGATAGCTTACATGTTCAATCAAGTCAAGTAATTCCAAATTGGACATATAAATATAGGTTAATTCCTTCATACTTTGTCTAACTTGTGTGCGTGACTCCATGGGTTCAAACACTAAGCCGGTAGCACAGGAATAAGTTTCTGCACTAATCAAAATACCATCTAGTAATAATTTTTGATGTCCAGATAGATCAAATTATCGTAAAAAAATATTTCAAAACCTATACACATGGTTACCGCATAATTTATCCTATTGACCCTAAACGCTCTAGGATGGTCTCAGGTTAACTGTTAATTGAGATTGCTTCATCCACATTGTATTTCAACCTTTCAAATCTATCTCATGGATTATCCTGGTCAAGACTTTGTTAAATTAAAATACAGTAATACATCAACTTCAATAATTCAGAGGGGTCAGTCCCATCTTGATCTACACACAGACTTCGCAGGTACTTGATTATACCCAGTAGCCTTCCATCATTACATTAAAAATTAAGATAGTCTGGCATTAAAGTACAGTGAGTTGCTTGCAAGTCACTATGGTGATCTCAGATCTGAAGGATACTTATACCCATGTATCCCGTAAGCAGCTCTTGACAACAGAATGCTCAACAGGTGAGTCACTTGTTCAGTGATGATGTACTCCCATATCTCACCTGTATGCCATACCAGTGTCACCATACTCATTGGTTAAGAGGACAACCAATTCATATGACACACAACGACCTTCACTCAATAAACGTCATCATCCTGTAATGGCGTATCATTTGGTTGCAAACATATTTAAGAACTATTCAATAAATCCTCTCTTTATCGCACACTAGCATAGTTCTAAGGACTTCACAGCACAAGAGTTCAAGGAAGATGTTACTTTATGATAAAAATATCAAAATAATTTTTATTCATTAATCAATAACTCATATATAAAGAAGAACTCAATCATCACACGATTGATTTTAGGACATAATTCCCAACAATGTGTCTATGATTTATCCTAAAAATTAACAAAGATGATTGTGTATATTCTCAAGATGTTGAGAATTTGAGACATACATCATTAGTGGTTAATTTCTAAATACTCCAAATCGAAGGATCGTCACAGAGGATAGTGATCAAGCTATTTAAGATTAATGCATGGATCACCTCTCTTTTTGATAGATGAGTCTCAAATTCACAGTATGGAGACATTGGCATGAGAGTGTAGATGGATGTTAGAGAACTACTTACGCTGACCATGACCAATATAAGAAACCACTTGGATGTCTACTCACTTGTTAGTGATTTTCTCAATGTTGCAGTGGTGTGACTAGTCTTTTGATCTATGGTGTATTGGCTATTCGCAGTGAGACTACTTAGTTTGACTGTACGTTTCCTTGATCCCTAGCCATTCTGATCCTTGCTATGTATATTGGTTATAGTAGGTTCAAGTTCGCTGTTTTAAATAGGATGCATCTAGATGGATATCGATCTTGATAGAGAAGAAGTCCTATATGATTCACGAGAAGGAGTTCAGAAAGTTTCTGACTAGAGTAAATATGAATATTGAAAAAAAATTTCTACAAATTCACAAATAAACTCTAGTCGAGCCAATCTAATATATGACAGACAATGAGATTTGACGAGTTCTCTATGACCTTCATTTAGTCGGAACTCACGATAGAGGGATTGTATCACATGATAACTGCATCTAGAGGTTCATTCTTCTATTTTGCTGGGTTACCACTATATGTTGCTAGACATCACTGGTGAATCATGATAAATTCAATAGGATCATTTTCGAATCAATATTCTTGTTGGGGTGAGTTGGAGTCATTCTTATCCATCGAAAGAAGTTTCAATGATACTATGATGGAGATCATGATATGTCTCCGTACCAGACAGAATAGAATCTGAGAGATCATACACAAAAAGAGCATGTCTTGATCAACAGCTTCGATCATATTCAAATTATCAATAGGATTGATGATTTGAATTTGAAAACTGCTAATTTGTAGGAGTTATAGATGTAGCAACTGCTAATTATTAGCAGAGAGACTTAATTACAAGTGTTGTAATTTAATTAGACCTAATTAAATTATAAATCAAGTTTTAATTAATTTAAATCAGATTTAATCTAATTAGATTTGATTTAGTTTAAGATTAATTATATTCATTTATCCAAATCAGATTTAGATTTCAATCCTGATTGGATCAGATTCGACAGCCTTTCGAATTTGATTCGATTTGGGCTCAATTTTAACTCAATTTAGATCTAGTTTGAACCAAATTGACCCTAACCACCTGAGCCCAAGTTTTCTAGGCTTCTCCCTTTACTTGGCTAACTAGAAGTGGGATGGGGTGGTGATTTTATCACTACTTCTCTTGGCATGCGCGTGAAAGGAGAGGTTGGTGCCCCACCTCTCTAGGACTCCTTCTTAATTAAGATTAATTCCTAATTTGAATTCAAATCAATTAGGGATCTGATCGTATCAGATTAGGAGTTTGTTATGGCATGGAACATCTTGTTTTGTGTGACAAAATAAGAAGAAGAAAAAAAGGGCATGCAACATTCTTTCTGCCTTATGCTAACTACATCTTAACGCCCCCTCCTCATGATCTCCATGCTCCATATCATAATCAGATTAGATTTGATCCTTATCTGGTTGTGGCATAGAATAGATTGGGAGTTAGAGTTTTTGTGTGATAAAAATAAAATAGGAGCAGTGGTGGCGTGCGTTAAGAAGTTAGCACAACTTCTTTCTTGCCGCCTCTCCCATCTCATCACTCTCCTCCTTTCTTCCCTACACCTCCATGCCCCATCTCCATGCCCTATGATCTGATTAGATCAGATCTGAAAGAGAGAGTTTGGAGAAAAAGGAAGAGAAAAAGAAAATTTTTTCTTCTCTTCTTGATGGTCTGGTTCAGATCCCGTTAGATCTACGTGAAAGGGTTCGCACAGCCTTCGTCTTCTTCAAGATCTAGATGAAGAGGATCAGATCCAAGTGAGCAAGGCTTGAAAGGTGCTGGCACACCTATGGCCTCAGTGCTTTAATTGGATATCTCTGTGTAGTTACCAGAAGATGTCAGGTGCTTGCGTGGCTACGACTGGAACCTTGGACATCTATAGGATCCAAAGGTATAGGATCAGAACTTTAGTTTACTTTATTAACCTTTTATTTTTTATTTTAGATTTTAGATTTTGGTGACATGTTCATATCAAGATCTGGTGCATGATTTTTAGATTTGATCTAATATATTTTTAAATTACAAATATTTTAATTTAATTTACTTCTACTATGTATAATCTATTTTATGTTGAAAAATTTTGAAACTATACGTATGAAACCATCTCACTTTCTGACAATTAAAACTTGAAATATAAAAAAATATAAGTATAGAAATTTAAATACAAGACAAACTCCTTGAAGAGCTGATTTGAATCTTTGATGCACAAGATGAGAGGTTGGAGGACTTTTGCAATGAATACTCCCTTTCTTCACTTGAGAAAAACTTGAATGCATTGCAGGTTGGGTGGTTGAAATAAAGTAAAGACTCTTTTTAAGCTCACTTGAAGGGTTGCATAGAATTTTGAATGTGTTTCTGATTTTTCTCTCTTGTTGCTTTATTTTCTTATATTCCCTTGCTTTAATAATCATTTAGAATTCTTCTAATCCATGTTAGGAACACTAAAAATAGGTTTGTAGCCATTGGAGCATGAGAAATGGCCATTTGGAGAGCTCTCAGATCAATTCTGTATATTCTGAAAACTAGCTGTTACTATTATTAGAAGCTGTCTAGTCAGCTCAACTTTTTGTTGAGTTAGCTCAAGGTCCCCTTGAGAGTCGGCTCATGATGTTCTAGAGTCAGCTCAAACGAGTTCTTCAGAAAAATCAGCTCTTTATTTTCTAAGACTGAGCTGGTTTCTTCAGAAAAATCAGCTCTTTATTTTCTAAGACTGAGCTGGTTCAAACAATTCTTGAGTCGGCTTAAGCCCATACCAGTGCCTTCCAGCATACTGAAGCCAACTCATCCTGTGCATGAGTCAGCTCAAGGTCTGTGATAGATTTTCAAATATTCTTGAGTCGGCTCCTGAGATGCTTGAGTCAGCTCAAAACTTGTACCAAGTACTGAATGCGTGCCAAAGTTGGCTCAAACTCTTCCTGAATCGGCTCAAGACCCTGCATCTTCAAAAAATTGCTTGGCTTAGATTTCTAGGTATTCCTTCTCCAATCTCTTCATTCAAAAATATTAAGCTTTGACACTATATGGTCCAAACTATCTAAATTTTTCACTACACACTCAAATAGATCATTAGTACCAAAAATCTACTCAAAAATTTTATTATTCATTAAAATCAATCCCAGAGTTAATAATCTTTTCTTTTTTGATGATGACAAAACTTTTGAGTGATAAACTAGAATATTTTCAAATTTTAAGATAAAATTGCATAGTTTCATCACATTCTTAATCAATCATCTACACAAAAATTTTGCATTATCAACAATATTTAGATCATGCTATGACACATCTTTTCTCTGTGTGAATACTATGATGATCTTTACTAAAGAAGATTCACTAAGTTTCATTTTGTACAATCTATTTCCTCAAGTGTACCAAGTGTGCCATTAGTATGCTATTTTTATTATTTTGCTAAAATGACACACTTATACGACTCTCCCCTATTGTACATCAACACAATTGACACATTCTCAAGGAATTTAAAATTTGAAGTATTTTACCCTTAGCCATGCATATTCTTCAAAGGGATTAAAATTTTGAATTTCTTGAATAGTTCTCCCTCTCTTGAAATTTGAATTACTCTCTCCCTTAACCATACATTTTACTTCTTGGTGTCAAATTTAAAAAATTAAAGTGCTCCCCCTTAGTCATACATGTTTATTTTTGTGTTCCCCCTTAGCCATATATTACTTCTCTCTCCTCTTTTTTGTCATCATCAAATGAAAATATTAAAGGAATCACAAAGATAAGGAGAAACTAACATAATATTTATGATATATATAAGTGAAATGGAAGTGCATAGATTACCAAAATGTGTACTGTATACAAAAAATATGGCTAAAACAGTACATCATTCAGAACAAGTTCTGATAAGCCAAGAACAGCAACATACAAAGCCAACTACTAAGGTGTACTAAATCTAAGTCCTATGACATATGAGAAAACAACATAATCATCATTGATCCTAGAGGCGAATCTAGGCCTAACTTCATCAGAAACTATCTCAAGAGCGATGGAGGAATTGGGCCTATGAATGGGAAGGCCTAATCGCCTGATCCTAGTCCTAGTGAAAGGTCCGCCTACAGCAGATTGAGTGTAGGTCCTGATGGGTCAGGAGGAGACTAAAAAGATGTAAAAGGCTGAGCAGGTGTGCTCGGGGGGGGGCGCTGCTCGATAGGGGAAACAACTGGATCAAAGGTGATGTCAGCAGCTGCCTCTCCTATGGCCTCTACTACTCCTCCTACCATGGCTGATGATGCGGCCGCTGCTACTGCTATGGATGGGTGATGGGTCTTCAGAAGATCTACTAGCTATCCCATTGAAGCTAGGAGTGACGATGTAACATCCTGAGGCACATTAGAGCTCTCTCTCTCTACTCCAGTATATCAATCCTCTGTGCCAACCGACTGATCTTGAAAGATAAACTACTAATATGAGGTCGAAGACCCTCCAAAACATACTGTCCAATCCTAGCCACCTGATCATCGTCTAACTAAGTCCGAGCTGATGGAGGTCTCACTGATCATCTAGGAGGAGTCAAAAAGGAGTCGAAAGGCTGAGCAGGAGGCACATTTGACTCAGTATCAGCAGGATGACTTGATCCTCCTACATCTATAGGCTACTGTGGCTGCTGCTTCTCAATATATCTCACCCATCTCTGACCCTCTTGGTGGCATCCCATGTGGCAGAGGGTGCTCTCATCATAAGTGTCGGTGTGGCAGAGTTTTACTGACAGCTCTCCCTTTAGGTCAATCCCAACCTCCCAAAACACTGAGGTCAGTGCCATGCCATAGGATAGACATGCTCTCGCTCTCCCTACGCTGTCTCTCATTTGGGAGAAGATGATTTGTGTGACATTCAGTCTCTGACCCTGGATGATACAACCCATAATACCAATAACTAGATCCAGGACAAGATCAAGATGCTCGGTCTTAGGTAGAATGATCCAAGCTACTATGTGACTGAGAAATCTCATCTCTACTGATAAGAATTTGGCTTGAAGCCCATAAATCCCTTGAAAGTTCTCTCTACTCAAGATCATCCTTAGGTCTAGGTCCTTGTTAATAGGATGGAGGGGTGTTACTCCCGCACATGGTATTTTTCATATCTGACCTAGTCTCTCTGGGGTGATAACAAATGAGATGCCCTTGATAGTACATCCTAGATCGTTGTCCCCTCTAGCCATGGACTGATAAAATTCACGCACAAGGCATGGATAAGTAGGCTGATTCATGGAAAAGTACTCTCCCCATTCTTGCAGCCAAATCCAATTGCCAAACCTAAAACCCTCCCAATCAAAGAACCAAAACTCCACATTTCGGCCCATTATCACTTGTCTATCTAGGAGGGAAGGGGATCTTGGTGCAGGAGAATGGGGAGGCAAGTTTCTTACCTCAAACTCAGAGTCAGAATCACTTGAGGGATCCCTCATGGCTTGTGACTTCTTCCTTGGTGGATCGAAGGACACGGATCAAATCCAACAAATGTATTGAGAAATAGAGGGAAATCAGCAAGGGGAATAGGCGAGATGGGGTCCTCAAAGGGTATTTGAGAAACCCTAGGGCAAACAGTGAAGGAGGTAAATTAAATCGAAGTGAAGGTGCTCGGGTTTAAAAACTCGATGTTTGTCCATGAGCCGACTCATTGACTTATTGAGCCGACTCTAGAGTTGACTCAAACTTAACCATGAGTCGACTCAAGCTTTAGATTGAGAAAATTTTTGAAATTTCAAGGAATCCTTAGGTTCATTGGATCAAGATTATTTGAGTTTATGTTGGCTTACCTGAACATGAGATGTCTAATCTAAATGATAATACATTCCTAGCTCTCTTCTAATTATACTGAACCTCTCTTCATTAAGAAGTTTGATAAAAATGTCAGCTAATTATCTCTCTGTACTAACATATTCAAGTATTATATCATCATTTTGCATATGATCTTTTATGAAATGATGTCTTATCTCAATCTATTTAGATCTTGAGTGTTGGATATATTTTTTAGTTAGGTTACTTGTATTGTCACATCTAATTGAAATTTTGTTAAGTTTGATGCCAAAATCCTCGAGTTGTTATTTAATTCATAAGATTTGAGCATAACAACTTTCGACAGCAACATATTCGGCCTTGACTATTGATAATGCCACCAAATGTTGTTTCTTGCTAAACCATGAGATTATATTAACTCCAAAGAATTGATAGGTGCTACTTGTATTTTTTCTATCTAATTTATACCCAACAAAATCAGCATCATAATAACCTATTAATTCTAAGGGTGATGCTCTATCATATCATAGACCAACATTAAGTGTACCTGATAAGTATTTAAAGATTATTTTAGTAGCTAATAAATGAGATTTTCTAGGATCAGATTGAAACCTATCACACATACAAACACTAAATATAATATAGGCCTACTTGCAATAAGATAAAGTAAGGATCCTATCATATCTCTATATAATTTAATATCAACCTTCTTATCTTCTTCATCTTTGTCAAGCTTGCAAGAAAGACTTATAGGTGTGCCAATTGGTCTTAAAGTCTCTATACCAAACTTCTTGAGTATCTCCTTTGTGTATTTATTTGGTTGATGAAGATTTTTCTTCATTTTGTTTAATTTAGAGTGCGAGGAAGAAATTCAGCTCTCCTATTATGCTCATCTTGAACTCTCCCTATATTAGCTTGGCAAATTCTTGATAGAGAGATTCATTAGTAGCACCAAATATGATATCATCTACATAGATTTGTACTACCAATAGATCATTGAGTTTTCTTTTTAAGAAGAGTATCTTATCAATATTTTTTTTAGTAAATTCATTCAATAATAAGAATTTACTTAATCTTTCATACCATGTATGTGGAGCTTGTTTTAATCCATATGGTGCCTTATGCAATTTATAAACATGATTAAGAAATATATGATTTTCAAATCTAGGTGGTTGTTCAATATATACTTTTAGCTATATATCTATTTAAAAATATACTTTTAACATCTGTTTGATATAGTTTGAAATTCATAAAATATGTAAATGCAAGTAATAATCTAATTGCTTCCAATCTTGCTACAGGAATAAAAATTTTATCAAAATCAATACCTTCTTTTTGATTGTACCCTTTAGCAACTTATCTAGCTTTATTTCTAATAATGATCTCATTTTCATCCAATTTATTTTTAAATATTCATTTAGTTTCAAGTAAAGGATAGTTATTAGTTCTATTAATTAGAATCTAAATTTTATTTCTTTCAAATTGATTTAATTCTTCTTATATAGCATTTATCCAACAAGGATCATTTTCAGCTTTTTCTATAGTTTTCGGCTCTATTTGTGAGACAAAGGCTAAATAATTATTAATATTTCTTAAAGAAGAGTGAGTTCTTATCTCTTGTGATGGATCATCTATAATTAGATCCTTTGGATGTCCGTAAGCATACCTCCACTCCTTAGGTAGTTCACTTTTTTCACTTTGAGTGGATTCTTCATTCTTCTCTTCTTCATTCTTTGCTTCTTCCTTAATTTCTTGAGTTGGAAGTTCATTGAGGGTGAGTTTTTCAATTCCTTTGTTGATTATCCTTGCATCATCATCAGTAAAATTTTTCTTTCTAGAAGATTGGTCATTTATTTCATCAAGCATTACATGTATAGATTCTTCAACAGTAAATATTCTTTTGTTAAAGACTCTATAAGTCTTACTATAGGTAGAATAATCCAAGAAGATCCCTTCATCAAATTTTGTATCAAATTTTCCTAAACTATCATTTCCATTATTTAAAATGAAACATTTGCAACCAAAAATATAAAAGTAACTAATATTGGGTTTTCTATTTTTTCAAAATTCATAAGGGGTTTTCTTCAATATAGGTCGAATTAATGTTCTATTTAGAACATAATATGTTGTGTTGATAGCTTAAGCCCAAAAATATTTTGAGAGATGGTTTTCACACAACATAATTCGAGCCATTTTCTCTAGGATTTTGTTCTTTCTTTCAACAATCCTATTTTGTTGAAGTGTTCTAAGAGCAGAAAAGTTATATTCAATCTCCATTTTATTACAAAAATTTTCAAAATATTGATTTTCAAATTTTGTTTCATGATCACTTCTAATGTAAATGATTATTAAATTCTTCTCATTTGTGATCTTTTATAAAACTTGGAGAATGCTGAAAATGCTTCATCTTTTTTAACTAAAAATAATATCTAAGTAAATCTAAAAAAGTCATCTACAATCACAAGTTCATATTTTTTACCTCTTAGGCTTGTGGTCCTAGTTAGTCGAAATAGATCCATGTGAAGTAGCTCAAGGGTACTTGAATTTGAAATAATGTTCTTTGATTTAAAAGAATTTTTGATTTATTTTTCAAATTGGCATGCATCACAAATCTTATCCTTTTCAAAATGAAGTTTTGGTAAACCTTTACAAGATCCTTTTTGATTAATTTTAAAATCAAATTCATGCTAGCATGTCCTAAGCTACGATGCCATAGCTAACTCTTCTTATAAATTTTAGCATTCATTGCAACTAAACATGGCTCTTTTTAGTGAAATGATCATCCAAGTCAACTATATATACATTCCATATTTATATCCGATGAGAGCTATGCTATTATCAATAGGGCTAGTGACTATGCACATGAGAGATTCAAAAACTACTTTAAATTCTTTGTCACAAAGTTACTTATGCTTAATAAATTATGCTTTAAATCATCTACTAAAAATATATTTTCTATAAAGATAGAAGGAGTGATACATATTTTTTCACTTCCGATGATGTGCCCTTTGCCATTATCTCTAAAGGTCATCACTCCTCCTTTTTTAGCTTCAAGAGTGATAAAGCACTCTCTATTATCCATCATGTGCCTTGAGCAGCCACTATCAAGATAATATTTTTCTTTTTACCATTAGTTGCAAGACACACCTACAATCATAAATCAAGTAATGGTTTTAGGTATTCAAGTTATCTTAGGTCCTTTAAGATTAGTAGCCATGGTTCCTTTAAAAACCCATACTTTCTTAATATTTTGGCCATTTTTTATTTTTCTAAAATTACAAACATATGATTGTGTCCAGATTTATCACAGCAAAAATAGATTATGTTTTGAGAAATTAATGATGATTCTTTTATAAAGAAATTCTTTAAAAATTTTTGCTTCTTTAAGTTTTAAATCCAATTTCTGCCTTATCAAAATCAGCCTTTTGATTATTAAATATCAATTGTAGTTTTTCAGAACTTAATGTGAACTTATCAATCATAGGTTTGTATTTTTTAAGTTCTTTCTTCAAGTTCTGATTTTTTTTGCAGAAATAGATTCTTTTTCTTTCAAGATTTCCTCCTTTTCTTTAATCAAAGTTGGAATTGATGACTTGAGATTTTTATTTTTCAAGGTGAGCTTTTTAAGTTCATCAATCCAGTCATAAAATGCTTCTTGTAATTCTTCAAATGAAAATTTAGATTGAGTATCAAGTGTTACCTCATCCTCTTGGGCAATAAGATAAAGATTGACTATTTTTGTGCCTCCTCATCTAAACTTGAATCTTCACTATCACTCCAAGTAGCTATCATTGCCTTCTTCTTCATTCTCTTGGAGGATTTCTTTAGTAGAGAACAGTCAATCTTAAAATGATCTAATTTCTTGCATTCGAAGCATGTAGGCTACTCCTTGTCTTTATCTTTCTCTCGATCTTTGCTAATTTCACCTTTGGAGAAGGGTCTTTTTTGAAGTTTGGCCTCTTCTTCTTCATGAATCATCTAAATTTTATGATTATGAGGGCCAAATCTTCATCATCATCTCCTTCTTCGAATCTTCACTTTCTTCATCTTCTTCTTTCGTTAAAAACTTGAGAGCCACGATCTTCTTCTTCTTGGCCTCCTCTTCAAAGTTTTCTTCATGGTTAACTCATGTGTCATGTGAGAACCAAAATGTTCTTCAAGGGATAAGGTATTAAGATCCTTTGCTTCTTGTATGACTGTCACCTTTGCCTCCCAAGCTTGAAGAAGAGATCTAAGAATTTTTTCGTAAGTTCACTTTAGTATAAGATTTACCTAAACTCTTAAGCCCATTAATAATATTACAAATCTAGTAAATATTTCAGTTATTGATTCAGAAGTTCTATTTTAAATAATTCATATTCATGCACTAGCATGTTTATTTTAGATTCCTTGACTTGATTAGCATCCTCATGGGTAACTTCAAGTCTATCCCATATTTCTTTAGCTAAAACATAGATAGAAATCCAGTTGAATTTATTGACATCTAGTGCACAATAGAGTACATTCATTGCTTTAGCCTTTAGTTGTGCTAACTTTTTATCAATGTCATCTCCATCCTTCTCTGATTTGGGAACATCTTTGCCATCAATAGTGATAGTGGATGTGTGAGGTCCATTGATTATGATATTCATAGGTCATAATCGAATACTTGAATAAAAATTTGCATTCATACTTTCTAATAGGTATAGTTTGATCTATTAAAGAGTGATGGTCCATCAGTGGATTGTCCTTCAGCAAGAAAAACATTAAGTTGGGTTGTCATCTTGATCTTTCTCTCGAGATCACTAGACAATCAAGTGAATATGAGAGTGCTTGCTTTGATACCATTTGTTGCCCAAAAATATAACCCAAGAGGAGGGATGAATTAGATTTTATAATTTTTTTTTAGATTTAAATGCATATGTGCAAAATAATTATAATTATATGCTGAATATGCTATGACTAAATGAGCAAAAAATAAATAGAGTTGATAAGAAAAATCACACACCATAAATAATAAGTTTTATAGTGGTTCGGTGTCAACCCAACACCTACATCCACTCTTCAAGAAATCCTCTTGAGAATTCTACTATAATCATCAAGATTGCAGCAAGATTATTTTAACGGGATCATAATCTAAACCTAATTGGTTTTGCAGGCTCACCAACTAAAACCTATCCCCAAGCTACTCTTAGGCTTGAACAAATTCAATCCAAGGCTTGGATAAGCCTATCCCTCAAGTTTCAAACCCTATTGAAACTTGAAATACAAAAAATATAGGTATAGAAATTTAAATACAAGACAAACTTCTTAAGAGCTAATTTGAAGCTTTGAGGTACAAGGTGAGAGGTTGGAGGGCTTTTGGAATGAATGCTCCCTTCCTTCACTTGAGAAAACTTGAATGCACTATAGGTTGGATGGTTAAAATGAAGTAAAGACTCTTTTTAAGCTCACATGAAGGGTTGCACAGAATTTTGAATGTGTTTCTGATTTTTCTCTCTTGTTGCTTTGTTTTCTTGTATTCTCTTGCTTTAATAATCACTTAGAATCCTTCTAATCTAAGTTAGGAATACTAAAAATAGGTTTGTAGCCATTGGAGTACAAGAAATGGCCATTTAGAGAGCTCTCGGATCAATTTGTACGTTCTGAAAACTAACCATTACTGTTGTCAGAAGCTGTCGAGTTGGCTTAACCTTTTCTTGAGTCAGCTCAAGGTCCCCTTGAGTTGGCTCATGATATTCTTGAGTTGGCTGAGGTGAGTTCTCTAGAAAAATCAGCTCTCTATTTTTGAGATTAAGCTGGCTCAAGGCCTGTACCAGTGCTTTCCTACATATAGAGCTGGCTCATCCAATGCATGAGTCGGCTCAAGCCTGTGACAAATTTTCAAATATTTCTGAGTCGACTCTTGGGATGCTTGAGTCAGCTCAAAATCTATGTCAAATACTGAATGCATGCCAGAGCCGGCTCAAACTCTTCTTGAGTCAGCTCAAGACCCTGTCTCTTCAAAAAAGTGCTTGGCTTAGCTTTCCAGGTCTTCCTTCTCCAACCTCTTCATTCAAAAACTTTGAGCTTTAACATTATATGGTCCAAACTATCTAAATTTTTTACTACACACTCAAATAGATCATTAGTGCTAAAACTCTAATAAAAGTTTGTTATACATCAAAATCAATTCCAAGTTAACAGGTGGCACTCGGTATGGTGGCATAGTGATTGCCAGAGATGGAAAGGAGGAGGAGGTGATAGGGGATTTGGTGATGGGGAATCGATCGAGAGATGGAGAGTTTAAATAGAGAAAGGATGGAAAGAAGTAGGATGATTCTTCTTGAATTAAGCGAATCTCACTGACGTAACCTATCCAAAGTCCTCTCCCACTGGCACACAAATTCTATCAGGTAACCCATGTCCTTATCCTCTTCCCATGGCTGCAGATTAATAGAGGATTTGGTTCCTTGACTTCATCCTCATCCTCTTTATTTTCTGTTCCTTTTTTTTGTTCTGATGAGGTCGGTAGAGGATGTGGCTTTAGGGTGAATCGGGTTCAAAGGGATCGGTTCTCACATTCTCTCCCCCTTAAAAAATTTCATCATCGAAGTTGAAAAATCTAGATCTTTCAAAGTGGAGGGTGCTTAACCCCAAAAGTATACATATACTAATTTGTCTGACTTTGGTATTTTGTCAAACCAAATGCATGATCACATTACTGAAATGTCTGTAAGCAATTTGACACCTCAGGTCAATCACAACGCTCATGCATATTTCTATACCAAAGCACAAACTCTTTCCAAGAATACTTCACAATTTGGCACCTCCACATCAATTCTAAAACACTGCCCCTTTGATATACAATCCAAGATCTCATCTCTTCTCGATCAAAATCAATATGATTAACAGATCAAAAGTTTTCTATCCTATTTCAAATTAGGATATAGACTAATAATATTAACACTAATTAAGTGATTGAAAATAGAATATAAATGTACATTCATTCAAGATTGATTTGGGATCAATTGGATACAAAATCTTACAGCAAGATCATTTGTTAAAATCAATTGTGCTCAGAATAGATCTTGAAATGAATTTGGCATAAATACTATGATAAAGTTTTCATTCTACAAAAGGTAATGACCCACCTTGGCCAGAATCAAATAATCAAATGGATGTTAATATGATCATGATTATGTAGTAATGTCTTCAGACAACAATGATCCATTGTGGTTATAGAAATGATCTCAGAATTGAATCATAAAAATTAAATCCAAGAAGATGAGGTATCGATATCAGGATTCCTATATCGTAGTTGAGATCACAGGGAGGGAACGAATCACATTAAATTTATTTAGATGCTTGATAAATAGATTAAATTTAATTAATAATCAACTAACCTCAGATATAAGATGGTCAAAAATTACTTTAACACAACCAATATAGTCATGTCATGACTCACTTAAGAATTCATAGTACTTACATTCCCTTTATACAAAAAAAATATTTTTTCTTAGAGAATCATATCTTCTATTATAATATATTTCAAACCACAATCAATATTTTTGATCAATTTTAAATGACTAGACCATCACACTTCCACTGCACACTCTGCTCAACATTCTCCAATTTTTTTTAATGATTCCAGATTTAAAATCCAAGCAAAGACTTTGTTGTCTAAAGACTTCAGATCATAATTATCACTCGAGATAATTATCATATTTGCACCATTGTATGATCAAGATATTAACTTCAAATTTGATCTAAGTCAAGCCAACTTTGGATCATCTTGATAATTTAATTAGATAATTTAAATCAATCTCTCTCTTTGAGAAAATCAACTTTTGACTTATTGATCATGATCCCGTAAGTTGCTAGAATATCATAACTAGAGAAATGAATCAATTTAAAAGATCCTCTCAGAACATTAGGTAAATAAAATATTCTTCTTAGACAAATTTTTATCATGACCATAGAAATCTTTCTTACTCATAATATCCTTGAGTAATCACTTGATTACCTTCTTTATATTCTCTTATCAATCAAAACAATTATAGTCCTCAAACTCAAGATGACTTTCAATAGATTCAAGATTGCTATTATATCATATTAATTTTCCAAAATAAATCCATAGTACAACCAATCTATATTACTCAATATATATTTCCTCCTATATCAGTTAGTTAACCTCGATGACTTTCTCAAAATTTAATCTGTGTCAATCTTCTATGTTTCAATTCAAAGGATCATAATTTATATCCATAAGGAGAACTTAGACATTGTGTAACAATATAATCGACTTTAAACATCCATAATTATTTTGAGATAATCAATCAAGGTCCAAATTCTATCCCACTCTCACTAATCTAAGTTCTTATGATCTTTAACCTAGGCTCTGATACCACTTTGTCATATCTCAAATCCAATATCCAGATTGGATATGTGATGCTGTACACTCCTTAGGATAAGTCCTAAAAAATATATTAGGCTTATCTTTTACTCAATCATTAATCCAACTCAAGCAGTGGTGAAAGCAAATCCAATGATTTTTTTATTCAAATAAAATATAGTTCATTAATATCTCATCATATCAAGATCAATGTTTATTTAAAAATAAACTAAGTGAAATCCTCTAAGATCTTATGCTCCTCACTGCTCGGGTCCCAAGTCCAATAGAATCTTCTAGATCTGAAAAAAAAAGAGAGGATGAGCTTTATGGGCTCAGTAAATTATCAATATCTCTGAAGGATCCAGCATAATTAAAATTTTTTTTCTAAACATACAGTAATTGATGCAAAGACCAATATAATTTAAATTTTTGAAATATGCTATGTGAAACAGCAAGTTTAAAAAAATCTCTCTCAGTCTTCGTTGACTATAGCCATGATCAGCTCTGTGATAAGGCTCAGAAAAGACTAGCTCCTGAATACAGAACATCCAATCTATTGGTGTGTACCGGTGATCAGCTCCACTAGCTAGACCCATAAGGAAAACTAGCTCAGTTCATATGACCATGATTTACTCTATGACAAGGTAGAGAGATTAGTTCTAAAAATTAATTTGCAAATGCATCAATGTGTGCTAGAAATCAGCCCCGACTGGCTAGATACAGGAGGACTAACTCTGCCAGCGATCAGTTCTGACTAGCTAGGCCCAAAAAAATATATTTTTAATGTGCGGCCAATGATCAGTCCCATTAGCTAGACCCAGATTATAGCCTAACTAGAGAGTTTTCTCATGATTTTACCACAATCAATTTTTTTATAAATAATCATACTTATTTTTATAATAGTATCAACTCAAATTTTTGTATCATCCAAAAGAGTAATAAAATAATATTTATTGAAAAGTTCATGCATAGATAAATATGTATAATTTTATTTCTAAAAATCATGCAATATTAATGCAATGAAATCATCTTCTTTCAAAAATTTGTACCATGCAAGGGTGACATCATTCTTGATCCAACTTTTTAAATTATTTTTCATGCATAAATACATACTTTCAAACTTTAATAATTTCTTGATATTTTATGCACAAAATTAATTTTTTAAAGATATGAAATATGTATAAAAATAAACTCAAAGATAAGAGGGAATTTGCAGTCAATCGAATCCAAAAGTCATGATTTTCAGTACTGTGATCTAATCCTCAAATCTTGTGCTCTTCGACAATGAAGGTTCCAATCAAATAAATTATCAGGGCCATTAATCTTCAATTAAGAAAAATTAGATGAAAGACAAAAGTGAAACTCAGTCTAGCCTCAATCTAGATTAGAATTGGATTGATTCATAGGTCAGATCAACATGGCTCGATTTGACCTAAACTCAATTGGGTTTAATCAATAAGTTAGGTTCACGATTAAATTGAGTCCCTCTCTCTCTTCCTCTCTTTTTCTTCTTCTTATTATTTTTTTCTCCATTTCTCTTTCTTTCTTCCTTAGAAGAACCCACAGCTTCTTGAGGTGTCATGAGGGAGACCGAAGGGTGGAGGGTGTCGGCTATGATGTGGCCAGAATGGCCGACAGGCTAGCCAATGATGTCGAGTGGCGACGGTCCGACCGACGGCAATAAGGGATCAAAAAAAGGAAAAAGGGCACTACCCAACCTACTATGATGATCATACCTAGGGTTGGAAAGGAAGAAGAGAATGGAAGAAAGCTGACTAGAGATGGCAGCAGCAGCGACGATGGTTGCAATCTGTAGTGAAAATCGATGGTATCTCACTCAAAAATCTCTCAGAACAGGTGTGGTGGGTTTTAGGGAGAAGGGTTAGGGGTTTTAGAGAGTTAGCAGCACACGATACGATGGCACAATGACCACCAGAGTTGGGAAAGGAGGATGAGGTGATAGGGGATTTGGTGATGGGGAATCGACTGGGAGA
>NC_025996.2:73438749-73489153 GCF_000442705.2 Elaeis guineensis
GAGCTAAGGAGCTACCTCGGCTCGCTTCCGTTGTTGGCAAAGCTCGAGCCTGGAGAGGAACTATTTTTGTACCTGGCGGTCTCCCCCATGGCTCTCATAGCAGTCCTTGTCAAGGAAGAGGCAAAAATCCAACGGCCGATCTACTACGTCAGTCGCATGTTGAGAGACACCGAAACCAGGTATACTAAATTAGAGAAACTAACTTACACCCTGTTGATTGCAGCCCGGAGGCTCCGACCCTACTTTCAAGGGCACACCGTAATGTTGCTCACCGACCAACCGATCAAGGCGATTCTACACCAGGCGGATGCCTCTGGGAGGATGGCGAAATGGGCGATCGAGCTCACAGAATTCGACATCAACTATCGACCTAGACCAGCAGTGAAAGTCCAGATATTGACAGATTTTATAGTGGAGTGCACTATCCCGGAGGAGGCCGAATCTGAACAGGATGAAATTGATGGCCTGGAGCCCCGACCGAACTCCCCCGAAGAAAAAGCAGACCCCCCTGATTGCTTTTGGGCCCTCTACGTGGATGGGTCTTCCAACATGTCGGGCGCAGGCGTGGTCCTGATCTTGATCAGTCCAGAGGGAATTGTCGTGGAGTACGCTCTGCGCTTTGAGTTTCCCGCAACAAATAATGGAGTGGAATATGAAGCTCTGATCGCAGGATTGAAGATCGCCAAAGAGTTGGGAGTAGATCGGCTCCAAGTTCACGGCGACTCCCAACTAGTGGTGGGACAAGTCAGCGAAAACTATGAAGCACGGGAGGACAGCATGGCTAAGTATCTTGAAAAGATAAAGGAGCTCGTCCCCGCCTTCAGTAGCTTCAACATCAGGCAGATTCCAAGGATGGAAAATACCAGGACCGATCTTCTCTCCAAGCTGGCTATGCTGGCTTAGGCTGAATTGCCCAAGGGTGTTTTCTTTGAAGTTCTGAAGTGCCTGAGTACGGAAGAATCGCAGCCCGTGATGAAAATTGACCACGAGCCCAGTTGGATCGACCCACTGATAGCATATCTCAGAGACGGGGTTCTCCCTCATGATGCAAAAGAAGCTCGAAAGCTCAGAAATCAAGCCTCCCGATACATCCTTTATGAGGACAAGTTGTACAAGAGATCATACTCTTTGCCCCTTTTAAAATGTCTCCGACCTTCGAAAGCTGACTACGCCTTGTGGGAGGTGCATGAAGGAATCTGCGGAAGCCATCTGGGGGCTAGATCCTTGTCCCACAAGTTGCTCTGCCAAGGATATTACTGGCCGACTATGCATCGTGACTCAATTGAATATGTCAGAAAGTGCGACCGATGTCAGAGATATGCCAACATCCAGAGACAGCCCACCACCGAGCTTACACCCTTGAGTGCCCCATGGCCGTTTTCGCAATGGGAGATGGATATCCTTGGACCCTTTCCTGTGACGTCGGGGTAGAGGAAGTTCCTCCTAATAGCGATTGACTATTTCACCAAGTGGGTCGAGGCCGAACCACTGGCGAAAATCACAGAAGCTAAAGTGCAAGACTTCGTCTGGAAGTCAATCGTTTGCAGGTTTGGCCTGCCGAGAACCCTAATTATTGATAATGGGCGGCAATTCGTGGGAGCGAGATTCATCGAATTTTGTGAGGACCTAAACATCTCCCACAACTTCATGTCCATAGCCCATCCTCAGGCGAACGGCGAAGCTAAAGTGACCAACAGAACTCTGCTGCAAGGGATCAAGACAAGGCTTGAAAAAATGAAGGGAACTTGGGCAGATGAACTTTATCATGTGTTGTGGGCGTATCGAACTACCCAAAGACTGCCCATGGGGGAGACCCCCTTCGCTCTAGCCTTCAGAATGGAGGCTGTTATCCCAATTGAGCTCAAGCTCCCGTCGGCACGAGTCATGGCATTCAACGAGCATCATAATTCGCAAGGTCTTAAAGCCAACCTCGACTTGCTGGAAGAAAAGCGGGAGGTAGCTCAAGTTCGGATGGCGGCCTACAGACAGAAAGTCACCCGCTATTACAACTCTCAGGTCAAGAATAAAGTCTTTAGAGCAGGAGATCTAGTGCTTCGACGAGCCACCGTCTCGCAACCCCAGGATCGAGGGAAGCTCGCCCCAAATTGGGAAGGCCCATACGAAGTCAAAGAAGTAGTCCGGTCCAGAACTTATTACCTCAAGGAGCTCGGAGGAGCAGACCTCCTGCGACCATGGAGCTCTGAAAACTTACGAATGTATTACCGATAACTTTATTTTAAATAAAAGTTTTATATCTGCATGTCTTCTCTTTTGGTGCGAGCCTATATCGACAAGACAGTCAAAACAAACCGCATCGGGAGTTGGAGGAGAGCTTCGTCTTGACGCAATCGAAGACCCGATTCTCCTCAGGCCGGATGGGGGGAGAGGCCCTGCAATGCCCGTATGTGCCCCCACGGCCCTGTTAGGGACAGGAGGAGAACCTCGCCCTAACTTGAACAAGGTCGAAGGCCCGGTTCTCCCTAGACCAGATGGGGGGAGAGGCCCTGCAACGCCCGTATGTGCCCCCACAGCCATTTTAGGGACAGGAGAAGAACCTCGCCCTAACTTGAGCAAAGTTGAAGGCCCGGTTCTTCCTAGACCGGATGGGGGGAGAGGTCCTGCAACGCCCGTATGTGCCCCCACAGCCATGTTAGGACAGGAGGAGAACCTCGCCCTAACTTGAGCAAAGTTGAAGGCCCGGTTCTTCCTAGACTGGATGGGGGGAGAGGCCCTGCAATGCCCATACGCACCCCCACAGCCATGTTAGGGACAGGAGGAGAACCTCATCCTAACTTGAGCAAATTCGAAGGCTCGGTTCTCCCTAGACTGGATGGGGGCAGAGGCCCTACAGCGCCCATACGCGCCCCCCACAGCCATGTTAGGGACAGGAAGAGAACCTCACCCTAACATGAGCAAAGTCGAAGGCCCGATTACTCTGAGATCGGATGGGGGGAGAGGCCCTGCAACGCCCATATGTGCCCCCACAGTCCTATTAGGAGCGGGGGAAGAACCTCGTCCTAATACGAACTGGGATCGATTACATCAGAAGTAAGGGAAGAACATCACCCTGGCGCCGACTAAGGTCCGATCATCCAAGACCAGATCAGAAAAAGGGGACCTTCTCAGCGGCCCCTTCGCACTCCCGCGACCCCACCAAGAGCAGAGGGAAAACCCTCACTCGAAAAGGAAAAAGGAGAAAGGGGAGGGGAGTTAAAAAGGAAAGCGACGGACTGCGTCAGTGACGAATGGAAAACAAACAGCATCAAAGATGCAGGAAACCTCGTCCCAGCAAGGATTGGGGTTCTTATCAAAATCTCCGGCCTTCAAGAAAGCTTTCAATGCAGGCCCGAGATAAGACGACTTTCTCAGGGTGACGAGAAGCTCGGACCTCCGAGCTCGAACTCTGAAAGGAGGCGTCAAACTCGAGCGATCCCGGACAAATCTTTTGCCATGGATGAAAGGATGGGTCAATGCGACAGCAATCGGGTACCATCGAACGGCATCGATTTCGAGTAAGGCAAAAGTCGAAAGAAGCTCGCCAAGCGACAATTCAACACATGAGTAAAAGAGGTAGCGAAAAATTCCCTTCTGATGTTATTTATTAAATATGCATTACAGAGCCATTAAGGCTGAAGAAGAAGGATGACTGGAAAAGCGAGCCGACGCGGCAACGAGCAGTAACCTCCGGACGATGTCAAAAAAAAAAAAAAAAGAAAAAGAAAAAGAAGGGAATACAACAATAACAATGGTGAATGAAAGAAGTTCGGCAGGCGGCAATTCGACGCAAAGTGCGGACGAAGTAACAAAATCTCCTTCTCATTCTTGATTAACAAGGTGTATGTTACAAGGCCCTGGGGGCCGAGGAAAAAGAACATTACTACAAGACTCAAAAGGAACACGTTGGGGACCACTTCAAGCTCTCAACTTCTCCCTCTGGCTCCATCTTTTTCAGTAGTATTTTCCAGCATGTGTGATAAACCCCTCGGCTCTCACCCCCCACATCGCTCCGCTCCATTGCCGAAACCCCAACCCTAGGGGGAAAAGGGGGGGATAGAATTCAAAGGACAGCGATGGCGACAGAGGCATGCACCACCACCGTGTGCTCCACGACAACCACCATCCTAGGTACTTCAGCAAGGTCAGCATGTGCTACTTTCACCATCCTTGCAACAAGTTTTACTGCCCCACCGTCAGCGCCGACCGCTTCTGGTCCCTCGGCCCCAAAGACATCAAGAATCCTGCCACAGTTTGTGACGATAACTCTGCCCCCTTGATCGGTGTCACCCCGTTCAACTACTCCAAAATTCTCGGGTGGAACGCGCTCACCGGTTGTTTCTGTTATTAAATCTCTGTTGTTGAAGGAATTCTCCCTCGAGCTCCCTTTGAGGCGGTGGGAACCCTCAATGATAGTTCAACAGCCGAAGAATTCACAGGCCGCTGTTTTCTCCCTCCTACTCCTCTTGATCCGTGGCATCCTCTCGAGGTTGGCCTCTAGGGCAGAAGCCCCGACGGGAGAACCCCTCGAAGGGGCTCGGAAGACTGAAGGCGGTGGGGAGCCGATGGAGATGGTGAAGATTGGTGCGAAGAGTGCTTAGAGTCCAAAAAGGCGTCGATGGAGTGACTAAATTCTCAGGCAGAAGAAAGATGTCAACTCTCAGGCGAAGTGAAGCCCCTGGAGTGAAGGAGGGGGCTTAAATAAGCGACGGGGCCTGGCGCAGTTATGGTGGCGGATATCCCTAAGTCCACCAGCGCCCGCCACATATCCCACTCACCGTGATGTAGGGCTAGCTGCTAGCGGGACCATTATGGTGTGGCTCTTAGGACTACGCTCCGGGGAGAATTCCGAAAGGACTCTTCGGATCGCCCTAATCGAAAAAAGACTCCAGCACGCGCACATTGAATGCCAAGATTTTCGAGGGCGGTCGTGTGCGGAATTCAAGGAAACGACTTCAGCTATGAAAATTTTTCTGCACTTCCTTCGCTCGAAACTCAAACTCGAAAGTAGGGGGACTGGCTCCCCAGCCGAAGTTCGTGTTAGGAGTGACCACTCAGGGATTCTACCGACGTCCGACCTTCGACGACATCTCTCCGACGATCGAGCCTCAGCAGCATTCCCAAGTTCCACCGATGGATAAACCCCCACCAGCATCGACCAGATTATTCACGACAGACAGACTCCTATGGGAGCCGAACTCCGTCCCCGGCCTCAGTTACAGAAAGACTTCGTCTGGACTCCTATGGGAGCCGGACTCCATCCTCGACTCCGACAGCAGGAAGACTTCGTCCGAACTCCTACGGGAGCTGGACTCCGTCCCCGACCCCGACTGCAGGAAGACTTTGTCCGGACTCCTACGGGAGCTGGACTTCATCCCCAACTCCGGCTGCAGAAAGACTTCGTTCGGACTCCTATGGGAGCCGGATGCCGTCCCCGACTCCGACTGTAGGAAGACTTCATCCGGACTCCTACGGGAGTCGGACTCCATCCCCGACCCCGACTGCAGGAAGACTTCGTCCGGACTCCTATGGGAGCCAGACTTCATCCCTGACTTCAATTGCAGGTAGACTTCGTCCGGACTTCTACGGGAGCTGGACTTCATCCTCGACTTCAATGCAGGTAGACTTCGTCCGGACTCCTACGGGAGCCAGACTTCGTCCTCGACTTCAATTGCAGGTGGGCTTCGTCTGGACTCCTATGGGAGCCGGACTTCATCCCCAACTCCGGCTGCAGGAAGTCTTCATCCAGATTCCTACGGAAACTGAACTTCGTCTATAGAAAGCCTCTGACTGGGCTCTTACTGCAGATGGCCCTCACCTATAGTACTAACGCTCAAGGCACCCAACGGTAGATGGCCCGCCAGCAACATCCGAGCTCCTTTCAGATGGATAGCCACCTCTCTCCGCCAGGCACTTCAATCGAGCTTCGGCCAACAGGCCTGGACTCCCTGACAGGCCACAGTAACAGCCATGACTTTGCTCCACCCCCTGCGGCGGATACTGCGCGGCTCTACCACTCCCTGGCGAGTCGCGACAACAAACGCCGCTCCACTCTCCGCAACAGATTCCACGTGGCGAGCCATGGTGACAGCCATGACTCCACCCCATTACTCTTCATAATAAACTCCTCCTGGCCCCGAGCGGCCCACGACTAGGCGGTTACAAACGTCGCTGTCAATCCGTTGCTCCCTCCGCCTATAAAAAGGGAGGCCCCAGATACGTTATTCTCTAAGCTCTAATTTCTATCCTAAAACTCTGTTAAAATTTTTGTTTGAGCACTCCATTCTTGTTGAGGCAGAGAACTGACTTGAGCGTCGGAGGGTCTTGCCGGAGCAACCCCAACTCTGGTTTAGACTTCCTTTGCAGGTCCCGACGGCGACCGCGACTCCCTCGACTCCAGCTTCTCCGATGCAGGCGAATTTTTGCACCAACAGAACTTATGAAGTTCGACAGGTAGAAGAACTGACACAATCTAGTAAATCCATAGAATCAGATTTGATTAGATCATATCTGAAACCTATTGTAGAGGTACCATTAAGGAGATTCGGTAGAGTACCACATCCGTCGGATAGATACTTCGGTATCTAGGTTCAAGATGCAATCCTATTGAACTCGATAAGAACAACAAGGATTTGATTACCTACATGGATGCCATGCAGAGGTTCGACTCTGTTTAATGGCTTGGAGCTATAGAGTCTGAAATTAAGTCCATGAAGGTCAACGGTGTATGGACACTCGTTGATCCACTCGAAAGGGTAAAATTCATAGTGTGTAAGTGGATCTCCAATAGGATCAGAGAGCGTAGATGAAAAGATGGAGACCTACAAATTTCATCTAGTTGTCTAAAGATATGGTCAACATTATGGTATTGACCATAATGAGATAATTTTCTCCTGTGACAATGCTAAATATTTTAAAGTTGGAACATGTATTTTGATAAGTGATCAAAATGCATGGCTTCACTGAGAACAAAGAAAAATTCTGTAAATACAAATGGGTTAGTAGTTCTATGAGTATATTTCTTGTTTTGTATGTAAATAAAATTTTCTTAATCAAGAATGATATTTTTATATAACAGGGAATAAAGGTTTCACTGTTATTATTATTCTCCATAAAGGACTTTGAAAAAAGCATCCCTCATCCTAGGGATGAAGATCTATAGAGATAGATCTAAGAGCTTGCTTGAGTTTTTCCAATCCAACATACATAGGTATTTATAAGTAGAATTTATTCTATCATATACATCATGTATAAGATTGGATATGGTATACTCACTAGAGTAGTGAGTGGATACTTGCAAGATTTGGATGAAAATTACTCCATGAAGGTCAACGGTGTATGGACACTCGTTGATCCACTCGAAAGGGTAAAATCCATAGGGTGTAAGTGGATCTCCAACAGGATCAGAGAGTGCAGATGAAAAGATGGAGACCTACAAAATTCATTTAGTTATCTAAAGATATTATCAATATTATGGTATTGACCATAACAAGATAATTTTCTCCTGTGACAATGCTAAATATTTCGAAGTTGGAACATATATTTTGATAAGTGATCAAAACGCATGGCTTCGTTGAGAACAAAAAAAAATTCTACAAATACAAATGGTTTAGTAGTTCTATTAGTATATTTCTTGTTTTGTATGTAAATAAAATTTTTTTAATCAAAAATAATATTTCTTACATTACAGGGAATAAAGGTTTCACTGTTATTAGTATTCTCCATAAAGGACTTTGGAAAAAGCATCTCTCATCCTAGGGATAAAGATCTATAGAGATAGATCTAAGAGGCTGCTTGAGCTTTTTTAATCCAACATACATAGGTATTTATAAGTAGAATTTATTCTATCATATACATCATGTATAAAATTGGATATGGTATACTCACTAGAGTAGTGAGTGGATACTTGTAAGATTCGGATGAGAATTACTGAAAGGTCATTCTTAAATATTTGAGAAATACTAAGGACTGGTGACTCGGTTATGGAGAATTTGACTTAAAACTTATGCAATTTGATTCTAATTTTTAGTTGGATATAATAATAGTAAGAATGTGTCGTAATACATCTTTATCTTAAATAATAGAGCAATCTACTGAAAAGATTTCAAGTAGAGTAATATAAGTGAATTCAAATTGTGAGGTAGAATGCATTGCAGCACTTGATGCTTGCAAGGAAGCTATATAATTGTACAGATTCACTAGCAAGGTAGGAGTGGCATCCTCCGATGATGGTCCTACTATATTGTATAGCACCGAGCCATAGCTCATGCCAAGGAGCCGAAGTCCCATTAGCTTACCAGGTATTTTGTATCGATATCACCTTATTCGAAAAATCTATTAAGATAACATCAATCTTTAGAAGATCGACAGAATGGAGAACTTGACCAACCTATTTACTGAAGTCATGGTATCTAGGAGTTCTGAGATTATAAATCAAAGATGGGTATATGATACTATACTGATTGGCTTTAGTCCAAGTGGGAGTTATTGAGAAATATGTCCTAAAGCCAATCGTTTGACGATTGTGCTAATTGTATATGAATTGATAAATAATAAAAGTTATTTGACCTTATGCATCATAAGCTTATATCTTCTAATGAACTCCTATATTGTGATGAAGTCTTTAGAATTACTTTGATCGATAAAGGAGGATTTATCACGTAATCCTTAAATTGGTTCGTGACCAAACGATATGCTATTACTAGGATGATAGCGATATCAAGTGTAGATCATTGTGTGCCATATGCATTAGTTATCCTTATAACCAAATGATGTCGAGCCACTGGTATGGCATGCAGATAAGATGTAGGAGTATATCATTACGGAACGTGATCGACTACAGAGCACTCTGCTGTCAAGGGTAGCTCGCAAAGGGTATGGGTATAAGTGTCCCTCCGACCTGAGATCACCACGGTGACTTGCAAGCAACTCACTGTACTTTGGTGTCAGACAAACTGAGTTTCTAATTCAGTAAAGAAAGATTTTTGGGTGTAGTCAAGTACTTGTTAAGTCAGTGTGTGAGTCAAGATGGATTGACCCTTCTGAATTAGTAGGAGTTAATGTATCAATATACCTTAATTTAGCAAAATCTAAGCTTGAATAATCCATGTGATGGATTTGAAAAAAAATTAAAATATAGTATGGATGACTTATCTAAGATTGACAGTTAAATCCTAGGTTATCCTCGAGCATTAGGATCCAAGAGATGAACTATACGGTAACCATACGCCAATAGGTTCTTGAATATTGATTCGCCTTCATTCAATCTATCCAGACATCGGATCGCCATTGCTAGATGGTTACATCGATTGGTTTAGAAAGTTATTTCTGTGCTATCGACTTAGGTTTGAACCTATAGAGTCACACTCAAAAGAAGTTTCTGACTGATCATGTGGTCGATCAATGATTGAGAATCATTCAAGGGTTAATCATTAATTCGATTGATGGTTAACCTTATGCAAAAGTTACAATAAATTAATTCATCAAGTATTAATAAATTAATAAAAAATTAATTAATAATTAAATTACTGATTAACTCAATTTGATTGAGCAAAGAGGATTAAGTAAGATCTAATTAAATTAGATTCAATTAGGTTTTATCCGATTAGGTTATGAGATGACCTAATCGCTAAGGGAGAATTATCTCTGATTTGATCAGAATTTTGGTTCAATCAATTTTTAATTTGATTAAGATTTGATTAAAAATTATAAACCTAATTAGATTAGATTTTATATATTTTATTTGGGCTAAACCAGATGTGATTTGGTTTGGATTCATATAAGAAAATTAAGAGTCCTTATTGGAATAGGACTCTTCTCCCATGTGCCTCCCACTTTGATGCCATATATCCTCATGCACAAATAGTTTTTGTATAATATTTTTTTATGTCAAAGAGCTTTTTTCCTTCTCTATCTCATATCCAAATTTGGGTCAGATCAGATTTTAAATGGTATGTTCAAATCTGATTTGAAATAAGATACCATATAGATAATATTTGACATTATCTCTAAGACCTTGCCATCAAATTATTTTTTCTCCTTATATGTGTGATATTTTGAGGAGATTTTTTAAAAAAAATTAGTTGGAAAACTGATTTATCATGAAAAAATATGGAAAGAGTTGTCCCATATTTTTTTAGCATGTTTTGGCATGAATTTTTGAGTTGGGGTGACAACACATCAAGAGTCCATGATCTCTTGGACTCTTCACCCCACCTCCTTACATGCTTATAAAAGGGGATTTTGTGGTTTATTTTGTACATGTAAGATACCAGAAGAAGAGTTCTTCATGTGAAGGGGCTTGGGGTATTGGTTCATGGCATGAAAAAGAGGAGGAGAGTCCTCTCTCTTTGGGTTAGCGCAAAAGCTGAATTCTAGATTTTGGTCCTCAGGGTTTGGGAAGAGAGAAAAATATGAGAAAAAATTATTTCTTCTCTTTTCTTCTTTTATATCTTCATATTCTTTAGAAATTCATCTTCAACCTCTAGAAAAGTTTTAAATATTTGAAGAAAGGATCCAGATCAACCAAGAAGAAGGTCTTCGCACGAACTAGCACTCCCGAGTAGATCGATCAGATCGGGGTTTAGAGTAGACTTCCTGTAGAGGTCGGACACGTATATGGCTGCTAGCAACCAGCAAGGATCTCCTTCACCATATCTCTTAGTAGTGGTGATCATCTTTTCATGTAAAGGTATTGAGTTCTGAACTCAAATTAGAAGTAGATGTGATATACTGCTCACATGTATGCATGCTGATTTTATCTTCAATATTTTTCAAATTTTATATATAACATATCATGTCATAGATCTTAGAGTAGGTTGATTTGATGATTAGATAATATGCATGTTAGATTAATTTGATTAATCTATTATCTTTCACTATAATTTATTCGAAAAAATTTTAAAATACATGCATGAAATCACCTACATTAACCAACAGTGGCGTGCATTAAGAAGTTAGCACAACTTCTTTCTTACTGCCTCTCCCATCTCATCGCTCTCCTCCTTTCTTTCCTACAGCTCCATGCCCCATCTCCATGCCCTATGATCTGATTAGATCAGATCTGAAAGAGAGAGTTTAGAGAGAAAGGAAGAGAAGAAGAAAGGATCTTCTCTTCTTTGTGGTCTGGTTTAGATCCCATCAGATCTGTACGAAAGTGTTCGTGCAGCCTTCATCTTCTTCGAGATCTAAAAGAAGAGGATCCAGATCCAAGTAAGGAGCAAGATTTATAAGGTGCTAGCATATTGATTTTCTTGGTGCTTCGATCAGACATCTCTATGTGGATACCAATAGAGGTTGGGCACTTGCGTTGCTACGACTGAAATCCTGGACATCCGTAGGATTCGAAGGTATAAAGATCAGATCTCCAGTTTGCTTTATTAACCTTTTATTTATGATTTTTTATTTTAAATTTTGGTGACATGTTCATGTCAAGATCCAGTGCATGATTTTCAGATCTGATCTGAAGTATTTTTAAATTAAAAATATTTTAATTTAATTTGCTTTCGCTGTGCATCATCTGTTTTATTTTGAAAAATTTTAAAACTATACGTACGAAACCACCCCACTTTCTAATAGTGGTATCAAAGCCATGGGTTTGATATGAACATGAAACCATTCAGATCTGAAATTTAATTTACAAAAATCAGATCTGAAGATTAGTTAATGATTGACATCATTCTGACAAATCTTTAATTGAGAATGATGTAGAACATTAATTAATGATAGATCTGAAAATTTTTGTATATTGTAATGTGATTACAAAATTATTTTAGATCTGAAATTATTTTAGATTTGAAATAAATCATGAGTGATTCAGATCTAAAATTAGTTTCAAATTTGAATACATTAATCAAGATTTAATTTGGATCTAGTATGATTGCTGAAATTATTTCATATATACGATATATGATTGCTTGGATAGATTTAAATTATTATTCATATATGTGATATATGAAAGATAATTAGATCTAAATTTAATTGATTACATATGTGATATGTAAGATTAATCTCTTAGTAGCCTAGTAATTAGATTGGGATAATTACCATGACCATCCGGTCATAAGAAGAAGAAGGGATTAAAGTCCCTCTCTTGCCCATTTGACGGCTTCTCTTATGATGTATAGGGGTGCTGCTTGTGATATTTTCTATAAAGATGAATAGTAAATGAAAAATTATATGTGATACATATTTTAGATTTAAATCCTTTTATGTATGTATTATATATATTTTTTATTAGTTTTAGATCAGAAAATGATATATGTGATATGTAGTTTTTGACACATGATCTGAAACTTAATTTTTGCAAAATCCTACATCCAAAATTTTGATTCAATTTGCATGAAATCTTGAAACTATGACTGGCATGCCTGTGAAGTTAACTCGATTCTTGTTCGGATCGACTCAAGTATTTGTCTTTGTTGGAGTCGACTCGAGACTCTAACGGGTCAGCTCATTTGCAGATGAGTCGACTCAATTCTATGGATCGTGGTCTACAGATTTTGATTTGTCACAGATGAGCCGACTCAGTCTTAGTGTTGAATTGACTCACTGTGATGAGTTGACTTGAGTTTCAAAATGAGTTGACTCAATTTTGCAGACAGCAAAATTGTATGTGATATAATACAAATTGGTTTAGATTATAAATTATTTTGACATCTAAATTAAAACCCATGTACATAATGTACTTAATTGAGAATTAAGATTCAAAATTAAAAGATCTAAAATTATGAATTTAAGATCTAAATTTTAATGCATAAAACATAGGATTCGGGTATGGGTCAAACAAATTAGGTGTAGAGACTAAACTACAACTATGGTCATTGATTAGATCAGGTTAGAATCCTTTTTGATTTTGAGTAGTTGATCGAACCTAATCAAAAGTTGGTAGGGATTAGGTCAAAGGAGCTTAAAATTGAGTTTAATTTTAGTTGGTCAAATTGATTCACATATAATATGAATTGATTAAATCAAGATTGAATTTGGTTCAATGGTTCGAGCTTGAGTAACTAAGCTGACTTATTTGATTCTAATAGACTAATTGGTGTCTAAGATAAGTTTGACAGCTCGACTGATAGTTTTTAATTGAGAGCATATTTATCTGACCATTTTGATGGTGTCTAAGGCAAGCATTGGCATATCCTTCCACCGATCTCACTTATCTAGTCAGTTTGATCGATTAGAAATTGAATAAGATTGCTTGATCATTCATGTTCGCCCATGCCGACTAGTTTGGTTAGACATGAGATGTGCGGATCTAAATCAGATCAGTCATCTACATTAGATGTATGTGACTATTGGAAGAGATCTAAACCTAAATCTTCTTATTAAATATTAAGTCTAACGGTCTTCCATCGTTGTAGAGAGGTAGGTGCTTTTTTCGATGTTGATCATTCTCAGTTGGTCACAGTGGTTTGGTTGCATCAGAAAAGCACAACCATTCTATTGATATTAGATGCCCCGAGATAAAGATGGAGTTGGGCCCAATAACTATTAGGTGAGAGACCCAATGATGGCTTTGCATCTGTTGGTGAATGGTGGGTTGGCCTTAACTAAGGAGTGTGGTTATTAACTACTAGGTGAGCCTATATGACTTAGAGATCAGGTCGCTGCAATATGCTTAGAGAAATATCTGGATAAAGAGTTATCCATGCATTGATGTACGTGTCACCAATAACTGTTAGATGAGGTGCCAGACATCGATCGGACTGCAGCACCCACTAGAAGTTCAATTATCATGTATAGGTCTCCATTTCTCCACTTGAGGAGTGTGAGAGACTCAAAAAATTAGTGGGCACCTTTGTTTATTTTTAAAATCCTTAGAATGAACTTTTATAAGTAGAATCATCTAAATAAATCTTTACTCTTTGTGGTTTATTGTTCAGCTTCCAATCCTCTAGCTCGAATCTTAGATATCAACCACTTAGCCAAAATCAATTATATATTCTGACTCAGAAATCTAAGAATCATTCTTAGTTTTTGAAAAATTAAGTCTTGTTCTTGATTAGGTTATCCCAATGTCATCAGCTCGTCTAATCCAAAGTCAATGAGCTATGCTTCAAAAATGATAATTAGGTTAAGTGCTATAAACTGGAGTCCATACTTGATGAACTCCAACACGTGCAAAAGGAATGTAGACTGCCAACAACATGCTGAACATCTACAACAATTCTGAGGTGATCAAAATTGCATAGTGCATAAGATGCACGATGGGCAGTTTGTCCATGATCACTATTTAATAATGATCAAGGACATTGAAGAGCTTGAGAAGCTCGACATAACCATGCTCAGGAACTTGCTAATAGATTTGATCCTACAATCCTCCTTGATACATATGGGTAGTTTGTAAAACTACCATATGAATAATTATTATAGCACCTTATCTGATTGGTCAATATGTTGATAACTAAGAGACCTTGAAAAGTTCAGAGGTATATACCTAGAAGCTTGAAGAAACAAGGACATGCCTTTGGAAGCAATATCGAATTACTCAAATCTGATCTTATGGTTTTCTCTTTTTTAGTTAAGTATTAGACTCTAATCATTATTGATGCACTTCAGTAAAGGGTCTAAGAAAAGATAGAGGGCAGAAGGAAGGTGAAGTAACCTTTTGAGTCGATATTGGCACAAGAATTACACTAGGGCTATAGGCACTTAATCTCTATGACTACCATTTGAATCATGTGCATGGTGATGCATTTGTGAACTTATTTGAGCAAATAATAAATGTCATTGGGTTTGAGAGATCTAGAGATTAGACAAACTTAAAGTATATAGGTGGTTCCTTAGGCCGGTCATAAAAGAGAAGAAATAATTTACTGACTAGAGAAACATGAGCTTTTAGACTCACTGACTGTTGAGTCATATCTAGTCAGTAAATCATCTCTTTAAGGATAAATAATCAAAATATCTTTTGTGGGATAAGAGAATAGGACCGCTGAGATACTTGCCCTAGTATACATTTAATGTGTCCAGCCTATTTGATGAGCTAGACGAGGAAGGTTATTTCTACTTCATTATTTTTATCGATGATCAATCATGGTATGGGTATCTATATGAGATATAAATTTAAAGCTTTTGAAAGGTTTAAAGAATTCAGATATGAAGTAGAGAAGTAAATTGAAAAAAATCTAAAGGTATTTTGATCAGATTAAGGATGTAATATCATATAAAAAATTTTTTGGTTATCTCAAGAAAATGACATAGTTTCATGATGGAACCCTCCTTGTATACCTCAGCTCAATGAGATATTTGAAAGAAGGAGTGGTACTATATGAGATATGGTCCATACTATCATGAACATCACTAATTTAATCTTTATTTCTTTAGAAACATGCTTTACTTTCTAAAATTTGAATAAGATTTCTCTGAATCTGTTCCTACTATACTGTATGAGATATGACATGACAGACAAGTTAAAGACTAGGTCTATGAAAATGCATTTATGAGGTATCTTAAGAGGTTAGGGATACCACTTTCTCTTCCTAATGGTTCAAAATGTGATTGTGAGCAATTATACTATTTTTTTGAAAATAATGGGAGGATAAACTCAAAAAAAGAGTCTATAAAAAGCAACAAGTCATGGGACCTATAGAACCTATTCATGATGAGTCAGTTTATATAGTATCTCTTTCATCTCGTAGATCTAATAGGATCTTTCATCCTTCTAAAAGGTACTTGGTATTCTTGCAGAGAATTCAGAGAAAGTATTTCTCAGGGGAGATTGAGAACAAAAAGATGATCCCAAAACCTACAATGAGATGATGTTGGACATCGACCTCAAGAATTGGAAGTATAGATAGCCTTCCTAAATGGATGTCTTGGAATGATATTTATATGGAGTGGCCTATAGATTTTACTTTCAGTGATAAAGATCACACTGCAATGATCCATTCATGGATTTAAGCAAAAAAAACTCAGAGTTGGAATAGTTGTTTCAATGATGTGATCAAATTGCTTAATTTCATCAAAAATAAAAGAAAATCATGTGTTTATATGAAGGTCAGTGGGAGTATCCCATGCTGACATCAATTAATATGTGGTTGTATATAGAATTTTCTTATCAAAGATCTAGTACAAGCATCCTTTATGCAAGGAATAAAGGTCTATAGAGATAAGTCTAAAAAGATATTTGGATTTTCACAAAAAAGTATGTAGAAGAGGTGCTGAAAAGGTTCAGCATAGAAATCTTCAAGAGGAATTTGCTACCCTCCTAGGTATAGGTGTATGCCATGCTATGTACTCAACTTGGTATATCTTACTGTGAGAGTCACGATCAGATATTTATCGAATCCAGGCTGAAAGCAATAGATTGCTGTGAAAATATCCCTAAGTACTTGAGAAACACTAAGGGTTTATTCCTGATCTTTGGAGAAGGGTCAAAGCTAACAGAGGGAGGATACACTGATGCTGATGGTAGAATGTCTACATCAGTATGTATTCTTGAATTATGTTGATTCGATATGTTGGAAGGATTTCAAGCAATCAACCAATGGAAGTTAAATATACTGTAGATGTGCAGAATGTATTCTGATTCTTATGATAGTTACAGAACTGGATGTCATGACAACGGATGCCATGATACTATACTGTAAAGATGATGGCCCCATAGCTCTCGCTAAGGAGCCAAGATCTCACCAGAAGTGTAAGTACATAGAGTAGAGATATATGTGATTATCTCAAGCAGAAATACATAAAGGTGCAGAGAGTAGACTCCATATAGGATGTGGTAGGCCCAAGTCACTTAGCTAGCCAAAGATCGAAATCTGTCTTGACCTGAAGGGGCTTAGGTATATGGCAGATTGGCTTCAGTGCAAGTGGAAGATTATTAGATGTATGCTCTAGAAGCCAATCTTGACTGATGTATGCCATAATTCTAGGACATATTTTGTACTTATCGAGTAATTTTTATTATCAATCATATTGTATGTGTGAAGGGAAGAAAAACTATTTCTCTTCAGAAGGCCCAGATTGCATCTAAAATTTTTTTTATTAATCTATATGAATAAAGATCAAATTCTTACCTAATTAGTAGCAAAATCAAAGATCAAATCTCAAATAATCTGATATAAACCTTCCTGGAGGTTTGAAAGTGCAGACCCTCTACTTCGCATGCATGCCAGATGCCGCAGAAAAGTGAGATGGACTCCGATCCAATTGGCTTCGCAACCCAATCAAATGAGGGAGGAGATGTGTTGGTGTGACACCTCACACTAGCAGGTGGGATGCCCAAAGAAAATCCACATCCAAGGGAGAAGGGGCGGCAACAAGGAGAGAGGCCAAGGAGAAGAAGGGACCTCTCTCTCTTCTCATGCCTCTCTCTCTCTTTCTCTCTTCTCTCAATCTGATTTGTTTGCTATACATCCATAGATAGAGATCCTCTCTATTTATAGATAATTTCTATGACCCAATAAGTATAGGAGTCCTAACTCAAATCCGATTTAAATTAATCGAATACTCATGAAAGAAGTTTTCCTATATGAGATAGAATTGTCATCACTTATGATAACCAATTTGCACCCACTCACTCACCCACATGGGATGCCCCAAACCAGCACCATTCTAGGTGTTGGTCGGCCCACATGAGAGAGAAATCTCAGTGTAAGTAGAAATTCTCATATCTCATCAAAACGGGTCTGATTCAAATACAATTCGAAGCTGGTTCGAAATAATTTCAAAAGACTGTCAATTCCAAACTCTTTAAAACTTTTATACCAAGTCTAACTGAGGTTTTGGATCCAATTAAGCCTAATTAATTCAGATCTAATCTAAAATTAATTAATACTTAAATCCAATCTCTCATATGCTTCATGGATCATAGATCAAAAACTGTTCATCCCTGGGATCGAACCTGAACTTCATGTGTAGTGCTAGCTAGACATAGTCAACTCTTCAATTCTGTTTGATCCATAACTTAATTCTCAATCAAGTTAACTTACATATTCAATCAAGTCAAGTATTTCCAAATTGGATATATAAATATAGGTCAATTTTTTTCTACATTATCTGACTTGTGTGCGTGACTCCATAGGTTCAAACACTAAGCCGGTAGCATAGGAACCAATTTCTACACTAATCAAAATACTATCTAGTAATGATTTTTGATATCCAGATATATCGAATTATCATAAAAAAATATTTTAGAATCCATACACATGGTTATCGCATAATTCATCTTTTTGACCCTGAATACTCTAGGATGGTCTCAGGTTCACTATCAACCGAGATTGCTTCATCCACATTATATTTCAACCTTTCAAATCTATCTCATGGATTATCTTGACCAAGACTTTGCTAAATTAAAATATAGTGATATATCTACTTCAATAATTTGGAGGGGTCAATCCCATCTTGATTCACACACAGACTTTGTAAGTACTTGACTGTACCCAATAGCCTTCTGTCACTGTATTAAAAATCCGGATAGTTCGGCACCAAAGCACAATGAGTTACTTGCAAGTCACTATGGTGATCTTAGCTCTGAAGGAAACTTATATCCATGTATTTTGCGAGCAGCTCTTGACAGCAGAATGCTCAGCAGGTGAGTTACTTATTCAGTGACAATGTACTCCTACATCTCATCTGTATATCATACCAGTGTCACCATACTCTTTAGTTAAGATGACAACCAATCCATATGGCACAAAATGACCTGCACTCGATAAAAGTCATCATCCTATAATGACATATCATTTGATCGTGAACATATTTAAGAACTATGCGATAAATCCTCTCTTTATCTCTCACTAGCATAGTTCTAAGGATTTCATCACAGCACAAGAGTTCAAGAAAGATATTACTTTATGATGAAAAATATCAGAATAACTTTTATTTATTAATCAATAACTCATGTACAAAGAGAAACTCAATCATCACATGATTAATTTTAGGATACAATTTTTAATAACTCCCACTTGGACTAAAGTCAATCGAGACAGTATCTTATACCCATCTTCCATTTGAAATCATTGAACTCTTTAATCTTGAGAGCTTTAGTGAAGGGGTCAGCTATGTTCTCCTTTCTATCGATCTTCTGAAGCTTGACGTCACCTCGGTTCATGATCTCTCATACCAGGTGATAGTGGCATAAAATATTTTGCAGCATTCGATGCAGTATTATATTCTGCTTCGCATACAGAATCGACCACAGTATGTTGCTTGAAACTCTTCCCGCAAATAGCTCTTCTATTTAGAGTAAATATATAGTCCGATACACTTCTGCTATCATCACAATTTGATTGAAAATTAGAATTAGTATATCCCACAAGTTTCAGATTAGTATCTCCATAGATAAACCATTGATCTTTAGTATTTCTCAAATACTTAAGATTTACTTTTGCAATCTTTCAATACTTCTCACTCAGACCAGACTGGTACCTACTCACTACTCCTAGTGAATAGGCCATATCCGGTCTTGTACATGTCATAATATACATGATAGATTTCACTATCTAAGCATATGGTATTCTACTCATGCGCTCTCTCTCCTCAGGAGTTGTCGGACAATCCTTCTTGAAAAGAGTAATTCCATGGCCTATCGAAAGATAGCCTTTTTTGAAATTATCTATATTGAATCACTTCAACAAGGTATCAATATACGTAGATTGGGACAATCCAAGTAACCTTCTAGATCTATCCCTATAGATCTTCATCCTAAAGATGTAGGATGCTTCTCCCAAGTCCTTCATGGAGAATTATGATGATAACTACAGCTTCACACTCTGCAAATTCAGGATGTCATTTTCTAGTAACAATATGTCATCCACATACAGCATAAGAAAGATGACTACAGAATCAAAAGTCTACTTGTAGATGTAAGGCTTTTCTCTATTCCTAATGAAGCCATACGTTTTGATCATCTTATCAAAATGCATGTTCCAACTCCTAGATGCCTGCTTAAGTCTATAAATAGACCTTTTCAGCTTGCACACTTTTAACTCATCTGTGGATATGAACCCTTCAGGTTGTATCATATACATCTCTTCTTCCAGCTCTCCGTTAAGAAAAGTAGTTTTGACATCCATCTGTCAAATCTCATAATCTAAGGGTACAGCAATAGCAAGCATAATCTGGATGGACTTGAGCATTGCCACAGGAGAGAACGTCTCGTCATAGTCAGTACCATAATACTGATGGTAATCCTTGACAACAGACGAGCTTTATAGGTCTCTACCTTTCCATCTGCTCCTTTTTTCTTTTTGAAAATCTATTTACACCCTATGGGTTTTATCCCTTCGAGTGGATTAACTTGTGTCTATACACTATTGATCTCCATGGACTCTATCTCGGATTTCATGGCCTCAAGCTATTTCTGAGAGTCGGACCTTTGCATGGCCTCCATATAGGTGATCGGATCCTCATCATTCTCATGAAATTCGATGTGATCACCATCCCGAATCAAAAAATTATAGTATCTGTCTGGCTGACGTAGTACTCTATTGGATCTCCTTAATGGTACCTCTACTGGCTTCGAATTTGGATCACCAATCAAATCCAATTCTGTGTGTGTCAGTCCTTCCACCTCATGAACTTTATCAAGTTTAATTTTATAGGCATTAGGTCCTTCACTAAAGACCTTTTACAAAAAGACTGTCTGACTACTGACAAACACCTTTTGCTCTGCAGCGAGGTTGAAGTAGTATCCTTTAGTTTTCTTTGGGTACCCTACGATCAAGCATCTGTCAGACTTCACTCCAAGCTTATCTGTCTTTAAACACTTGACATAAGCTGGACACCCCCAGATCCTAAGGTGTGAGAGCACCGACTTACGTCCAATCCATATATCATATGAAGTTTTATCAACAGACTTGCTTGGCATCTTATTCAAAATGTAGCAGGCAATTTCTAGAGCATATCCTCAAAAAAAGATTGACAGACTCGCAAAGCCCATCATGGATCAAATCATGTCTAACAAGATTTGATTCCTCCTCTCTGACACCCCGTTATATTGTAGTGTTCTAGGAGGAGTCTACTGTGAGAGAATCTCATTCTCTTTCAGATATATCAAAAACTCACTGGTGAGATATTCACCTCCTCAGTCTGATCAAAAGGTCTTAATACTCTTTCTAGTTTGTTTCTCTACTTCAGCATGGAATCATTTGAACATTTCAAATGATTCTGACTTTTGCTTCATAAGATAGACATACCCATATCTCGATAGGTCGTCTATAAACGTAATGAAGTAGAAGTATCCTCCTCTGGTACTTATGTTCATAGATCCACATGCATCAGTATGTATTAGACCTAGGACATTGCTGGCTCTTTCATCTTTTCCTTTGAAAGGTGACTTAGTCATCTTACCAAGTAGACAGGATTCGCAGGTAGGCAATGATTCACAATCAACTATCTCAAGGACACGTTCCATGATCAACCTGTCAATCCTACTCTTGTTCACATGATCAAGCCTACAATGCCAAAGGTAGGATTCACTGATAGTATCTAATTTAGGATGTTTGCTAGCTGTGTACATTATACTAACAGGCTGTGATATTATGTATATGTCATGTTTTAATTATCCATGCATAATTATAGTATCATTCGTAATGATATTACAAAAATCATCCTTTATTATAAACTTGTAACCAAGTTTGGTCAAAAGACCTACAGAGATGACATTCATCATAAAGGAGGGACAATAATGACAATCATCTAACATGATACTATTGGACTCGAAGACTAGCTGCAAAGTTTCCAAGACCAAAACTGGAATAAGACTTCTATCTCCAACATTAAGGAACCGCTAGCCCTTTCAAAACTTCCTACTTATCTGTAGTCCTTGCAATGAATTGCATATATTAATAGGACTTCCGTTATCTAATACTTAGGTAGTAGTATTACAAATAGAGAAATTGCAAGGTATTATCATATAAGTACCTTGCGAAGCAACCGATTTCTTCTTTCTCTTATTTTTAGGCCTGTTTGAGTCAAGGATGGCTATATAAGTAGGATAATTCTTTTTTCAATGACCCATCTTCTTGTAGAAGAAGCACTCTGCCCGGCTCTTATCAATTTTTGATGATTTGCTCTGCTTAGAATCGATGGCACGAGATTTCTGCACTATTTTCTTCTTTCCTCTCTTAGAGGATCGACACCCTACAGATGAACCTCCCATTAAATTCACTGGCTCCTTCTAGAGCTGGTGATCCTTCTCAAAAGTCTACAGTAACCCTAGCATGGTAGTTCACTGCAAGCTTCATCATTCTATAATGACTGAGAAAGGGTAGGTAGGATTTCGGTAGCAAATTGAGGATAGCATTCTTGCCTAACTGTTCATGCAACGGAAAGCTAAGTTTGCTAAGGCATTCAATCTGCTCATCATGTACAATACATGATTAGTGACTAGAGCTCCCTCTCGTATACGGGCATTGAATACTATGCAGGACGTTTTATATCTCTTCACATCCTTAGGGGTACCGAAAGACTCATTCAACATTTGAATGATCTCTTCTGACTGTGCATCTTCGAACTTATAACTAAGTTCATCGTTCATAGCTACTCTCATCACACAATACATAGTCGTGCGGTCATTGAGCCACTTAATGTAAGTATCTCTCATGGCACGAGAAGCATTGGCTGCAGGTTCCTCAGATGTCTCATCCATAAGGATATATAAAATTCTCTCGTACTCCAAGACGATCTTCAACTTTCGATACCAACTATCGAAGTTGGATCCGGTGAGCTTGTTGCTGTCCAACAGCATATGGAGGGATAGTGTGTTATCCATAACTGAAAGAAAAAATATTAGCCTATTAGTAATATGAATTACTTTTAATCCCAAAGATATAGACTTTAGTCTAAAAGTCCTCCTACTATTTTTACGAATTGGTAGCCTCTATCTCCAACTCGAAGAATTACACTAATTCTTTAGCGGATACTAGAATCTACACAGAGTACATTCAGGCTCGAGTGTGGCTCGGCCAACCCTAGTACATCCATGGGTAGGTTCATAACCAATTATTTCTCCAAATAACTTCTAGCAATAAGTTTTGCCCCAGGCTTCTCTTTATCAAGCGTGTCACGCCTCCACTAAAAATCTTAGTTAGATCCAACCATTAACATGACACACCAAGTGCATCCAACAAATGGATGTCCAGGCCCAAGTGTAGCTCGACCAACCTGAGCATTGATCTGAAGGTACATCATGATGGTCATATGATGAATGATAATTCCAATACATAATAAACACCAGGCGTGTGGCACCTCCAATGCCTATTTGAAATATTGGACTCATTATCATGCACCTTAATCGAAGGCAATGACCAAGTTATCTCATAACTTTATCACTTTATGGACCTAATAATTTAGAAGATTTGATTTCATTGATATGAGAATAAGAGAAAAAGTCGACCTGCAAGCTGCAATTCCTTCCACAGACTTCACTAAGTCATGTAAAGGATTAGACACAAGCTGGTCTAAAGAAACCTAAATCAGTCACACTGATTCATCTTAATGGTATGGGTCTGTATGAATTGACTAGTGACCTAATCAAAATACAATCTACCATGTTGGCCAGATAAGTGAGATCTATGGGAGGGATGTGTCTTTAACTGACAGTAGACACATCTAGGTGAATAGCTTTCAATTAAAAACCACTTGATTGAATCTGCCAAACTTATCTTAGATACTAACTGATTAATTAGTTTTGATTTGACACATCAGAAGATTTGAGCTCAACCATGGAGCCATGATCATGGTCCATTTATTAGGGTCAAATACATGGACTTGATCAAACTTCAACTATTGAGATTGACTTAAAGAAATACTGACCTAATCTAATTCAATACTTAATTAGATTTAATCAATTTATCTACATGGTCCATATGTGTTTCTAACCCTAGGTCTAACCCATTAGAAGGATCTGATTCATGCTAACCTTTTATCCATCATTTTATGTGAGGTCTTAATGATCTTCAATTCTCAAATTTAGATCATTCAAAACTTAATTCAAAATTAAGTATGTGAAACATATGTTTCAGTCTGTAGAACTATTATACAAGGATTTTAGGTGAAGCATACCATATGTTTTAACACATAAAAATAAATTTTTATAGTATGTTTCACAATTAAACATGCATAGGTATGATCTAAACTTCATATATACATCTCATGCATCATGATAACTTTTAGATAAATACCAATTACATCTTATGTAACATGCAATTCAGATTTAAAATAATTATACATCTGAATTTTATCCTATTGTAATGAATTATAAATCACTTTAGATCTAATCTAAATATATTTATGATCAAAATAATATATAAAAATATGTTCATTTTTTTTCTTCATAAAATCGGATCACAATGACACCCCTACATGTCATAAGAGAACCCATTGAATAGGCAAAAAAAAGATTAATCTCTTCAATCTCTTATGATCAGATGGTCTGGTGATTTCATTAATTCGAGTACTAGGCTACTAAGATCTAAAATCTAATTTCATACATAATTACATCAATATGCAATTATTGAGAAAATAATTTTGTATCATGAACATATCCTTAATCTTATCAATTATGTTCTTCATCTAATCTAATTAGATTTAATATATTATATACATCTTATCAAATCTAAAATACATCTTATACTGATTATAAAATATTAATTTTAGATTTGATATCATATTAAAAATTAATTAGATACAAATATGAATGTATAAGGAATAAATTTTTGATAAAATCTATTTTCGTGCAGTACTAAATTTTGATAGAATTTAGATCTAAATATCTATCAAAATAGATCCAACTTAGATCTAAAATAAATTTTACTTTATAAAAAAATAATAATATTAAAATTTTATTAAAATAAATTTAAAATAGATTTTAATTTATATTATTATTCCATCAAAAATTCAGCAACAGTAGAATTTTATTATAACAAACTTATAACAATCTCAATCAACCATTGATTAAGCTTATCTAATCTAATCAAAATCAGATCAAAAATTTTATATAAATAGATTTAAATTAGATTTAATATCTCATAAAAAATTTTAATTATGTTTTATATAATTAATCTCAAAAAATTTAGTTATACATATATATATTTCAGACCTACTCTGATACTAGTTGAAGGGAAGGAAAACTGTTTTTCTTCGAAAGGCCCAGATTGCATCTAAAAATTTATTTATTAATCTACATGAATAAGGATCAAATTTTTATCTGATTAGCAGTAGAACCAAAGATCAAATCTTAAATAATCTGATATAAACCTTCATGGAGGCCTGAAAATGCAGACCCTCTACTTTGCATGCACGTTAGACACCATAGAAAAGCGAGATGAACTCTGATCCAATCAACTTTACAATCAAATCAAATAAGAAAGAAGATATACTGGTGTGACACCTCACACCAGCAAGTGGAATGCCCAAAGAGCACTCACACCCAAGGGAGAAGGGGCGGCAACAAGGGGAGAGGCCAAGGAGAAGAAGGGACCTCTCTCTCTTCTCACTCCTCTCCCTCTCTTTCTCTCTTCTCTCAATCTGATTTATTTGTTATGCATCTATAGGTAGAGACCCTCTCTATTTATAGATAATTTTTATGACCCAATAAGTATAGGAGTCCTAACTCAAATCTGATTTGAACTAGTCCAATACTTATGAAAGAAGGATTCCTACATGAGATAGAATTGCCATCACTTATGACAACCAATTTGCACCCATTCGCTCACCCACATAGGATGCCCCAAACCATCGCCATTTTAGGTGTTGGTCAGCCCACATGAGAGGAGAATCTCAGTGCAAATAGAAATTCTCATATCTCATCAAAACAAATCTAATTTGAAGCTGATTCGAAATAATTTCAAAAGGCTGTCAATCCCAAACTCTTTAAGATTTTTGTACCAAGTCTAACTTAGATTTTGAATCCAATTAAGTTTAATTAATTTAGATCTAATCTAAAATTAATTAGTACTTAAATCCAATCTCTCATATGCTCTATGGATCATAGATCAATAATTATTTATTTTTGAGATCGAACTTGAACCTCATGTGTAGTGCTAGCAAGACATAGTCAACTTTTTAATCTCATTTGACCCATAACTTAATTCTCAATCAAGATAGCTTACATGTTCAATCAAGTCAAGTAATTCCAAATTGGACATATAAATATAGGTTAATTCCTTCATACTTTGTCTAACTTGTGTGCGTGACTCCATGGGTTCAAACACTAAGCCAGTAGCACAGGAATAAATTTTTGCACTAATCAAAATACCATCTAGTAATAATTTTTGATGTCCAGATAGATCAAATTATCATAAAAAAATATTTCAAAACCCATACACATGCTTACCGCATAATTTATCCTATTGACCCTAAACACTCTAGGATGGTCTCAGGTTAACTGTTAATTGAGATTGCTTCATCCACATTGTATTTCAACCTTTCAAATCTATCTCATGGATTATCCTGGCCAAGACTTTGTTAAATTAAAATACAGTAATACATCAACTTCAATAATTCAGAGGGGTCAGTCCCATCTTGATCTACATACAGACTTCACAGGTATTTGATTGTACCCAGTAGCCTTCCGTCATTACATTAAAAATTAAGATAGTCTGGCATTAAAGTACAGTGAGTTGCTTGCAAGTCACTATGGTGATCTCAGGTCTGAAGGATACTTATACCCATGTATTCAGCAAGCAGCTCTTGACAGCAGAATGCTCAATAGGTGAGTCACTTGTTCAGTGATGATGTACTCCTATATCTCACCTGTATGCCATACCGGTGTCACCATACTCATTGGTTAAGAGGACAACCAATTCATATGGCACACAACGATCTTCACTCAATAAACGTCATCATTCTGTAATGGCGTATCATTTGGTTGCAATCATGTTTAAGAACTATTCAATAAATCTTCTCTTTATCGCACACTAGCATAGTTCTAAGGACTTCACAGCACAAGAGTTCAAGGAAGATGTTACTTTATGATAAAAATATCAGAATAATTTTTATTCATTAATCAATAACTCATATATAAAGAAGAACTCAATCATCACACGATTGATTTTAGGACATAATTTCAAACAATGTGTCCATGATTTATCCTAGAAATTAACAAAGATGATTGTGTATATTCTCAAGATGTTGAGAATTTGAGACATACATCATTAGTGGTTAATTTCTAAATACTCCAAATCGAAGGATCGTCACAGAGGATAGTGATCAAGCTATTTAAGATTAATGCATGGATCACCTCTCTTTTTGATAGATGAGTCTCGAATCTGCAGTATGGAGATATTGGCGTGGGAGTGTAGATGGATGTTAGAGAACAACTTACACTGACCGTGACCAATATAAGAAACCACTTGGATGTCTACTCACTCGTTAGTGATTTTTTCAATGTTGCAGTGGTGTGACTAGTCTTTTGATCTATGGTGTATTGGCTATTCGCAGTGAGACTACTTAGTTTGACTGTACGTTTTCTTGATCCCTAGCCATTCTGATCCTTGCTATGTATATTGGTTATAGTAGGTTCAAGTTTGCTGTTTTAAGTAGGATCATCTAGATGGATATCGATCTTGATAGAGAAGAAGTCCTATATAATTCGCGAGAAGGAGTTCAGAAAGTTTCTGACTAGAGTAAATATGAATATTGAAAAAAAAAATTTACAAATTCACAAATAAACTCTAGTCGAGCCAATCTAATATATGACTGACAATGAGATTTGACGAGTTCTCTATGACCTTCATCTAGTCAGAACTCACGATAGAGGGATTGTATCACATGATAACTGCATCTAGAGGTTCATTCTTCTATTTTGCTGGGTTACCACTATATGTTGCTAGACATCACTGGTGAATCGTGATAAATTCAATAGGATCATTTTCGAATCAACATTCTTGTTGGGGTGAGTTGGAGTCGTTCTTATCCATCGAAAGAAGTTTCAATGATACTATGATGGAGATCATGATATGTCTCCATACCAGACAGAATAGAATCTGAGAGATCATACACAAAAAGAGCATGTCTTGATCAACAGCTTCGATCATATTCAAATTATCAATAGGATTGATGATTTGAATTTGGAAACTACTAATTTGTAGGAGTTATAGATGTAGCAACTGCTAATTATTAGCAGAGAGACTTAATTACAAGTGTTATAATTTAATTAGACCTAATTAAATTATAAATCAAGTTTTAATTAATTTAAATCAGATTTAATCTAATTAGATTTGATTTAGTTTAAGATTAATTAGATTCATTTATCCAAATCAGATTTAGATTTCAATCCTGATTGGATCAGATTCGACAGCCTTTCGAATTTGATTCGATTTGGGCTCAAGTTTAACTCAATTTAGATCTAGTTTGAACCAAATTGACCCTAACCACCTGAGCCCAAGTTTTCTAGGTTTCTCCCTTTACTTGGCTAACTAGAAGTGGGATGGGGTGGTGATTTTATCACTGCTTCTCTTGGCATGCGCGTGAAAGGAGAGGTTGGTGCCCCACCTCTCTAGGACTCCTTCTTAATTAAGATTAATTCCTAATTTGAATTCAAATCAATTAGGGATCTGATCGTATCAGATTAGGAGTTTGTTATGGCATGGAACATCTTGTTTTGTGTGACAAAATAAGAAGAAGAAAAAAAGGGCATGCAACATTCTTTCTGCCTTATGCTAACTACATCTTAACGCCCCCTCCTCATGATCTCCATGCTCCATATCATAATCAGATTAGATTTGATCCTTATCTGGTTGTGGCATAGAATAGATTGGGAGTTAGAGTTTTTGTGTGATAAAAATAAAATAGGAGTAGTGGTGGCATGCATTAAGAAGTTAGCAAAACTTCTTTCTTGCCACCTCTCCCATCTCATCACTCTCCTCCTTTCTTCCCTACACCTCCATGCCCCATCTCCAAGCCCTATGATCTGATTAGATCAGATCTGAAAGAGAGAGTTTGGAGAAAAAGGAAGAGAAAAAGAAAAGTTTTTCTTCTCTTCTTGATGGTCTGGTTCAGATCCCGTTAGATCTACGTGAAAGGGTTCGCACAGCCTTCGTCTTCTTCAAGATCTAGATGAAGAGGATCAGATCCAAGTGAGCAAGGCCTGAAAGGTGCTGGCACACCTATGGCCTCGGTGCTTTAATTGGATATCTCCGTGTAGTTACCAGAAGATGTTAGGTGCTTGCGTGGCTGCGACTGGAACCTTGGACATCTATAGGATCCGAAGGTATAGGATCAGAACTTTAGTTTACTTTATTAACCTTTTATTTTTTATTTTAGATTTTAGATTTTGGTGACATTTCATATCAAGATCTGGTGCATGATTTTTAGATTTGATCTAATATATTTTTAAATTACAAATATTTTAATTTAATTTACTTCTACTGTGTATAATCTATTTTATGTTGAAAAATTTTGAAACTACATGTATGAAACCATCTCACTTTCTGACAATTAAAACTTGAAATATAAAAAAAATATAAGTATAGAAATTTAAATACAAGACAAACTCCTTGAAGAGCTAATTTGAAGCTTTGATGCACAAGATGAGAGGTTGGAGGACTTTTGCAATGAATACTCCCTTTCTTCACTTGAGAAAAACTTGAATGCATTGCAGGTTGGGTGGTTGAAATAAAGTAAAGACTCTTTTTAAGCTCACTTAAAGGGTTGCATAGAATTTTGAATGTGTTTCTAATTTTCCTCCCTTGTTGCTTTATTTTCTTATATTCCCTTGCTTTAATAATCAGTTAGAATTCTTCAAATCTAAGTTAGGAACACTAAAAATAGGTTTGTAGCCATTGGAGCATGAGAAATGGCCGTTTGGAGAGCTCTCAGATCAATTCTGTATATTCTGAAAACTAGCTATTACTATTATTAGAAGCTGTCTAGTCAGCTCAACTTTTTGTTGAGTTAGCTCAAGGTCCCCTTGAGAGTCGGCTCATGATGTTCTAGAGTTAGCTCAAACGAGTTCTTCAGAAAAATCAGCTCTTTATTTTCTGAGACTGAGCTGGTTCAAACAATTCTTGAGTTGGCTTAAGCCCATACCAGTGCCTTCCAGCATACTGAAGCCAACTCATCCTGTGCATGAGTCAGCTCAAGGTCTGTGATAGATTTTCAAATATTCTTGAGTCGGCTCCTGAGATGCTTGAGTCGGCTCAAAACTTGTACCAAGTACTGAATGCGTGCCAAAGTTGGCTCAAACTCTTCTTGAATCGGCTCAAGACCCTGCATCTTCAAAAAATTGCTTGGCTTAGCTTTCTAGGTCTTCCTTCTCCAATTTCTTCATTCAAAAATATTAAGCTTTGACACTATATGGTCCAAACTATCTAAATTTTTCACTACACACTCAAATAGATCATTAGTACCAAAAATCTACTCAAAAATTTTATTATTCATTAAAATCAATCCCAGAGTTAATAATCTTTTCTTTTTTGATGATGACAAAATTTTTGAGTGATAAACTAGAATATTTTCAAATTTTAAGATAAAACTGCATAGTTTCATCACATTCTTAATCAATCATCTACACAAAAATTTTGCATTATCAACAATATTCAGATCATGCTATGACACATCTTTTCTCTGTGTGAATACTATGATGATCTTTACTAAAGAAGATTCACTAAGTTTCATTTTGTACAATCTATTTCCTCAAGTGTACCAAGTGTGCCATTAGTATGCTATCTTTATTATTTTGCTAAAATGACACACTTATACGACTCTCCCCTATTGTACATCAACACAATTGACACATTCTCAAGGAATTTAAAATTTGAAGTATTTTACCCTTAGCCATGCATATTCTTCAAAGGGATTAAAATTTTGAATTTCTTGAATAGTTCTCCCTCTTTTGAAATTTGAATTACTCTCTCCCTTAACCATACATTTTACTTCTTGGTGTCAAATTTGAAAAATTAAAGTGCTCCCCCTTAGTCATACATGTTTATTTTTGTGTTCCCCCTTAGCCATATATTACTTCTCTCTTCTCTTTTTTGTCATCATCAAATGAAAATATTAGAGGAATCACAAAGACAAGGAGAAACTAGCATAATATTTATGATATATATAAGTGAAATGGAAGTGCATAGATTACCAAAATGTGTACTGTATACAAAAAATATGGCCAAAATAGTACATCATTCAGAACAAGTTCTGATAAGCCAAAAACAGCAACATACAAAGCCAACTACTAAGGTGTACTAAATCTAAGTCCTATGACATATGAGAAAACAACATAATCATCATTGATCCTAGAGGCGAATCTAGGCCTAACTTCATCAGAAACTATCTCAAGAGCGATGGAGGAATTGGGCCTAGGAATGGGAAGGCCTAATCGCCTGATCCTAGTCCTAGTGGAAGGTCCGCCTACAGCAGATCGAGTGTAGGTCCTGATGGGTCAGGAGAAGACTAAAAAGATGTAAAAGGCTGAGCAGGTGTGCTCGGGGGGGGGGGGGGCGCTGCTCGGTAGGGGAAACAACTGGATCAAAGGTGATGTCAGCAGCTGCCTCTCCTATGGCCTCTACTACTCCTCCTACCATGGCTGATGATGCGGCCACTGCTACTGCTATGGATGGGTGATGGGTCTTCAGAAGATCTACTAGCTATCCCATTGAAGCTAGGAGTGACGATGTAACATCCTGAGGCACATTAGAGCTCTCTCTCTGCTCCAGTATATCAATCCTCTATGCCAACTGACTGATCTCGAAAGATAAACTACTAATATGAGGTCGAAGACCCTCCAAAACATACTGTCCAATCCTAGCCACCTGATCATCATCTAACTAAGTTCGAGCTGATGGAGGTCTCACTGATCATCTAGGAGGAGTCAAAAAGGAGTCGAAAGGCTGAGCAGGAGGCACATTTGACTCAGTATCAGCAGGATGACTTGATCCTCCTACATCTATGGGCTACTGTGGCTGCTGCTTCTCAATATATCTCACCCATCTCTGACCCTCTTGGTGGCATCCCATGTGGCAGAGGGTGCTCTCATCATAAGTGTCGGTGTGGCAGAGTTTTACTGATAGCTCTCCCTTTAGGTCAATCCCAACCTCCCAAAACACTGAGGTCAGTGCCATGCCATAGGATAGACATGCTCTCGCTCTCCCTACACTGTCTCTCATTTGGGAGAAGATGATTTGTGTGACATTCAGTCTCTGACCCTGGATGATACAACCCATAATACCAATAACTAGATCCAAGACAAGATCAAGATGCTTGGTCTTAGGTAGAATGATCCAAGCTACTATGTGACTGAGAAATCTCATCTCTACTGATAAGAATTTGGCTTGAAGCCCTTAAATCCCTTGAAAGTTCTCTCTACTCAAGATCATCCTTAGGTCTAGGTCCTTGTTAATAGGATGGAGGGGTGTTACTCCCTCACATGGTATTTTTCATATCTGACCTAGTCTCTCTGGGGTGATAACAAATGAGATAACCTTGACAGTACATCCTAGATCGTTGTCCCCTCTAGCCATGGACTGATAAATTTATGCACGAGGCATGGATAAGTAGGCTGATTCATGGAAAAGTACTCTCCCCATTCTTGCAGCCAAATCCAATTGCCAAACCTAAAACCCTCCCAATCAAAGAACCAAAAATCCACATTTCGGCCCATTATCACTTGTCTATCTAGGAGGGAAGGGGATCTTGGTGCAGGAGAATGGGGAGGCAAGTTTCTTACCTCAAACTCAGAGTCAGAATCACTTGAGGGATCCCTCACGGCTTGTGACTTCTTCCTTGGTGGATCGAAGGACACGGATTTCCTACATCGACCCATTCAAATCCAACAAATGTATTGAGAAATAGAGGGAAATCAGCAAGGGGAATAGGCGAGATGGGGTCCTCAAAGGGTATTTGAGAAACCCTAGGGCAAATAGTGAAGGAGGTAAATTAAATCGAAGTGAAGGTGCTCGGGTTTAAAAACTCGATGTTTTTCCATGAGCCGACTCATCGACTTATTGAGCCGACTCAAGAGTTGACTCAAACTTAACCATGAGTCGACTCAAGCTTTAGATTGAGAAAATTTTTGAAATTTCAAGGAATCCTTAGGTTCATTGGATCAAGATAATTTGAGTTTATGTTGGCTTACCTGAACATGAGATGTCTAATCTAAATGATAATACATTCCTAGCTCTCTTCTAATTATACTGAACCTCTCTTCATTAAGAGGTTTGATAAAAATGTCAGCTAATTATCTCTCTGTACTAACAAATTCAAGTATTATATCATCATTTTGCATATGATCTTTTATGAAATGATGTCTTATCTCAATATATTTAGATCTTGAGTGTTGGATATATTTTTTAGTTAGGTTACTTGTATTGTCACATCTAATTAAAATTTTGTTAAGTTTGATGCCAAAATCCTCGAGTTGTTATTTAATTCATAAGATTTGAGCATAACAACTTTCGACAGCAACATATTCAGCCTTGACTATTGATAATGCCACCAAATATTGTTTCTTGCTAAACCATGAGATTAAATTAACTCCAAAGAATTGACAGGTGCTACTTGTATTTTTTCTATCTAATTTATACCCAACAAAATCAGCATCATAATAACCTATTAATTCTAAGGGTGATGCTCTATCATATCATAGACCAACATTAAGTGTACCTGATAAGTATTTAAAGATTATTTTAGCAGCTAATAAATGAGATTTTCTAGGATCAGATTGAAACCTAGCACACATACAAACACTAAATATAATACAGGCCTACTTGCAATAAGATAAAGCAAGGATCCTATCATATCTCTATATAATTTAATATCAACCTTCTTATCTTCTTCATCTTTGTCAAGCTTGCAAGAAAGACTTATAGGTGTGCCAATTGGTCTTAAAGTCTCTATACCAAACTTCTTGAGTATCTCCTTTGTGTATTTTATTTGGTTGATGAAGATTTTTTCTTCATTTTGTTTAATTTAGAGTGCGAGGAAGAAATTCAGCTCTCCTATTATGCTCATCTTGAACTCTCCCTATATTATCTTGGCAAATTCTTGATAGAGAGATTCATTAGTAGCACCAAATATGATATCATCTACATAGATTTGTACTACCAATAGATCATTGAGTTTTCTTTTTAAGAAGAGTATCTTATCAATATTTTTTTTAGTAAATTCATTTAATAATAAGAATTTACTTAATCTTTCATACCATGTATGTGGAGCTTGTTTTAATCCATATGGTGCCTTATGCAATTTATAAACATGATTAAGAAATGTATGATTTTCAAATCTAGGTGGTTGTTCAATATATACTTTTTTAGCTATATATCTATTTAAAAATATACTTTTAACATCTGTTTGATATAGTTTGAAATTCATAAAATATGTAAATACAAGTAATAATCTAATTGCTTCCAATCTTGCTACAGGAATAAAAATTTTATCAAAATCAATACCTTCTTTTTGATTGTACCCTTTAGCAACTTATCTAGCTTTATTTCTAATAATGATCTCATTTTCATTCAATTTATTTTTAAATATTCATTTAGTTTCAAGTACAGGATAGTTATTAGTTCTATTAATTAGAATCTAAATTTTATTTCTTTCAAATTGATTTAATTCTTCTTATATAGCATTTATCCAACAAGGATCATTTTCAGCTTTTTCTATAGTTTTTGGCTCTATTTGTGAGACAAAGGCTAAATAATTATTAATATTTCTTAAAGAAGAGCGAGTTCTTATCTCTTGTGATGGATCATCTATAATTAGATCCTTTGGATGTCCGTGAGCATACCTCCACTCCTTAGGTAGTTCACTTTTTTCACTTTGAGTGGATTCTTCATTCTTCTCTTCTTCATTCTTTGCTTCTTCCTTGATTTCCTGAGTTGGAAGTTCATTGAGGGTGAGTTTTTCAATTCCTTTGTTGATTATCCTTGCATCATCATTAGTAAAATTTTTCTTAATAGAAGATTGGTCATTTATTTCATCAAGCATTACATGTATAGATTCTTCAATAGTAAATATTCTTTTGTTAAAGACTCTATAAGTCTTACTATAGGTAGAATAATCCAAGAAGATCCCTTCATCAAATTTTGTATCAAATTTTCCTAAACTATCATTTCCATTATTTAAAATGAAACATTTGCAACCAAAAATATAAAAGTAACTAATATTGGGTTTCTATTTTTTCAAAATTCATAAGGGGTTTTCTTCAATATAGGTCGAATTAATGTTCTATTTAGAACATAATATGTTGTGTTGATAGCTTAAGCCCAAAAATATTTTGAGAGATGGTTTTCACACAACATAATTCAAGCCATTTTCTCTAGGATTTTGTTCTTTCTTTCAACAACCCTATTTTGTTGAAGTGTTCTAAGAGCAGAAAAGTTATATTCAATCTCCATTTTATTACAAAAACTTTCAAAATATTGATTTTCAAATTTTATTTCATGATCACTTCTAATGTAAATGATTATTAAATTCTTCTCATTTGTGATCTTTTTATAAAACTTGGAGAATGCTGAAAATGCTTCATCTTTTTTAGCTAAAATAATATCTAAGTAAATCTAAAAAAGTCATCTACAATCACAAGTTCATATTTTTTACCTCTTAAGCTTGTGGTCCTAGTTAGTCGAAATAGATCCATGTGAAGTAGCTCAAGGGTACTTGAATTTGAAATAATGTTCTTTGATTCAAAAGAATTTTTGATTTATTTTTCAAATTGACATGCATCACAAATCTTATCCTTTTCAAAATAAAGTTTTGGTAAACCTTTTACAAGATCCTTTTTGATTAATTTTAAAATCAAATTCATGCTAGCATGTCCTAAGCTACGATGCCATAGCTAACTCTTCTTATAAATTTTAGCATTCATTGCAACTAAACATTGGCTCTTTTTAGTGAAATGATCATCCAAGTCAACTATATATACATTCCCATATTTATATCCGATGAGAGCTATGCTATTATCAATAGGGCTAGTGACTATGCACATGAGAGATTCAAAAACTACTTTAAATTCTTTGTCACAAAGTTACTTATGCTTAATAAATTATGCTTTAAATCATCTACTAAAAATATATTTTCTATAAAGATAGAAGGAGTGATACATATTTTATCACTTTCGATGATGTGCCCTTTGCCATTATCTCTAAAGGTCATCACTCCTCCTTTCTTAGCTTCAAGAGTGATAAAGCACTCTCTATTATCCATCATGTGCCTTGAACAGCCACTATCAAGATAACATTTTTCTTTTTTACCATTAGTTGCAAGACACATCTACAATCATAAATCAAGTAATGGTTTTAGGTATTCAAGTCATCTTAGGTCCTTTAAGATTAGTAGCCATGGTTCCTTTAAAAACCCATACTTTCTTAATATTTTGACCATTTTTTATTTTTCTAAAATTACAAACATATGATTTGTGTCCAGATTTATCACAGCAAAAATAGATTATGTTTTGAGAAATTGATGATGATTCTTTTATAAAGAAATTCTTTAAAAATTTTTGCTTCTTTTAAGTTTTAAATCCAATTTCTGCCTTATCAAAATCAGCCTTTTGATTATTAAATATCAATTGTAGTTTTTCAAAACTTAATGTGAACTTATCAATCATAGGTTTGTATTTTTTAAGTTCTTTCTTCAAGTTCTGATTTTTTTTGCAGAAATAGATTCTTTTTCTTTCAAGATTTCCTCCTTTTCTTCAATCAAAGTTGGAATTGATGACTTGAGATTTTTATTTTTCAAGGTGAGCTTTTTAAGTTCATCAATCAAGTCATAAAATGCTTCTTGTAATTCTTCAAATGAAAATTTAGATTGAGTATCAAGTGTTACCTCATCCTCTTGGGCAATAAGATAAAGATTGACTATTTTTTGTGCCTCCTCATCTGAACTTGAATCTTCACTATCACTCCAAGTAGCTATCATTGCCTTCTTCTTCATTCTCTTGGAGGATTTTTTTAGTAGAGAACAGTCAATCTTAAAATGATCTAATTTCTTGCATTCGAAGCATGTAGGCTACTCCTTGTCTTTATCTTTCTCTCGATCTTTGCTAATTTCACCTTTGGAGAAGGGTCTTTTTCTGAAGTTTGGCCTCTTCTTCTTCATGAATCATCTAAATTTTATGATTATGAGGGCCAAATCTTCATCATCATCTCCTTCTTTCGAATCTTTACTTTCTTCATCTTCTTCTTTCGTTAAAAACTTGAGAGCCACGATCTTCTTCTTCTTGGCCTCCTCTTCAAAGTTTTCTTCATGGTTAACTCATGTGTCATGTGAGAACCAAAATGTTCTTCAAGAGATAAGGTATTAAGATCCTTTGCTTCTTGTATGACTGTCACCTTTGCCTCCCAAGCTTGAAGAAGAGATCTAAGAATTTTTTTCGTAAGTTCACTATTAGTATAAGATTTACCTAAACTCTTAAGCCCATTAATAATATTAGCAAATCTAGTAAATATTTTAGTTATTGATTCAGAAGGTTCTATTTTAAATAATTCATATTCGTGCACTAGCATGTTTATTTTAGATTCCTTGACTTGATTAGCATCCTCATGGGTAACTTCAAGTCTATCCCATATTTCTTTAGCTAAAACATAGATAGAAATCCAGTTGAATTTATTGACATCTAGTGCACAATAGAGTACATTCATTGCTTTAGCCTTTAGTTGTGCTAACTTTTTATCAATGTCATCTCAATCCTTCTCTGATTTGGGAACATCTTTGCCATCAATAGTGATAGTGGATGTGTGAGGTCCATTGATTATGATATTTCATAGGTCATAATCGAATACTTGAATAAAAATTTGCATTCATACTTTCTAATAGGTATAGTTTGATCTATTAAAGAGTGATGGTCCATCAGTGGATTGTCCTTCAGCAAGAAAAAATTAAGTTGGGTTGTCATCTTGATCTTTCTCTCGAGATCACTAGACAATCAAGTGAATATGAGAGTGCTTGCTTTGATACCACTTATAGCCCAAAAATATAACCCAAGAGGAGGGATGAATTAGATTTTATAAATTTTTTTTAGATTTAAATGCATATGTGCAGAATAATTATAATTATATGTTGAATATGCTATGACTAAATGAGCAAAAAATAAATAGAGTTGATAAGAAAAATCACACACATAAATAATAAGTTTTATAGTGGTTCAGTATCAACCCAACACCTACATCCACTCTTCAAGAAATCCTCTTGAGAATTCTACTATAATCATCAAGATTGCAGCAAGATTATTTTAACGGGATCATAATCTAAACCTAATTGGTTTTGCAGGCTCACCAACTAAAATCTATCCCCAAGCTACTCTTAGGCTTGAACAAATTCAATCCAAGGCTTGGATAAGCCTATCCCTCAAGTTTCAACCCTATTGAAACTTGAAATACAAAAAATATAGGTATAGAAATTTAAATACAAGACAAACTTCTTGAAGAGCTAATTTGAAGCTTTGAGGTACAAGGAGAGAGGTTGGAGGGCTTTTGGAATGAATGCTCCCTTCCTTCACTTGAGAAAACTTGAATGCACTATAGGTTGGATGGTTAAAATGAAGTAAAGACTCTTTTTAAGCTCACATGAAGGGTTGCACAGAATTTTGAATGTGTTTCTGATTTTTCTCTCTTGTTGCTTTGTTTTCTTGTATTCTCTAGCTTTAATACTCACTTAGAATCCTTCTAATCTAAGTTAGGAATACTAAAAATAGGTTTGTAGCCATTGGAGTACAAGAAATGGCCATTTAGAGAGCTCTCGAATCAATTCTGTACGTTTTGAAAACTAACCATTACTGTTGTCAGAAGCTGTCGAGTTGGCTTAACCTTTTCTTGAGTCAGCTCAAGGTCCCCTTGAGTTGGCTTATGATATTCTTGAGTTGACTGAGGTGAGTTCTCTAGAAAAATCAGCTCTCTATTTTTTGAGATTAAGCTGGCTCAAGCCTGTACCAATGCTTTCCTACATATAGGAGCTGGCTCATCCTATGCATGAGTCGGCTCAAGGCCTGTGACAGATTTTCAAATATTTCTGAGTCGACTCTTGGGATGCTTGAGTCAGCTCAAAATCTATGTGAAATACTGAATGCATGCCAGAGCCGGCTCAAACTCTTCTTGAGTCGGCTCAAGACCCTGTCTCTTCAAAAAAGTGCTTGGCTTAGCTTTCCAGGTCTTCCTTCTCCAACCTCTTCATTCAAAAACTTTGAGCTTTAACATTATATGGTCCAAACTATCTAAATTTTTTACTACACACTCAAATAGATCATTAGTGCTAAAAATCTAATCAAAAGTTTTGTTATACATCAAAATCAATTCCGAAGTTAACAGGTGGCACTCGGTATGGTGGCATAGTGATTGCCGAGATGGGAAAGGAGGAGGAGGAGGTGATAGGGGATTTGGTGATGGGGAATCGATCGAGAGATGGAGAGTTTAAATAAAGAAAGGATGGAAAGAAGTAGGATTGATTCTTCTCGAATTAAGCCGAATCTCACTGACGTAACCTATCCAAAGTCCTCTCCCACTGGCACACAAATTCTATCAGGTAACCCATGTCCTTATCCTCTTCCCCATGGCTGCAGATTAATAGAGGATTTGGTTCCTTGACTTCATCCTCATCCTCTTTATTTTCTATTCTTTTTTTTTGTTCTGATGAGGTCGGTAGAGGATGTCGCTTTAGGGTGAATCGGGTTCAAAGGGATCGGTTCTCACATTCTCTCCCCCTTAAAAAATTTCATCATCGAAGTTGAGAAATCTAGATCTTTCGAAATGGAAGGTGCTTAACCCCAAAAGTATACATATACTAATTTGTCTGACTTTGGTATTTCTGTCAAACCAAATGCATGATCACATTACTGAAATGTCTGTAAGCAATTTGACACCTCAGGTCAATCACAACGCTCATGCATATTTCTATACCAAAGTACAAACTCTTTTCAAGAATACTTCACAATTTGGCACCTCCACATCAATTCTAAAACTTTGCCCCTTTGATATACAATCCAAGATCTCATCTCTTCTCGATCAAAATCAATATGATTAACAGATCAAAAGTTTTCTATCCTATTTCAAATTAAGATATAGACTAATAATATTAGCACTAATTAAGTGATTGAAAATAGAATATAAATGCACATTCATTCAAGATTGATTTGGGATCAATTGGATACAAAAATCTTACAGCAAGATCATTTGTTAAAATCATTGTGCTCGGAATAGATCTGAAATGAATTTGGCATAAATACTATGATAAAGTTTTCATTCTACAAAAGGTAATGACCCACCTTGGCCAGAATCAAATAATCAAATGGATGTTAATATGATCATGATTATGTAGTAATGTCTTCAGACAACAATGATCCATGTGGTTATAGAAATGATCTCAGATTGAATCATAAAAATTAAATCCAAGAAGATGAGGTATCGATATCAAGATTCCTATATCATAGTTGAGATCACAGGGAGGGAACGAATCACATTAAATTTATTTAGATGCTTGATAAATAGATTAAATTTAATTAATAATCAACTAACCTTAGATATAAGATGGTCAAAAATTACTTTAACATAACCAATATAGTCATGTCATGACTCACTTAAGAATTCATAGTACTTACATCCCTTTATACAAAAAAAAAAATTTCTTAGAGAATCATATCTTCTATTATAATATATTTCAAACCACAATCAATATTTTTGATCAATTTTAAATGACTAGACCATCACACTTCACTTCACACTCTGCTCAACATTCTTCATTTTTTTTAATGATTCCAGATTTAAAATCCAAGCAAAGACTTTGTTGTCTAAAGACTTCAGATCATAATTATCACTCGAGATAATTATCATATTTGCTCCATTGTATGATCAAGATATTAACTTCAAATTTGATCTAAGTCAAGCCAACTTTGGATCATCTTGATAATTTAATTAGATAATTTAAATCAATCTCTCTCTTTTGAGAAATCAACTTTTGACTTATTGATCATGATCCCGTAAATTGGTAGAATATCATAACTAGAGAAATGAATCAATTTAAAAGATCCTCTCAGAACATTAGGTAAATAAAATATTCTTCTTAGCCAAATTTTTATCATGACCATAGAAATCTTTCTTACTCATAATATCCTTGAGTAATCACTCGATTACCTTCTTTATATTCTCTTATCAATCAAAATAATTATAGTCCTCAAACTCAAGATGACTTTCAATAGACTCAAGATTGCTATTATATCATATTAATTTTCCAAAATAAATCCATAGTACAACCAATCTATATTACTCAATATATATTTTCTCCTATATCAGTTAGTTAACCTCGATGACTTTCTCAAAATTTAATCTGTGTCAATCTTCTATGTTTTCAATTCAAAGGATCATAATTTATATCCATAAGGAGAACTTAGACATTGTGTAACAATATAATCGACTTTAAACATCCATAATTATTTTGAGATAATCAATCAAGGTCCAAATTCTATCCCACTCTCACTAATCTAAGTTCTTATGATCTTTAACCTAGGCTCTGATACCACTTTGTCATATCCAAATCCAATATCCAGATTGGATATGTGATGGCTGTACACTCCTTAGGATAAGGTCCTAAAAAAATATATTAGGCTTATCTTTTACTCAATCATTAATCCAACTCAAGCAGTGGTGAAAGCAAATCCAATGATTTTTTTTATTCAAATAAAATATAGTTCATTAATATCTCATCATATCAAGATCAATGTTTATTTAAAAATAAACTAAGTGAAATCCTCTAAGATCTTATGCTCCTCACTGCTCGGGTCCCAAGTCCAATAGAATCTTCTAGATCTGAAAAAAAAAGAGAGGATGAGCTTTATGGGCTCAGTAAATTATCAATATCTCTGAAGGATCCAGCATAATTAAAATTTTTTTTCTAAACATACAGTAATTGATGCAAAGACCAATATAATTTGAATTTTTGAAATATGCATGTGAAACAGCAAGTTTAAAAAAAATCTCTCTCAGTCTTCATTGACTATAGCCATGATCACTCTGTGATAAGGCTCAGAAAAGACTAGCTCCTGAATACAGAACATCCAATCTATTGGTGTGTACCGGTGATCAGCTCCACTAGCTAGACCCATAAGGAAAACTGCTCTAGTTCATATGACCATGATTTACTCTATGACAAGGTAGAGAGATTAGTTCTAAAAATAATATGCAAACGCATCAATGTGTGCTAGAAATCAGCCCCGACTGGTTAGATCCAGGAGGACTAACTCTGCCAGCGATCAGTTCTGACTAGCTAGGCCTAAGAAAAATATATTTCTAATGTGTGGCCAATGATCAGTCCCATTAGCTAGACCCAGATTATAGCCTAACTAGAGAGTTTTCTCATGATTTTATCACAACCAATTTTTTATAAATAATCATACTTATTTTTATAATAGTATCAACTCAAATTTTTGTATCATCCAAAAGAGTAATAAAATAATATTTATTGAAAAGTTCATGCATAGATAAATATGTATAATTTTATTTCTAAAAATCATGCAATATTAATGCAATGAAATCATCTTCTTTCAAAAATTTGTACCATGCAAGGGTGACATCATTCTTGATCCAACTTTTTAAATTATTTTTCATGCATAAATACATACTTTCAAACTTTAATAATTTCTTGATATTTTATGCACAAAATTAATTTTTTAAAGATATGAAATATGTATAAAAATAAACTCAAAGATAAGAGGGAATTTGCAGTCAATCGAATCCAAAAGTCACGATTTTCGTATTGTGATCTAATCCTCAAATCTTGTGCTCTTCGACAATGAAGGTTCCAATCAAATAAATTATCAGGGCCATTAATCTTCAATTAAGAAAAATTAGATGAAAGAAAAAAGTGAAACTCAGTCTAGCCTCAATCTAGATTAGAATTGGATTGATTCATAGGTCAGATCAACATGGCTCGATTTGACCTAAACTCAATTGGGTTTAATCAATAAGTTAGGTTCACGATTAAATTGAGTCCCTCTCTCTCTTCCTCTCTTTTTCTTCTTATTATTATTTTTTTCTCCATTTCTCTTTCTTTCTTCCTTAGAAGAACCCATGGCTTCTTGGGGTGTCATGAGGGAGACCGAAGGGTGGAGGGTGTCGGCTGTGATGTGGCCAGAATGGCCGATAGGCTAGCCAATGATGTCGAGTGGCGACGGTCCGACCGACGGCGACAGGGGATCAAAAAAAGGAAAAAGGGGCACTACCCAACCTACTATGATGATCATACCTAGGGTTGGAAAGGAAGAAGAGAATGGAAGAAAGCTCACTAGAGATGGCAGCAGCAGCGACGATGGTTGCAATCGTAGTGAAAATCGATGGTATCTCACTCAAAAATCTCTCAAACAGGTGTGGTGGGTTTTAGGGAGAAGGGTTAGGGGTTTTAGAGAGTTAGCAGCACACGATACGATGGCACAATGACCACCAGAGTTGGGAAAGGGGAGGATGAGGTGATAGGGGATTTGGTGATGGGGAATCGACTGGGAGATGAAGAGTTTAAATAGAGAAGGGATGTAAAGAAGTAAGGTTGATTCTTCTTGGATTAAGCCAAATCTCACCAGCATAATCTATCCAAATTCCTCTCCCACCAGTGCATGAATTCTATCAGGTAACCCATGTCCTTATCCTCTTCCCTATAGCCAAGGATTAACAGAGGATTTGGTTCCTCGGCTTCATCCTCATCCTCTCTGTTTTCTTTTTTTTTGTTCTGGTGAAGTCAGTAGAGTATGCCAGCTTCAGGGTGAACTAGGTCCAAAGGAACCGGTTCTCACATTCTCCGTCTCTTAAAAAATTTCATCCTCAAAATTGAGAAATCTAGATCTTTTGAAGTGGAAGGTGCTTAACCCCAAAAGTATAAATATACTAATTTGTCAGACTTTGATTTTTTTGTTAAACCAAATGCATGATTATATTACTAAAATTCCACAAGCAATCTGACCCCTTGGGTCAATCACAATGCTTATACACTTTTCTATACCAAAGCATAAACTCTTTCCAAGAATACTTCATAATTCGGCACTTCCACATCAGTTCTCAAATTTTGCCCCTTTGATATATAATCAAAGATCTCATCTCTTCTCGATCAAAATCAATATGATTAATAGATCAAAAGTTTTCTATCATGTTTAAAAATAAGATATAGACTAATAAGATTAGCACTAATTGAGTGATTGAAAATAGAATATAAATGCACATTCATTCAAGATTGATTTGGGATCAATTGGATGCAAAAATCTTATAGCAAGATCATTTATTAAAATCAATTATGCTCGGAATAGATCTTGAAATGAATTTGGCATAAGTACTATAACAAAGTTTTCATTCTACAAAAGGTAATGACCGACTTTGACTAAAATCAAATAATCAAATGGCTGTTAAGGTGATCAAGATTATGTACTAATGTCTTCAAACAATAATGATCCATTGTGGTTATAGAAATGATCTCAGAATTGAATCATAAAAATTAAACACAAGAAGATGAAGTATCGATATCAAGGATTCCTATATCGGAGTTTAGATCATAGGGAGGGAACGAATCACATTGGATTTATTTAGATACTTGATAAATAAATTAAATTTAATTAACAATCAACTAATCTTAGATATAAGATGTCAAAAAATTTTTAGCACAACCAATATAGTCACATCATGACTCACTTAAGAATTCATAGTACTTACATTCTCTTTATAAAAAAAAATTTTTTTTAAAAATCATATCTTCTATCATAATATATTTCAAACCATGGTCAATATTTTTTATCAATTTTAAATGAATAGACCACCACACTTTTGCTGTGCACTCTACTCAACATTCTCCAAATTTTTTTTTTGAATGATTCCAGATTTAAAATTTGAACAAAGATTTTATTGTCTAAGTACATTGACCATAATTATCACTTGAGATAATTATCATATTTGCACCATTGTATGATCAAGATATTAACTTCAAATTTGATTTGAGTCAAGCCAACATTGGATCACCTTGACAATTTAATTAGATAATTTAAATCAATCTCTTTCTTTTGAGAAAAATCAACTTTTGACTTATTCGTCATGATCCTATAAATTGCTAGAATATCATAATTTGAGAAATGAATCATTTAGAAGATCCTCTCACAACATTAGGTAAATAAAATATTCTTCTTAACCAAATTTTACCATGATCATAGAAGTCTTCCTTGCTCATAATTTTCTTGAGTAATTACTCAATTATTTTCTTATATTGTCTTATCAATCAAAACAACTATAGTCCTTTAACTCAAGATAACTTTCAATAGATTCAAGATTGCTATCATATCATATTAATTTTCCAAAATAAATCTATAGTACAACCAATCTATATTGCTCAATATATATTTCCTCCTATATCAGTTAGTTAATCTTGATGACTTCCTCAAAATTTAATCTGTGTCAATCTTCTATGTTTAAATTCGAAGGACCATAATTTATATCCATAAGGAGAACTTAGACATTGTGTAACAGTTTAATCAACTTTAAATATTCATAATTATTTTGAGATAATCAATCAAGATCCTAATTCTACCCCACTCTCACTAATCTAAGTTCTTATGATCTTTAATCTAGGCTTTCATACCACTCTATCATGCCTCAAATCTAGCATTTGGATCGAATGCGTGATGGACGCACACTTCTTAGGACAAGATCCTAAAGAATATACTAGGCCTACCATTTTGTTAATCATTAATCCAACTTAGGCAGTGGTGAAAGCAAATCCAAAGATTTTTTTTTATTCCAATAAAATATAGTTCATTAATATCTCATCATAATCAAGATCAATATTTATTTAAAAATAAACTAAGTGAAGTCCTCTAAGATCCTATGCTCCTCACTGCTTGGATCTCCAACTCAATAGAATCCTTTAGATCTGAAAAAAAAAAGAAAAGAAAAGAGGGGTGAGCTTTATGGGCTTAGTAAGTTACCAATATCTCTAAGGGATCAAGCATAATTAATTTTTTTTTCAAACATTCAATAATAGATGTAAATACTAATATAATTTGAAATTTTAAAATATGCCATGTGAAACAGTAAGTTTAACAAAAAAATCTCTCTCAATTTTCATTGACTACGGCCACGATCAACACTATGACAAAGTTCAAAAGAGAATAGCCCCTGAATACAGAACATCCGATCCATCAGCATGTATCAATGATCAGCCCACTGGTTAGACCTAGAAGAAAAACTAGCTCTAGTTCACATAGCCATGATTAGTCCCATGATAAGGCAAAGAGGTTAGTCCTACAAAAAAATATGTAAATGCATCAATGTATGCCAGTGATCAGTCCTGACTGGCTAGATCCAAGAAGACTAAATCTACCAGCGATCAACCCCGACTGGTTGGACCTAGAAAGAAATATGTTTCTGACATGTGGCCAATGATCAGTCTCATTGACTAGACCTAAATCATAGTCTAACTAGAGAGTTTTTTTCTCATAATTTTACCACAACCAAATTTTTCATAAATAATCATACTTACTTTTATAACAGTATCAACTCAAATTTTTATATCATCCAAAAGAATAATAAAATAATATTTATTCAAAATTTTATGTATAGATAAACATGTATATTTTTTTTTCAAAAATCATGTAATATTAATACAATAAAATTATCTTCTTTCAAAAATTTGTACCACACTATGACAAAGTTCAAAAATATTAATACAATGTAATATTAATACATGCTTGATCTAATTTTTTAAATTATTTTTTATGCATAAATACATACTTTCAAACTTTAATAATTTTTTGATATTTTATGTATAAAATTTATTTTTTAAGGATGTGAAATATGTATAAAAATAAATCTAGAGATAAAAAAAAACTTACAGTCAATTGAATCCAAAAGTCATGATTTTTGGCATGTGATCTGATCCTCAGATCATTCGCTCTTCAACAATGAAGGCTTTAATCAAATAAATTATTAGGGCCATTAATCTTCAATTAAGAAAAATTAGATGAAAGAAGAAAGAGGATCCCTATCTAGCCTCGATCTAGATCAGAATTGGGTTGATTCATCAGTTAGATCAACATGGCTCAATTTGATCTAAACTCAATTGGGTCTAATCAATAGGTTATATTTACAATTAAATTGAGTCCTTCTCTCTCTCTCTTCCTCTTTCTTTCTTCTTCTTATTATTTTTTTCTCTATTTCTTTTTCTTTCTTCCTTAGCTGAACCCACGACTTCTTGGGGTGTCATGAGGATGATCGGAGGGTGGAGGGCCTCAGTTGTGATGCGGCTAGAACGTACAGCCGACAGCTAGCCAATGACATCGAGTGGCGACAATCCGACTGACAACAATAGGGGATCAAAAAGGAAAAAGGGTCACTACCCAACCTACTATGGTGATGATACCTAAGGTCAGAAAGGAAGAAGAGAAGGGAAGAAAGCTTATCGGAGATGGTGGCGGCAGCGGCGATGGTTGAGCCGACAGTAAAAATTGATAGTATCTCACTCGAAAATCTCTCGAAACAAGTATGTTAGGTTTTAGGGAGAAGGATTACGGTTTTTAGGGAGTTGGCGGCACTCCGGTACGGTGGCACAGTGACCGTCAGAGATGGGAAAGGAGGAGGAGGAGGTGATAGGGGATGTGGTGATGGGGAATCGACCGAGAGATGGAGAGTTTAAATAGAGAAGGGATGGAAAGAAGTAGGGTTGATTCTTCTCGGATTAAGCTGAATCTCACCAGCATAACTTATCTAAATTCCTCTTCCACTAGCGCATGAATTCTTTCAGGTAACCCATGTCCTTATCCTCTTCCCCCATGGCCGTGGATTAATAGGGGATTTGTCCTCGGCTTCATCTTTGTCCTCTCTATTTTCTTTTCTTTTTTTTTTGGTCCGGTGAAGTCGGTAGAGAATGCCGGCTTCAGGGTGAACCGCGTCCAAAGGGATCAATTCTCACAAAAGACTTATTGGAAAATTGCTGAATATGCTTGCTGATCTTCTTGCTTCTTGTTTCCCATATTTTTTAGACCAAAAATAGGATGGCAAGCTAATGGTCTATTGAGGGTTTGAGTGGTGGGCCACTGACTGATGGCTGGAGATTCAAGAAGAGAAAATTGGCTTTGTGTGCCTCGAGACTTCAAGATTTTTGAAAAAAAATGGAATGTTGCCTACACTACTATAAAACTATAGCATAATAAAATAATAAAGAACAAATACTAAAGATAAAAATAAGTTGTAATATCTAGAAAATGGTCTCTGATCATCTTTCATTCTCTCCTTTATTCACTGATTTTCTCATCATCATCACTATCCAAGACTATATATTATGGTTGGTTCCCCTACTAACCTATTTACATGGTGGTGATTAACTGCCATTAAATTTAAAATACAATTTTAAATTTAGTGGACCAAAGGAGCAGGGGCGGGGCAGCACAGAGCAGCCACGGGCCTTCAGGCAGGAGGGTGGGGGGTGCAGAGCAGCTGTGGGTTGCCAGACGGGGTGGGGGGCATCACAGAAGTTATGGGCGGTGTAGAGCAGTTGCAGACGCTAGATGAGGGAGCGGGTTGGGAGGCATAGAGCAGCCACGGGCCATCGGATGGGGGGTAGCGGTGGGAACCATAGGCGTGTGCTAGGGGGCTTGGTGGCACGAAGAAGCCATGGACCATCGAGGGGGGGTGGGGGTTGGGGAGAACCATGGACCATCAGGGTGGAGGGGGGGATCGTGGATGCAGGTGGGGATGGGGGTGCAGAGTAGCCTCAAGCACCAAGGGAGAGGAGGGTTGTGGGGCTGGTGGCATGGAGAAGCCACGGGCCGCGAGGGAGGGAGGCACAGAGTAGCCATTGATGCTGGGGAGGGAGGACCGAGAGCATCTTTGCTGCAAGCGCTAGCGGGGGGTCGAGTGGGGAGGGCACGGACAAGCCACAAGTGGCACTGGGAAGGGAGGCGCGCGGAGAAGAAACGAGCAAAGAAAGGAAGAAGGAAGAAAAAAATAATAATAAAATATTAATTTTTAAAAGATAAAATATATAAAAAATAGTAATGAGTAATATCTAAAATATTTTTATAGTAAAATATTATAAAAAAGCAATACAGCAAAATTCTCCTTTGAATTAGGCTTAAAACGAGATGATACCATCTTCAATGAGTCAACAATGATCATGGCCACAGGCACCTTGGGGTGCGGATCCCCGTCAGATAACAGATGCCTTGTTCTTTTTAGAAAATTAAGTGTACCTTTTTTTTTGGTAGCAATTGAGTCTACTTTTGGATCATTCTTTGTGGATAAATATAATGAAAGAGTTGATCAATTTTTTCATTGATCAATTTATCCATGTTCTCATACTTTTCAAGATGGATAAGTTACTTTACCATGGATAATATTTACCATAAAATAAGAGAAAATTTTACCCATCGGGAGGGTGATTAAATCATTTTTCCATCCGCCAGTAAAATAGGTATCTAATGCTGTACCTAAAATACTCATTCTCATTTCCAATGTCTTCATCATTCCATACTTAATAACTTAGTCAAATCTAAAAAGCATAAGGGATATCATGAAAAAATATGAATAAATTTTATCAACTTATCCATAAAGATAGTAATATAAAAGAACATAGATAATAAATTCGAAATCACTTTTCTACGTGTAAAAGAACACAAGTAAATTATTTTTTTTATTTAAATATTATTTGAAAAATATTTATTTAAAAAATTATAAATTTTTAGTTAAATTTTTTACCAACAAAAGAATGGATCCTTGGTGATAACCATTTGTATGGTATTACGAAAGACTACATAATTATTTGTGTTGTGACTCTCATCAATTATGTCCCTTATAATATCTTTCCTGAGTAAGTTTTTGTGCACTGCACGCAGCGTAGAACGCACGCAACAAATACTTAACATCATCTTATGACACCATTCAAATGATTAATTGATTCTTTACTGAGCTAGAGCATTCGGCCTGCTGAGCATCCTGCAAAGTTAAGGTTTACCAATTCAAATCTCTAAGATATTGACTTTCGTATCTTTCACATCAGTAGACATGAAAACTGAGCCCAGATTGAATATCAAAAGTTCATAATTGGATCCCAGAATAAGTTCCCTTAGATTTCTTTTTTTTCCCTTCTGCTCTTAAATAGTCTCATAATTAATAGCTTGTGTAGTTAGTTGAAATAGGTCAACAAATTTCTAAACTATAAACTTTTTTTATTAGGACCAAATTAAAGGTTGTTCCATGCAACTTTAACATATTCAGCCTCTCTTAAATATGCATAGCATTTATTTTGTGCTCTTTCAAATCTCATCATATATTTTTCAATCAACTTAGTAGGTTGCTGTGTTAGTCTAGGTAAATCAGCCGTTGACACTTCAGATCCAATTCTATAAAATTGAGCATGAGATTGGCTCTCTAACTCTTGCTAAGTATATATAAAATTAGGTGTTAGATTCACGTTATAAAGTAAAGGTAGAACTAAATTGTCCCCTAATAAAGTCTATTAATTGCACCAAAATTGATGAGACGTGCCTTGATTGTTCTGATTTTGAAACAACACATGC
>NC_025996.2:73489253-73525832 GCF_000442705.2 Elaeis guineensis
CTTAGGAGTCCGGGCGAAGCTTCCCGGGCGGTGGAACCCGGCTCCCGTAGGAGTCCGGGTGAAGTTTACCTTGGCGGCGGAACCCGGCTCCCTTAGGAGTCCGGGTGGAGCTTCCCTGGGCGGTGGAACCCGGCTCCCGTAGGAGTCCGGGTGAAGTTTACCTTGGCGGCGGAACCCGGCTCCCTTAGGAGTCCGGGTGGAGCTTACCAGCAGTTGATACTGAGAGCGGAGCCCGGCTCCCGTGGGAGTCCGGGCGGAGCTGTTTTGATGTTGGCGGCGGAGCCTGGCTCCCGTAGGAGTCCGGGCGGAGCTGCGCTGATGTCGTCGGTGGAGCCCGGCTCCCGTAGGAGTCCGGGTGGAGCTGCACTTGCTGATGGCGGTGGAGCCCGGCTCCCGTAGGAGTCCGGGCGGAGCTGCGCTGCAAACAAAGTTAAGGGTGAAGTCCGGCTCCGATAGGAGTCCGGGTTGAGCTTACCAGCAGTTGATACTGAGAGCGGAGCCCGGCTCCCGTGGGAGTCCGGGCAGAGCTGTTTTGATGTAGGCGGTGGAGCCCGGCTCCCGTAGGAGTCCGGGCAGAGCTGCGCTGATGTCGTCGGTGGAGCCCGGCTCCCGTAGGAGTCCGGGCGGAGCCGTACTTGCTGATGGTGGTTCCGCCGTGGGTTCCGGCTGTGGGTATTTTATACCCAACAATAGGTATGATCTAAACTTCATATATACATCTCATGCATTATGACAACTTTTAGATAAATACCAATTACATCTTATGTAACATGCAATTCAGATCTAAAATAATTATATATCTGAATTTTATCCTATTGTAATGAATTATAAATCACTTTAGATCTAATCTAAATATATTTATGATCAAAATAATACATAAAAATATGTTCATTTTTTTTCTTCATAAAATCGGATCACAATGACACCTCTACATGTCATAAGAGAACCCATCGAATAGGTAAAAAAAAGATTAATCTCTTCAATCTCTTATAATTAGACGGTCTGATGATTTCATTAATTCGAGTACTAGGCTACTAAGATCTAAAATCTAATTTCATACATAATTACATCAACATGCAATTATTGAGAAAATAATTTTGTATCATGAACATATCCTTAATCTTATCAATTATGTTCTTCATCTAATCTAATTAGATTTAATATATTATATACATCTTATCAAATCTAAAACATATCTTATACTGATTATAAAATATTAATTTTAGATTTGATATCATATTAAAAATTAATTAGATACAAATATGAATGCATAAGGAATAAATTTTTGATAAAATCTATTTTCGTGTAGTACTGAATTTCGATAGGATTTAGATCTAAATATCTATCAAAATGGATCCAACTTAGATCTAAAATAAATTTTACTTCATAAAAAAATAATAAAATTAAAATTTTATTAAAATAAATTTAAAATAAATTTTAATTTACATTATTATTCCATCAAAAATTCAGCAACAGTAGAATTTTATTATAACAAACTTATAACAATCTCAATCAACCATTGATTAAGCTTATCTAATCTAATCAAAATCAGATCAAAAATTTTATATAAATAGATTTAAATTAGATTTAATATCTCACAAAAAATTTTAATTATGTCTTATGTAATTAATCTCAAAAAATTTAGTTATACATATATATATTTCAGACCTACTCTGATACTAGTTGAAGGGAAGGGAAACTATTTTTCTTCGGAAGGCCCAGATTGCATCTAAAAATTTATTTATTAATCTACATGAATAAGGATCAAATTTTTATCTGATTAGCAGTAGAACCAAAGATCAAATCTTAAATAATCTAATATAAACCTTCGTGGAGGCCTGAAAATGCAAATCCTCTACTTTGCATGTACGTCAGACACTATAGAAAAGCGAGATGAACTCCGATCCAATCAACTTTACAATCAAATCAAATAAGAAAGAAGATATATTGGTGTGACACCTCACACCAGCAGGTGGGATGCCCAAAGAGCGCTCACACCCAAGGGAGAAGGGGCGGCAACAAGGGGAGAGGCCAAGGAAAAGAAGGGACCTCTCTCTCTTCTCACTCCTCTCCCTCTCTTTCTCTCTTTTCTCAATCTGATTTATTTATTATGCATCTATAGATAGAGACTCTCTCTATTTATAGATAATTTTTATGACCCAATAAGTATAGGAGTCCTAACTCAAATCTGATTTGAACTAGTCCAATACTCATGAAAGAAGGATTCCTACATGAGATAGAATTGCCATCACTTATGACAACCAATTTGCACCCACTCGCTCACCCACATAGGATGCCCCAAACAAGCACCATTTTAGGTGTTGGTCAGCCCACATGAGAGGAGAATCTCAGTGCAAATAGGAATTCTCATATCTCATCAAAATAAATCCAATTTGAAGCTGATTCGAAATAATTTCAAAAGGCTGTCAATCCCAAACTCTTTAAGATTTTTGTACCAAGTCTAATTTAGATTTTGAATCTAATTAAGTTTAATTAATTTAGATCTAATCTAAAATTAATTAGTACTTAAATCCAATCTCTTATATGGATCATAGATCTAAATTATTCATAGATCATAGATCATAGATCAAAAATTAAGTACTAATTAATTATTAGTACTTAAATCCATAATTTTTGATCTATGATCTATGATCTAATCTAAAATTATTCATTTTTAAGATCGAACCTGAACCTCATGTGTAGTGCTAGCAAGACATAGTCAACTTTTTAATCTCATTTGACCCATAACTTAATTCTCAATCAAGATAGCTTACATGTTCAATCAAGTCAAGTAATTCCAAATTGGATATATAAATATAGGTTAATTCCTTCATACTTTATCTAACTTGTGTACGTGACTCCATGGGTTCAAACACTAAGCCTGTAGCATAGGAATAAATTTTTGCACTAATCAAAATATCATCTAGTAATGATTTTTGATGTCTAGATAGATCAAATTATCGTAAAAAAATATTTCAAAACCCATACACATGGTTATCGCATAATTTATCCTATTGACCCTAAAGGCTCTAGGATGGTCTCAGGTTAACTGTTAATTGAGATTGCTTCATCCATATTGTATTTCAACCTTTCAAATCCATCTCATGGATTATCCTGGTCAAAATTTTGTTAAATTAAAATACAGTAATACATCAACTTCAATAATTCAGAGGGGTCAGTCCCATCTTGATCTACACACAGACTTCGCAGATACTTGATTGTACCCAGTAGCCTTCCGTCATTACATTAAAAATTCAGATAGTCTGGCATTAAAGTACAGTGAGTTACTTGCAAGTCACTATAGTGATCTCAGGTCTGAAGGATACTTATACCCATATATTTTGCGAGCAGCTCTTGACAGCAGAATGCTCAACAGGTGAGTCATTTGTTCAGTGATGATGTACTCTTATATCTCACCTGTATGCCATACCGGTGTCACCATACTCCTTGGTTAAGAAGACAACCAATTCATATGGCACACAACGACCTTCACTCAATAAACATCATCATTCTGTAATGGCGTATCATTTGGTTGCGAACATGTTTAAGAACTATTCAATAAATCTTCTCTTTATCACACACTAGCATAGTTCTAAGGACTTCACAGCACAAGAGTTCAAGGAAGATGTTACTTTATGATAAAAATATTAGAATAATTTTTATTCATTAATCAATAACTCATATATAAAGAAGAACTCAATCATCACACGATTGATTTTAGGACATAATTCCCAACAATGTGTCCATGATTTATCCTAGAAATTAACAAAGATGATTGTGTATATTCTCAAGATGTTGAGAATTTGAGACATACATCATTAGTGATTAATTTCTAAATACTCCAGATCGAAGGATTGTCATAGAGGATAGTGATCAATCTATTTAAGATTAATGCATGGATCACCTCTCTTTTTGATAGATGAGTCTCGAATCCGCAGTATGGAGACATTGGCATGAGAGTGTAGATGGATGTTAGAGGACAACTTACACTGACCGTGACCAATATAAGAAACCACTTGAATGTCTACTCACTCATTAGTGATTTTCTCGATGTTACAGTGGTGTGACTAGTCTTTTGATCTATGGTGTATTGGCTATTCACAGTGAGACTACTTAGTTTGACTATATATTTTCTTGATCCCTAGCCATTCTAATCCTTGCTATGTATATTGGTTATAGTAGGTTCAAGTTTGCTGTTTTAAGTAGGATGCATCTAGATGGATATCAATCTTGATAGAGAAGAAGTCCTATATGATTCGCGAGAAGAAGTTCAGAAAGTTTCTGACTAGAGTAAACATGAATATTGAAAAAAAAATTTTACAAATTCACAAATAAACTCTAGTCAAGCCAATCTAGTATATGACTGACAATGAGATTTGACGAGTTCTCTATGATCTTCATCTAGTCGGAACTCACGATAGAGGGATTGTATCACATGATAACTGCATGTAGAGGTTCATTCTTCTATTTTGCTGGGTTACCATTATATGTTGCTAGACATCACTGGTGAATCGTGATAAATTCAATAGGATCATTTTCGGATCAATATTCTTGTTGGGGTGAGTTGGAGTCGTTCTTATCCATCGAAAGAAGTTTCAATGATACTATGATGGAGATTATGATATGTCTCTGCACCAGATAGAATAGAATTTGAGAGATCATACACAAAATGAGCATGTCTTGATCAACAGCTTCGATCATATTTAAATTATCAATAGGATTGATGATTTGAATTTGGAAACTGCTAATTTGTAGGAGTTATAGATGTAGCAACTACTAATTATTAGCAGAGAGACTTAATTACAAGTATTGTAATTTAATTAGACCTAATTAAATTATAAATCAAGTTTTAATTAATTTAAATCAGATTTAATCTAATTAGATTTGATTTAGTTTAAGATTAATTAGATTCATTTATCCAAATCAGATTTAGATTTCAATCCTGATTGGATCAGATTCGACAGCCTTTCGAATTTGATTCGATTTGGGCTCAATTTTAACTCGATTTAGATCTAGTTTGAACCAAATTGACCCTAACCACCTGAGCCCAAGTTTTCTAGGCTTCTCCCTTTACTTGGCTAACTAGAAGTGGGATGGGGTGGTGATTTTATCACTGCTTCTCTTGGCATGCGCATGAAAGGAGAGGTTGGTGCCCCACCTCTCTAGGACTCCTTCTTAATTAAGATTAATTCCTAATTTGAATTCAAATCAATTAGGGATCTGATCGTATTAGATTAGGAGTTTGTTATGGCATGGAACATCTTGTTTTGTGTGACAAAATAAGAAGAAGAAAAAAAGGGCATGCAGCATTCTTTCTGCCTTATGCTAACTACATCTTAACGCCCCCTCCTCATGATCTCCATGCTTCATATCATAATCAGATTAGATTTGATCCTTATCTGGTTGTGGCATAAAATAGATTGGGAGTTAGAGTTTTTGTGTGATAAAAATAAAATAGGAGCAGTGGTGGCGTGCGTTAAGAAGTTAGCACAACTTCTTTCTTGCCGCCTCTCCCATCTCATCACTCTCCTCCTTTCTTCCCTACACCTCCATGCCCCATCTCCATGCCCTATGATTTGATTAGATCAGATCTAAAAGAGAGAGTTTGGAGAGAAAGGAAAAGAAAAAGAAAAAATTTTCTTCTCTTCTTGATGGTCTGGTTCAGATCCCGTCAAATCTACGTGAAAGGGTTCGCACAGCCTTCATCTTCTTCAAGATCTAGATGAGAGGATCAGATCCAAGTGAGCAAGGCCTGAAAGGTGCTGGCACACCTATGGCCTTGGTGCTTTAATTGGATATCTCCGTATAGATACCAGAAGATGTCAGGCGCTTGCACAGCTACAACTGGAACCTTGGACATCTATAGGATCCGAAGGTATAGGATCAGAACTTTAGTTTACTTTATTAACCTTTTATTTTTTATTTTAGATTTTAGATTTTGGTGACATGTTCATATCAAGATCTGGTGCATGATTTTTAGATTTGATCTAATATATTTTTAAATTATAAATATTTTAATTTAATTTACTTCTACTGTGTATAATATATTTTATGTTGAAAAATTTTGAAACTACACGTATGAAACCATCTCACTTTCTGACAATTAAAACTTGAAATATAAAAAAATATAAGTATAGAAATTTAAATACAAGACAAACTCCTTGAAGAGCTGATTTGAAGCTTTGATGCATAAGATGAGAGGTTGGAGGACTTTTGCAATGAATACTCCCTTTCTTCACTTGAGAAAAACTTGAATGCATTGTAGGTTGGGTGGTTGAAATAAAGTAAAGACTCTTTTTAAGCTCACTTGAAGGGTTGCATAGAATTTTGAATGTGTTTCTGATTTTCCTCTCTTGTTGCTTTATTTTCTTATATTCCCTTGCTTTAATAATCATTTAGAATTCTTCTAATCCAAGTTAGGAACACTAAAAATAGGTTTGTAGCCATTGGAGCATGAGAAATGGCCGTTTGGAGAGCTCTCAGATAAATTCTGCATATTCTGAAAACTAGCTGTTACTATTATTAGAAGCTGTCTAGTCAGCTCAACTTTTTGTTGAGTTAGCTCAAGGTCCCCTTGAGAGTCGGCTCATGATGTTCTAGAGTTGGCTCATGATGTTCTAGAGTCAGCTCAAACGAGTTCTTCAGAAAAATCAGCTCTTTATTTTCTGAGACTGAGCTGGTTCAAACAATTCTTGAGTCGGCTTAAGCCCATACCAATGCCTTCCAGCATACTGAAGCCAACTCATCCTGTGCATGAGTCAGCTCAAGGTCTGTGATAGATTTTCAAATATTCTTGAGTCGGCTCCTGAGATGCTTGAGTCGGCTCAAAACTTGTACCAAGTACTGAATGTGTGCCAAAGCTGGCTCAAACTCTTCCTGAATCGGCTCAAGACCCTGCATCTTCAAAAAATTGCTTGGCTTAGCTTTCTAGGTCTTCCTTCTCCAATCTCTTCATTCAAAAATATTAAGCTTTGACACTATATGGTCCAAACTATCTAAATTTTTCACTACACACTCAAATAGATCATTAGTACCAAAAATCTACTCAAAAATTTTATTATTCATTAAAATCAATCCCAGAGTTAATAATCTTTTCTTTTTTGATGACGACAAAACTTTTGAGTGATAAACTAGAATATTTTCAAATTTTAAGATAAAATTGCATAGTTTCATCACATTCTTAATCAATCATCTACACAAAAATTTTGCATTATCAACAATATTCAGATCATGCTATGACACATCTTTTCTCTGTGTGAATACTATGATGATCTTTACTAAAGAAGATTCACTAAGTTTCATTTTGTACAATCTATTTCCTCAAGTGTACCAAGTGTGCCATTAGTATGCTATTTTTATTATTTTGCTAAAATGACACACTTATACGACTCTCCCCTATTGTACATCAACACAATTGACACATTCTCAAGGAATTTAAAATTTGAAGTATTTTACCCTTAGCCATGCATATTCTTCAAAGGGATTAAAATTTTGAATTTCTTGAATAGTTCTCCCTCTCTTGAAATTTGAATTACTCTCTCCCTTAACCATACATTTTACTTCTTGGTGTCAAATTTGAAAAATTAAAGTGCTCCCCCTTAGACATACATGTTTATTTTTGTGTTCCCCCTTAGCCATATATTACTTCTCTCTCCTCTTTTTTGTCATCATCAAACAAAAATATTAGAAGAATCACAAAGACAAAGAGAAACTAGCATAATATTTATGATATATATAAGTGAAATGGAAGTGCATAGATTACCAAAATGTGTACTGTATACAAAAAATATGGCCAAAACAGTACATCATTCAGAACAAGTTCTGATAAGCCAAAAACAACAACATACAAAGCCAACTACTAAGGTGTACTAAATCTAAGTCCTATGACATATGAGAAAACAACATAATCATCATTGATCCTAGAGGCAAATCTAGGCCTAACTTCATCAGAAACTATCTCAAGAGCGATGGAGGAATTGGGCCTAGGAATGGGAAGGCCTAACCTGATCCTAGTCCTAGTGGAAGGTCCGCCTACAATAGATCGAGTGTAGTTCCTGATGGGTCAGGAGGAAACTAAAAAGATGTAAAAGGCTGAGCAGGTGTGCTCGGGGGTGGGGGGGGGGGGGGGGGGCGCTGCTCGGTAGGGGAAACAACTGGATCAAAGGTAATGTCAGCAGCTGCCTCTCCTATGGCCTCTACTACTCCTCCTACCATGGCTGATGATGCGGCCGCTGCTACTACTATGGATGGGTGATGGGTCTTCAGAAGATCTACTAGCTATCCCATTGAAGCTAGGAGTGATGATGTAACATCCTGAGGCACATTAGAGCTCTCTCTCTCTTTGCTCCAGTATATCAATCCTCTATGCCAACCGACTGATCTCAAAAGATAAACTACTAATATGAGGTCGAAGACCCTCCAAAACATACTGTCCAATCCTAGCCACCTGATCATCATCTAACTAAGTCCGAGCCGATGGAGGTCTCACTGATCATCTAGGAGGAGTCAAAAAGGAGTCGAAAAGCTAAGCAGAAGGCACATTTGACTCAGTATCAGCAGGATGACTTGATCCTCCTACATCTATGGGCTACTGTGGCTGCTGCTTCTCAATATATCTCACCCATCTCTAACCCTCTTGGTGGCATCCCATGTGGCAGAGGGTGCTCTCATCATAAGTGTCAGTGTGGCAGAGTTTTACTGACAACTCTCCCTTTAGGTCAATCCCAACCTCCCAAAACACTGAGGTCAGTGCCATGCCATAGGATAGACATGCTCTCGCTCTCCCTACACTGTCTCTCATTTGGGAGAAGATGATTTGTGTGACATTCAGTCTCTGACCCTGGATGATACAACCCATAATACCAATAACTAGATCCAGGACAAGATCAAGATGCTCGGTCTTAGGTAGAATAATCCAAGCTACTATGTGACTGAGAAATCTCATCTCTACTGATAAGAATTTGGCTTGAAGCCCGTAAATCCCTTGAAAGTTCTCTCTACTCAAGATCATCCTTAGGTCTAGGTCCTTGTTAATAGGATGGAGGGGTGTTACTCCCTCACATGGTATTTTTCATATCTGACCTAGTCTCTCTAGGGTGATAACAAATGAGATGCCCTTGACAGTACATCCTAGATCGTTGTCCCCTCTAGCCATGGACTGATAAAATTCATGCACGAGGCATGGATAAGTAGGCTGATTCATGGAAAAGTACTCTCCCCATTCTTGCAGCCAAATCTAGTTGCCAAACCTAAAACCCTCCCAATCAAAGAACCAAAAATCCACATTTCGGCCCATTATCACTTGTCTATCTAGGAGGGAAGGGGATCTTGGTGCAGGAGAATGGGGAGGCAAGTTTCTTACCTCAAACTTAGAGTCAGAATCACTTGAGGGATCCCTCACGGCTTGCAACTTCTTCCTTGGTGGATCGAAGGACACGGATTTCCTACATCAACCCATTCAAATCCGACAAATGTATTTAGAAAAAGAGGGAAATCAGCAAGGGGAATAGGCGAGATGGGGTCCTCAAAGGGTATTTGAGAAACCCTAGGGCAAATAGTGAAGGAGGTAAATTAAATCGAAGTGAAGGTGCTCGGGTTTAAAAACTCGATGTTTATCCATGAGCCGACTCATCGACTTATTATGCCGACTCAAGAGTTGACTCAAACTTAACCATGAGTCGACTCAAGCTTTAGACTGAGAAAATTTTTGAAATTTCAAGGAATCCTTAGGTTCATTGGATCAAGATAATTTGAGTTTATGTTGGCTTACCTGAACATGAGATGTCTAATCTAAATGATAATACATTCCTAGCTCTCTTCTAATTATACTGAACCTCTCTTCATTAAGAGGTTTGATAAAAATATCAGCTAATTATCTCTCTGTACTAACAAATTCAAGTATTATATCATCATTTTGCATATGATCTTTTATGAAATGATGTCTTATCTCAATATATTTAGATCTTGAGTGTTGGATATATTTTTTAGTTAGGTTACTTGTATTGTCACATCTAATTGAAATTTTGTTAAGTTTGATGCCAAAATCCTCGAGTTGTTATTTAATTCATAAGATTTGAGTATAACAACTTTCAACAGCAACATATTCGGCCTTGACTATTGATAATGCCACCAAATGTTGTTTCTTGCTAAACCATGAGATTAAATTAACTCCAAAGAATTGACAGGTGCTACTTGTGTTTTTTCTATCTAATTTATACCCAACAAAATCAGCATCATAATAACCTATTAATTCTAAGGGTGATGCTCTATCATACCATAGACCAACATTAAGTGTACCTGATAAGTATTTAAAGATTATTTTAGTAGCTAATAAATGAGATTTTCTAGGATCAGATTGAAACCTAGCACACATACAAACACTAAATATAATACAGGCCTACTTGCAATAAGATAAAGTAAGGATCCTATCATATCTCTATATAATTTAATATCAACCTTCTTATCTTCTTCATCTTTGTCAAGCTTGCAAGAAAGACTTATAGGTGTGCCAATTGGTCTTAAAGTCTCTATACCAAACTTCTTGAGTATCTCCTTTGTGAATTTTATTTGGTTGATGAAGATTTTTTCTTCATTTTGTTTAATTTAGAGTGCGAGGAAAAAATTCAGCTCTCCTATTATGCTCATCTTGAACTCTCCCTATATTAGCTTGGCAAATTCTTGATAGAGAGATTCATTAGTAGCACCAAATATGATATCATCTACATAGATTTGTACTACCAATAGATCATTGAGTTTTCTTTTTAAGAAGAGTATCTTATCAATATTTTTTTTAGTAAATTCATTCATTAATAAGAATCTACTTAATCTTTCATACCATGTATGTGGAGCTTGTTTTAATCCATATGGTGCCTTATGCAATTTATAAACATGATTAAGAAATGTATGATTTTCAAATCTAGGTGGTTGTTCAACATATACCTTTTTAGCTATATATCTATTTAAAAATATACTTTTAACATCTGTTTGATATAGTTTGAAATTTATAAAATATGTAAATGCAAGTAATAATCTAATTGCTTCCAATCTTGCTACAGGAACAAAAATTTTATCAAAATCAATACCTTCTTTTTGATTGTACCTTTAGCAACTTATCTAGCTTTATTTCTAATAATGATCTCATTTTCATCCAATTTATTTTTAAATATTCATTTAGTTTCAAGTACAGGATAGTTATTAGTTCTATTAATTAGAATCTAAATTTTATTTCTTTCAAATTGATTTAATTCTTCTTATATAACATTTATCCAACAAGGGTCATTTTCAGCTTTTTCTATAGTTTTCGGCTCTATTTGTGAGACAAAGGCTAAATAATTATTAATATTTCTTAAAGAAGAGTGAGTTCTTATCTCTTGTGATGGATCATCTATAATTAGATCCTTTGGACGTCTGTGAGCATACCTCCACTCCTTAGGTAGTTCACTTTTTTCACTTTGAGTGGATTCTTCGTTCTTCTCTTCTTCATTCTTTGCTTCTTCCTTGATTTCTTGAGTTGGAAGTTCATTGAGGGTGAGTTTTTCAATTCCTTTGTTGATTATCCCTGCATCATCATCAGTAAAATTTTTCTTTCTAGAAGATTGGTCATTTATTTCATCAAGCATTACATGTATAGATTCTTCAACAGTAAATATTCTTTTGTTAAAGACTCTATAAGTCTTACTATAGGTAGAATAATCCAAGAAGATCCCTTCATCAAATTTTGTATCAAATTTTCCTAAACTATCATTTCCATTATTTAAAATGAAACATTTGCAACCAAAAATATAAAAGTAACTAATATTGGGTTTTCTATTTTTTCAAAATTCATAAGGGGTTTTCTTCAATATAGGTTGAATTAATGTTCTATTTAGAACATAATATGTTGTGTTGATAGCTTAAGCCCAAAAATATTTTGAGAGATGGTTTTCACACAACATAATTCGAGCCATTTTCTCTAGGATTTTGTTCTTTCTTTCAACAACCCTATTTTGTTGAAGTGTTCTAAGAGCAAAAAGTTATATTCAATCTCCATTTTATTACAAAAATTTTCAAAATATTGATTTTCAAATTTTGTTTCATGATCACTTCTAATGTAAATGATTATTAAATTCTTCTCATTTGTGATCTTTTTATAAAACTTGGAGAATGCTGAAAATGCTTCATCTTTTTTAGCTAAAAATAATATCTAAGTAAATCTAAAAAAGTCATCTACAATTACAAGTCATATTTTTTACCTCTAGGCTTGTGGTCCTAGTTAGTCGAAATAGATCCATGTGAAGTAGCTCAAGGGTACTTGAATTTGAAACAATATTCTTTGATTTAAAAGAATTTTTGATTTATTTTTCAAATTGGCATGCATCACAAATCTTATCCTTTTCAAAATGAAGTTTTGGTAAACCTTTTACAAGATCCTTTTTGATTAATTTTAAAATCAAATTCATGCTAGCATGTCCTAAGCTACGTTGCCATAGCTAACTCTTCTTATAAATTTTAGCATTCATTGCAACTAAACATTGGCTCTTTTTAGTGAAATGATCATCCAAGTCAACTATATATACATTCCCATATTTATATCTGATGAGAGCTATGCTATTATCAATAGGGCTAGTGACTATGCACATGAGAGATTCAAAAACTACTTTAAATTCTTTGTCACAAAGTTACTTATGCTTAATAAATTATGCTTTAAATCATCTACTAAAAATATATTTTCTATAAAGATAGAAGGAGTGATACATATTTTATCACTTCTGATGATGTGCCCTTTGCCATTATCTCTAAAGGTCATCACTCCTCCTTTCTTAGCTTCAAGAGTGATAAAGTACTCTCTATTATCCATCATGTGCCTTGAGCAGCCACTATCAAGATAACATTTTTTTTTTTACCATTAGTTGCAAGACACACCTACAATCATAAATCAAGTAATGGTTTTAGGTATTCAAGCATCTTAGGTCCTTTAAGATTAGTAGCCATGGTTCCTTTAAAAACCCATACTTTCTTAATATTTTGACCATTTTTTATTTTTCTAAAATTACAAACATATGATTTGTGTCCAGATTTATCACAGCAAAAATAGATTATGTTTTAGAAATTGATGATGATTCTTTTATAAAGAAATTCTTTAAAAATTTTTGCTTCTTTAAGTTTTAAATCCAATTTCTGCCTTATCAAAATCAGCCTTTTGATTATTAAATATCAATTGTAGTTTTTCAGAACTTAATGTGAACTTATCAATCATAGGTTTGTATTTTTTAAGTTCTTTCTTCAAGTTCTGATTTTTTTTGCAGAAATAGATTCTTTTCTTTCAAGATTTCCTCCTTTTCTTTAATCAAAGTTGGAATTGATGACTTGAGATTTTTATTTTTCAAGGTGAGCTTTTTAAGTTCATCAATCAAGTCATAAAATGCTTCTTATAATTCTTCAAATGAAAATTTAGATTGAGTATCAAGTGTTACCTCATCCTCTTGGGCAATAAGATAAAGATTGACTATTTTTTGTGCCTCCTCATCTGAACTTGAATCTTCACTATCACTCCAAGTAGCTATCATTGCCTTCTTCTTCATTCTCTTGGAGGATTTCTTTAGTAGAGAACAATCAATCTTAAAATGATCTAATTTCTTGCATTTGAAGCATGTAGGCTACTCCTTGTCTTTATCTTTCTCTCGATCTTTGCTAATTTCACCTTTGGAGAAGGGTCCTTTTTTGAAGTTTGGCCTCTTCTTCTTCATGAATCATCTAAATTTTATGATTATGAGGGCCAAATCTTCATCATCATCTCCTTCTTTGAATCTTCACTTTCTTCATCTTCTTCTTTCGTTAAAAACTTGAGAGCCACGATCTTCTTCTTCTTGGCCTCCTCTTCAAAGTTTTCTTCATGGTTAACTCATGTGTCATGAGAGAACCAAAATGTTCTTCAAGGGATAAGGTATTAAGATCTTTTGCTTCTTGTATGATGTCACCTTTGCCTCCCAAGCTTGAAGAAGAGATCTAAGAATTTTTTTCATAAGTTCACTATTAGTATAAGATTTATCTAAACTCTTAAGCCCGTTAATAATATTAACAAATCTAGTAAATATTTCAGTTATTGATTCAGAAGGTTCTATTTTAAATAATTCATATTCGTGCACTAGCATGTTTATTTTAGATTCCTTGACTTGATTAGCATCCTCATGGGTAACTTCAAGTCTATCCCATATTTCTTTAGCTAAAACATAGATAGAAATCCAGTTGAATTTATTGACATCTAGTGCACAATAGAGTACATTCATTGCTTTAGCCTTTAGTTGTGCTAACTTTTTATCAATGTCATCTCAATCCTTCTCTGATTTGGGAACATCTTTGCCATCAATAGTGATAGTGGATGTGTGAGGTCCATTGATTATGATATTTCATAGGTCATAATCGAATACTTGAATAAAAAATTGCATTCATACTTTCTAATAGGTATAGTTTGATCTATTAAAGAGTGATGGTCCATCAGTGGATTGTCCTTCAGCAAGAAAAACATTAAGTTGGGTTGTCATCTTGATCTTTCTCTCGAGATCACTAGACAATCAAGTGAATATGAGAGTGCTTGCTTTGATACCATTTGTTGCCCAAAAATATAACCCAAGAGGAGGGATGAATTAGATTTTATAATTTTTTTTTAGATTTAAATGCATATGTGCAAATAATTATAATATATGCTGAATATGCTATGACTAAATGAGCAAAAAATAAATAGAGTTGATAAGAAAAATCACACACACATAAATAATAAGTTTTATAGTGGTTCGGTGTCAACCCAACACCTACATCCACTCTTCAAGAAATCCTCTTGAGAATTCTACTATAATCATCAAGATTGCAGCAAGATTATTTTAACGGGATCATAATCTAAACCTAATTGGTTTTGCAGGCTCACCAACTAAAATCTATCCCCAAGCTACTCTTAGGCTTGAACAAATTCAATCCAAGGCTTGGATAAGCCTATCCCTCAAGTTTCAAACCCTATTGAAACTTGAAATACAAAAAATATAGGTATAGAAATTTAAATACAAGACAAACTTCTTGAAGAGCTAATTTGAAGCTTTGAGGTACAAGGGAGAGGTTGGAGGGCTTTTGGAATGAATGCTCCCTTCCTTCACTTGAGAAAACTTGAATGCACTATAGGTTGGATGGTTAAAATGAAGTAAAGACTCTTTTTAAGCTCACATGAAGGGTTGCACAGAATTTTGAATGTGTTTCTGATTTTTCTCTCTTGTTGCTTTGTTTTCTTGTATTCTCTTGCTTTAATAATCACTTAGAATCCTTCTAATCTAAGTTAGGAATACTAAAAATAGTTTGTAGCCATTGGAGTACAAGAAATGGCCATTTAGAGAGCTCTCGGATCAATTCTGTACGTTCTGAAAACTAACCATTACTGTTGTCAGAAGTTGTCGAGTTGGCTTAACCTTTTCTTGAGTCGGCTCAAGGTCCCCTTGAGTTGGCTCATGATATTCTTGAGTTGACTGAGGTGAGTTCTCTAGAAAAATCAGCTCTCTATTTTTTGAGATTAAGCTGGCTCAAGCTGTACCAGTGCTTTCCTACATATAGGAGCTGGCTCATCCAATGCATGAGTCGGCTCAAGGCCTGTGACAATTTTCAAATATTTCTGAGTCGACTCTTGGGATGCTTGAGTCAGCTCAAAATCTATGTAAATACTGAATGCATGCCAGAGCCGGCTCAAACTCTTCTTGGTCGCTCAAGACCCTGTCTCTTCAAAAAAGTGCTTGGCTTAGCTTTCCAGGTCTTCCTTCTCCAACCTCTTCATTCAAAAACTTTGAGCTTTAACATTATATGGTCCAAACTATCTAAATTTTTACTACACACTCAAATAGATCATTAGTGCTAAAATCTAATAAAAGTTTTGTTATACATCAAAATCAATTCCAAGTTAACAGGTGGCACTCGGTATGGTGGCATAGTGATTGCCGAAGATGGGAAAGGAGGAGGAGGTGATAGGGGATTTGGTGATGGGGAATCGATCGAGAGATGGAGAGTTTAAATAGAGAAAGGATGGAAAGAAGTAGGATTGATTCTTCTCGAATTAAGCCGAATCTCACTGACGTAACCTATCCAAAGTCCTCTCCCACTGGCACACAAATTCTATCAGGTAACCCATATCCTTATCCTCTTCCCCATGGCTGCAGATTAATAGAGGATTTGGTTCCTTGACTTCATCCTCATCCTCTTTATTTTCTGTTCTTTTTTTTGTTCTGATGAGGTCGGTAGAGGATGTCGGCTTTAGGGTGAATCGGGTTCAAAGGGATCGGTTCTCACATTCTCTCCCCCTTAAAAAATTTCATCATCGAAGTTGAGAAATCTAGATCTTTCGAAGTGGAAGGTGCTTAACCCCAAAAGTATACATATACTAATTTGTCTGACTTTGGTATTTCTGTCAAACCAAATGCATGATCACATTACTGAAATGTCTGTAAGCAATTTGACACCTCAGGTCAATCACAACGCTCATGCATATTTCTATACCAAAGCACAAACTCTTTCCAAGAATACTTCACAATTTGGCACCTCCACATCAATTCTAAAACTTGCCCCTTTGATATACAATCCAAGATCTCATCTCTTCTCGATCAAAATCAATATGATTAACAGATCAAAAGTTTTCTATCCTATTTCAAATTAAGATATAGACTAATAATATTAGCACTAATTAAGTGATTGAAAATAGAATATAAATGCACATTCATTCAAGATTGATTTGGGATCAATTGGATACAAAAATCTTACAGCAAGATCATTTGTTAAAATCAATTGTGCTCGGAATAGATCATGAAATGAATTTGGCATAAATACTATGATAAAGTTTTCATTCTACAAAAGGTAATGACCCACCTTGGCCAGAATCAAATAATCAAATGGATGTTAATATGATCATGATTATGTAGTAATGTCTTCAGACAACAATGATCCATCGTGGTTATAGAAATGATCTCAGAATTGAATCATAAAAATTAAATCCAAGAAGATGAGGTATCGATATCAGGATTCCTATATCGTAGTTGAGATCACAGGGAGGGAACGAATCACATTAAATTTATTTAGATGCTTGATAAATAGATTAAATTTAATTAATAATCAACTAACCTCAGATATAAGATGGTCAAAAATTACTTTAACATAACCAATATAGTCATGTCATGACTCACTTAAGAATTCATAGTACTTACATCCCCTTTATACAAAAAAAAAAATTTTCTTAGAGAATCATATCTTCTATTATAATATATTTCAAACCACAATCAATATTTTTGATCAATTTTAAATGACTAGACCATCACACTTCCACTGCACACTCTGCTCAACATTCTCCAATTTTTTTTAATGATTCCAGATTTAAAATCCAAGCAAAGACTTTGTTGTCTAAAGACTTCAGATCATAATTATCACTCGAGATAATTATCATATTTGCTCCATTGTATGATCAAGATATTAACTTCAAATTTGATCTAAGTCAAGCCAACTTTGGATCATCTTGATAATTTAATTAGATAATTTAAATCAATCTCTCTCTTTTGAGAAAATCAACTTTTGACTTATTGATCATGATCCCGTAAATTGTAGAATATCATAACTAGAGAAATGAATCAATTTAAAAGATCCTCTCAGAACATTAGGTAAATAAAATATTCTTCTTAGCCAAATTTTTATCATGACCATAGAAATCTTTCTTACTCATAATATCCTTGAGTAATCACTCGATTACCTTCTTTATATTCTCTTATCAATCAAAATAATTATAGTCCTCAAACTCAAGATGACTTTCAATAGACTCAAGATTGCTATTATATCATATTAATTTTCCAAAATAAATCCATAGTACAACCAATCTATATTACTCAATATATATTTTCTCCTATATCAGTTAGTTAACCTCGATGACTTTCTCAAAATTTAATCTGTGTCAATCTTCTATGTTTCAATTCAAAGGATCATAATTTATATCCATAAGGAGAACTTAGACATTGTGTAACAATATAATCGACTTTAAACATCCATAATTATTTTGAGATAATCAATCAAGGTCCAAATTCTATCCCACTCTCACTAATCTAAGTTCTTATGATCTTTAACCTAGGCTCTGATACCACTTTGTCATATCCCAAATCCAATATCCAGATTGGATATGTGATGGCTGTACACTCCTTAGGATAAGGTCCTAAAAAATATATTAGGCTTATCTTTTACTCAATCATTAATCCAACTCAAGCAGTGGTGAAAGCAAATCCAATGATTTTTTTTATTCAAATAAAATATAGTTCATTAATATCTCATCATATCAAGATCAATGTTTATTTAAAAATAAACTAAGTGAAATCCTCTAAGATCTTATGCTCCTCACTGCTCGGGTCCCAAGTCCAATAGAATCTTCTAGATCTGAAAAAAAAAGAGAGGATGAGCTTTATGGGCTCAGTAAATTATCAATATCTCTGAAGGATCCAGCATAATTAAAATTTTTTTTCTAAACATACAGTAATTGATGCAAAGACCAATATAATTTGAATTTTTGAAATATGCCATGTGAAACAGCAAGTTTAAAAAAAATCTCTCTCAGTCTTCATTGACTATAGCCATGATCAGCTCTGTGATAAGGCTCAGAAAAGACTAGCTCCTGAATACAGAACATCCAATCTATTGGTGTGTACCGGTGATCAGCTCCACTAGCTAGACCCATAAGGAAAACTAGCTCTAGTTCATATGACCATGATTTACTCTATGACAAGGTAGAGAGATTAATTCTAAAAATTAATATGCAAACGCATCAATGTGTGCTAGAAATCAGTCCCGACTGGTTAGATCCAGGAGGACTAACTCTGCCAGCAATCAGTTCTGACTAGCTAGGCCTAAGAAAAATATATTTCTAATGTGCGGCCAATGATCAGTCCCATTAGCTAGACCCAGATTATAGCCTAACTAGAGAGTTTTCTCATGATTTTATCACAACCAATTTTTTTATAAATAATCATACTTATTTTTATAATAGTATCAACTCAAATTTTTGTATCATCCAAAAGAGTAATAAAATAATATTTATTGAAAAGTTCATGCATAGATAAATATGTATAATTTTATTTCTAAAAATCATGCAATATTAATGCAATGAAATCATCTTCTTTCAAAAATTTGTACCATGCAAGGGTGACATCATTCTTGATCCAACTTTTTAAATTATTTTTCATGCATAAATACATACTTTCAAACTTTAATAATTTCTTGATATTTTATGCATAAAATTAATTTTTTAAAGATATGAAATATGTATAAAAATAAACTCAAAGATAAGAGGGAATTTACAGTCAATCGAATCCAAAAGTCACGATTTTCGGTATTGTGATCTAATCCTCAAATCTTGTGCTCTTCGACAATGAAGGTTCCAATCAAATAAATTATCAGGGCCATTAATCTTCAATTAAGAAAAATTAGATGAAAGAAAAAAGTGAAACTCAGTCTAGCCTCAATCTAGATTAGAATTGGATTGATTCATAGGTCAGATCAACATGGCTCGATTTGACCTAAACTCAATTGGGTTTAATCAATAAGTTAGGTTCACGATTAAATTGAGTCCCTCTCTCTTTTCCTCTCTTTTTCTTCTTATTATTATTTTTTTTCTCCATTTCTCTTTCTTTCTTCCTTAGAAGAACCCATGGCTTCTTGGGGTGTCATGAGGGAGACCGAAGGGTGGAGGGTGTCGGCTGTGATGTGGCCAGAATGGCTGATAGGCTAGCCAATGATGTCGAGTGGCGACGGTCTGACCGACGGCGACAGGGGATCAAAAAAAGGAAAAAGGGGCACTACCCAACCTACTATGATGATCATACCTAGGGTTGGAAAGGAAGAAGAGAATGGAAGAAAGCTCACTAAAGATGGCAGCAGCAGCGACGATGGTTGCAATCGGTAGTGAAAATCGATGGTATCTCACTCGAAAATCTCTCAAAACAGGTGTGGTGGGTTTTAGGGAGAAGGGTTAGGGGTTTTAGAGAGTTAGCAGCACTCGATACGATGGCACAATGACCACCAGAGTTGGGAAAGGAGGAGGATGAGGTGATAGGGGATTTGGTGATGGGGAATCGACTGGGAGATGAAGAGTTTAAATAGAGAAGGGATGTAAAGAAGTAAGGTTGATTCTTCTCGGATTAAGCCAAATCTCACCAGCATAATCTATCCAAATTCCTCTCCCACCAGTGCATGAATTCTATCAGGTAACCCATGTCCTTATCCTCTTCCCTATAGCCAAGGATTAACAGAGGATTTGGTTCCTCGGCTTCGTCCTCATCCTCTCTGTTTTCTTTTTTTTTGTTCTAGTGAAGTCAGTAGAGTATGCCAGCTTCAGGGTGAACTAGGTCCAAAGGAACCGGTTCTCACATTCTCCATCTCTTAAAAAATTTCATCCTCAAAATTGAGAAATCTAGATCTTTTGAAGTGGAAGGTGCTTAACCCCAAAAGTATAAATATACTAATTTGTCAGACTTTGATTTTTTTGTTAAACCAAATGCATTATTACATTACTAAAATGTCCACAAGCAATCTGACCCCTTGGGTCAATCACAATGCTCATACACTTTTCTATACCAAAGCACAAACTCTTTCCAAGAATACTTCATAATTCGGCACTTCCACATCAGTTCTCAAATTTTGCCCCTTTGATATATAATCAAAGATCTCATCTCTTCTTGATCAAAATCAATATGATTAATAGATCAAAAGTTTTCTATCATGTTTAAAAATAAGATATAGACTAATAAGATTAGCACTAATTGAGTGATTGAAAATAGAATATAAATGCACATTCATTCAAGATTGATTGGGATCAATTGGATGCAAAAATCTTATAGCAAGATCGTTTATTAAAATCAATTATGGTTGGAATAGATCTTGAAATGAATTTGGCATAAGTACTATAACAAAGTTTTCATTCTACAAAAGGTAATGACCGACTTTGACTAAAATCAAATAATCAAATGGCTGTTAAGGTGATCAAGATTATGTAGTAATGTCTTCAGACAATAATGATCCATTGTGGTTATAGAAATGATCTCAGAATTGAATCATAAAAATTAAACACAAGAAGATGAAGTATCGATATCAGGATTCCTATATCGGAGTTTAGATCATAGGGAGGGAACGAATCACATTGGATTTATTTAGATACTTGATAAATAAATTAAATTTAATTAACAATCAACTAATCTTAGATATAAGATGTCAAAAATTTTTTTAGCACAACCAATACAGTCACATCATGACTCACTTAAGAATTCATAGTACTTACATTCTCTTTATAAATTTTTTTTTTTTTTGAAGAATCATATCTTCTATCATAATATATTTCAAACCATGGTCAATATTTTTTATCAATTTTAAATGAATAGACCACCATACTTTTGCTGTGCACTCTGCTCAATATTCTCCAAAATTTTTTTTTGAATGATTCCAGATTTAAAATTTGAACAAAGATTTTATTATCTAAGTACATTGACCATAATTATCACTTGAGATAATTATCATATTTGCACCATTGTATGATCAAGATATTAACTTCAAATTTGATTTGAGTCAAGCCAACATTGGATCACCTTGACAATTTAATTAGATAATTTAAATCAATCTCTTTCTTTTGAGAAAATCAACTTTTGACTTATTCATCATGATCCTATAAATTGCTAGAATATCATAATTTGAGAAACGAATCATTTAGAAGATCCTCTCACAACATTAGGTAAATAAAATATTCTTCTTAACCAAATTTTTACCATGATCATAGAAGTCTTCCATGCTCATAATTTTCTTGAGTAATTACTCAATTATTTTCTTATATTGTCTTATCAATCAAAACAACTATAGTCCTTTATCTCAAGATAACTTTCAATAGATTCAAGATTGCTATCATATCATATTAATTTTCCAAAATAAATCTATAGTAGAACCAATCTATATTGCTCAATATATATTTCCTCCTATATCAGTTAGTTAATCTTGATGACTTCCTCAAAATTTAATCTGTGTCAATCTTCTATGTTTAAATTCGAAGGACCATAATTTATATCCATAAGGAGAACTTAGACATTGTGTAACAATTTAATCAACTTTAAACATTCATAATTATTTTGAGATAATCAATCAAGATCCTAATTCTACCCCACTCTCACTAATCTAAGTTCTTATGATCTTTAATCTAGGCTTTCATACCACTCTATCACGCTTCAAATCTAGCATTTGGATCGAACGCGTGATGGACGCACACTCCTTAGGACAAGATCCTAAAGAATATACTAGGCCTACCATTTTGTTAATCATTAATCCAACTTAGGCAGTGGTGAAAGCAAATCCAAAGATTTTTTTTTTATTCCAATAAAATATAGTTCATTAATATCTCATCATAATCAAGATCAATATTTATTTAAAAATAAACTAAGTGAATTCCTCTAAGATCCTATGCTCCTCACTGCTTGGATCTCCAACTCAATAGAATCTTTTAGATCTGAAAAAAAAAAAAAGAAAAGAAAAGAGGGGGTGAGCTTTATGGGCTTAGTAAGTTACCAATATCTCTAAGGGATCAAGCATAATTAATTTTTTTTTAAACATACAGTAATAGATGTAAATACTAATATAATTTGAAATTTTAAAATATGCCATGTGAAACAGTAAGTTTAACAAAAAAATCTCTCTCAATTTTCATTGACTACGGCCACGATCAACACTGTGACAAAGTTCAAAAGAGACTAGCCCCTGAATACAGAACATCCGATTCATCAGCATGTATCAATGATCAGCCCACTGGTTAGACCTAGAAGAAAAACTAGCTCTAGTTCACATAGCCACGATTTGTCCCATGATAAGGCAAAGAGGTTAGTCCTGCAAAAAAATATGTAAATGCATCAATGTATGCCAACGATCAGTCCCGATTGGCTAGATCCAAGAAGACTAAATCTACCAGCGATCAACCCCGACTGGTTGGACCTAGAAGAAATATGTTTCTGACGTGCAGCCAATGATCAGTCTCATTGACTAGACCTAAATCATAGTCTAACTAGAGAGTTTTTTTCTCATAATTTTACCACAACCAAATTTTTCATAAATAATCATACTTACTTTTATAACAGTATCAACTCAAATTTTTATATCATCCAAAAGAATAATAAAATAATATTTATTCAAAATTTTATGTATAGATAAATATGTATAATTTTTTTTTCAAAAATCATGTAATATTAATACAATGAAATTATCTTCTTTCAAAAATTTGTACCACACAAGGGTGACATCATGCTTGATCTAATTTTTTAAATTATTTTTTATGCATAAATACATACTTTCAAACTTTAATAATTTTTTGATATTTTATGTATAAAATTTATTTTTTAAGGATGTGAAATATGTATAAAAATAAATCTAGAGATAAAAAAAAACTTACAGTCAATTAAATCCAAAAGTCACAATTTTTGGCATGTGATCTGATCCTCAGATCATTCGCTCTTCAACAATGAAGGCTTTAATCAAATAAATTATTAGGGCCATTAATCTTCAATTAAGAAAAATTAGATGAAAGAAGAAAGAGGATCCCTATCTAGCCTCGATCTAGATCAGAATTGGGTTGATTCATCGGTTAGATCAACATGGCTCGATTTGATCTAAACTCAATTGGGTCTAATCAATAGGTTATATTTACAATTAAATTGAGTTCCTCTCTCTCTCTCTTCCTCTTTCTTTCTTCTTCTTATTATTTTTTTCTCTATTTCTCTTTCTTTCTTCCTTAGCTGAACCCACGGCTTCTTGGGGTGTCATGAGGGATGATCGGAGGGTGGAGGGCCTCGGTTGTGATGCGGCTAGAACGTACAGCCGACGGGCTAGCCAATGACGTTGAGTGGTGACGATCCGACTGACAACAACAGGGGATCAAAAAGGAAAAAGGGTCACTACCCAACCTACTATGGTGATGATACCTAAGGTCAGAAAGGAAGAAGAGAAGGGAAGAAAGCTTATCGGAGATGGTGGCGGCAGCGGCGATGGTTGAGCCGACAGTGAAAATTGATAGTATCTCACTCGAAAATCTCTCAAAACAAGTATGTTAGGTTTTAGGGAGAAGGATTAGGGTTTTTAGGGAGTTGGCGGCACTCGGTACGGTGGCACAGTGACTATCAGAGATGGGAAAGGAGGAGGAGGAGGTGACAGGGGATGTGGTGATGGGGAATCGACCGAGAGATGGAGAGTTTAAATAGAGAAGGGATGGAAAGAAGTAGGGTTGATTCTTCTCAGATTAAGCTGAATCTCACCAGCATAACTTATCTAAATTCCTCTTCCACTAGCGCATGAATTCTTTCAGGTAACCCATATCCTTATCCTCTTCCCCATGGCCGTGGATTAATAGGGGATTTGGTTCCTCGGCTTCATCCTTGTCCTCTCTATTTTCTTTTCTTTTTTTTTTTTGGTCCGATGAAGTCAGTAGAGAATGCTGGCTTCAGGGTGAACCGCATCCAAAGGGATCAGTTCTCACAAAAGACTTATTGAAAATCGCTGAATATGCTTGCTGATCTTCTTGCTTCTTGTTTCCTATATTTTTTAGACCAAAAATAGGATGGCAAGCTAATGGTCAATTGAGGGTTTGAGTGGTGGGCCACTGACTTATGGCTGGAGATTCAAGAAGAGAAAATTGGCTTTGTGTGCCTCGAGACTTCAAGGATTTTTGAAAAAAAATAGAATGTTGCCTACACTACTATAAAACTATAGCATAATAAAATAATAAAGAAGCAAATACTAAAGATAAAAAATAAGTTGTAATATCTAGAAAATGGTCTCTGATCATCTTTCATTCTCTCCTTTATTCACTGATTTTCTCATCATCATCACTATCCAAGACTATATATTATGGTTGGTTCCCCTACTAACCTATTTACATGGTGGTGATTAACTGCCATTAAATTTAAATACAATTTTAAATTTAGTGGACCAAAGGGGCAGGGGCGGGGCAGCACAGAGCAGCCACGGGCCTTCAGGCGGGAGGGTGGGGGGTGCAGAGCAGCTGTGGGTTGCCAGACGGGGTGGGGCCCATCACGGAAGCTGTGGGCGGTGTAGAGCAGTTGCAGACGCTAGATGAGGGAGCGGATTGGGAGGCATAGAGCAGTCATGGGCCATCGGATGGGGGGTAGCGGTGGGAACCATAGGCGCGTGCTAGGGGGCTTGGTGGCACGAAGAAGCCGTGGACCATCGAGGGGGGGTGGGGGTTAGGGGGAACCATGGACCATCAGGGTGGAGGGGGGGACCGTGGATGCAGGTGGGGATGGGGGTGCAGAGTAGCCTCAAGCACCAAGGGGGAGGAGGGTTGTGGGGCTGGTGGCATGGAGAAGCCACGGGCCGCGAGGGAGGGAGGCGTAGAGTAGCCATTGATGCTGGGGGAGGGAGGATCGAGAGCATCTTTGCTACAAGCGCTAGCGGGGGGTCGAGTGGGGAGGGCACGGACAAGCCACAGGTGGCACTGGGAAGGGAGGCGCGCGGAGAAGAAACGAGCAAAGAAAGGAAGAAGGAAGAAAAAAAATATTAATAAAATATTAATTTTTAAAAGATAAAATATATAAAAAATAGTAATGTGTAATATCTGAAATATTTTTTATAGTAAAATATTATAGAAAAGCAATACAGCAAAGTTCTCCTTTGAATTAGGCTTAAAACGAGATGATACCATCTTCAATGAGTCAACAATGATCATGGCCACAGGCACTTTAGGGTGCAGATCCCCGTCAGATAACAAGATGCCCTTGTTTCTTTTTAGAAAATTAAGTGTACCTTTTTTTTCTGGTAGTAATTGAGTCTACCTTTGGGATCGTTCTTTTGTGGATAAATATAATGAAAGAGTTGATCAATTTTTTCATTGATCAATTTATCCATGTTCTCATACTTTTCAAGATGGATAAGTTACTTTACCATGGATAATATTTACCCATAAAATAAGAGAAAATTTTACCCATCGGGAGGGTGATTAAATCATTTTTCCATCCACCAGTAAAATAGGTATCTAATGCTGTACCTAAAATACTCATTCTCATTTCCAATGTCTTCATCATTCCATACTTAATAACTTAGTCAAATCTAAAAAGCATAAGGGATATCATAAAAATATGGATAAATTTTATCAACTTATCCATAAAGATAGTAATGTAAAAGAACATGGATAATAAATTTCAAAATCACTTTTCTATGTGTAAAAGAACATAAGTAAATTATTTTTTTATTTATATATTATTTAAAAAATATTTATTTAAAAAATTATAAATTTTTAATTAAATTTTTTACCAACAAAAGAATGGATCCTTGGTGATAACCATTTGTATGGTATTACGAAAGACTACATAATTATTTGTGTTGTGACTCCATCAATTATGTCCCTTAGAATATCTTTCCTGAGCAAGTTTTTGTGCACTGCACGCGGCGTAGAACGCGCGCAACAAATACTTAACATCATCTTATGACACCATCAAATGATTAATTTGATCCTTACTGAGCTAGAGCATTCGGCCTGCTGAGCATCCTGCAAAATTAAGGTTTACCATTTCAAATCTCAAAGATATCGACTTTCGTATCTTTCACATCAGTAGACATGAAAACTGAGCCCAGATTGAATATCAAAAGTTCATAATTGGATCCCCAGAATAAGTTCCCTTAGATTTCTTTTTTTTCCCTTCTGCTCTTAAATAGTCTCATAATTAATAGCTTGTGTAGTTAGTTGAAATAGGTCAACAAATTTCTAAACTATAAACTTTTTTATTTGGACCAAATTAAAGGTTGTTCCATGCAACTTTAACATATTCAGCCTCTCTTAAATATGCATAGCATTTATTTTGTGCTCTTTCAAATCTCATCATATATTTTTCAATCAACTTAGTAGGTTTCTGTGTTAGTCTAGGTAAATCAGCCGTTGACACTTCAGATCCAATTCTATAAAATTGAGCATGAGATTGGCTCTCTAACTCTTGCTAAGTATATATAAAATTAGGTGTTAGATTCACGTTATAAAGTAAAGGTAGAACTAAATTGTCCCCTAATAAAGTCTATTAATTGCGCCAAATTTGATGAGACGTGCCTTGATTGTTCTGATTTTGAAACAACACATGCTGGTGAGGTGGAAAAATAGATTTAGCTGAGAAACAGATTCCAGTATGCACTGAAAATACCCATATTAGTCTAATTTAGATCCCCATCCCATGCTCGGGATATGAATCCCGACCTTGGAGGGCACATTCTCTCAGACAATTATTGTCCCGCTAATAAGAGATTTGGCTAGCATTCATCACTAGGCTGGCTAATGGCACTGGACTGATTGTTGACTAAAGCATTGGGTCCCGTCATATAGGCATTAAGAACCGTATTATTTCCAAGAGTGAATTGTCCCACAAGGCCAGAAACAATTGGGGATTACCTGAGGGAACACTCTACCCCCAGCACTCATGGCAATGCATGTTTCTGGCAATGGGTTTGATCACCCCCTAACAGTAATAACAACCCTGGCTACCGACCTATTCTCATTTCATGGTTGGTCAATTGCATCTCCACTAGAAGCTACACTCGGCCTATAGTTGGCTGGGGCAACTGCTTGAGATAGAGCTTGAGGTCTAATAGGAACCCCAAGATTCCGTACATATGCTTCCATGCCCAAAGGTTCCCCATATAATACTCGACCTTTCGCTTTTGGAGATCTAGCCATTCTAAAATCTTCACATTGTCGTATTTTAAATCTTGGGTGGGTGATCTACTAATGGCTTGTGGACTATTTTCAAGTATCTGCACACATGAGGATGTGTTGCAAGATAAATATGAGGATCAGTTTTGATTCGTCAACATTGCAATCAGCTTTTCAATTTGCTTGGTCATTTGAGAATAAGCATTCTTCTGTTGATTAACAAACAACCTCAGGACTATTGCGAACTAGCTTATCATAGCTTCCAAGAGATCGTTTTGATTTGAATTGAGCGATAGTATCACACAGCTACCTGACTACCTATTGAAACAACACTGCAGTTGGAAAATAGTCTTTTTGCTCGCCAGGAGTCATTTGAAGAGACATCCCATGCTAGATTCCTCACTAGCGACATGAATCTACCACGCGGGTGGAGACTTTTCCATCGGCTCAACCCGAGATATCGATTGTCCCCTCAGAATGGAGGAATCTTTTGCATGGTTCTCAGGCTGTACCACAGTGGAAGATTGGGTGTCACATATATCTTCCATAAGAGTTGACCAAGCACGCCAAAAATTTATTTTTCATATTTTTTAGACTAAAATGGGACGGCAAGCTAGTGGTCAATCAAGGGTTTGCGCGGCATGCCATTGGCCTGTGGCCAGAGATTGAAAAAGAGAAAATTGGGTTCGTGTGTCTTGAAACTTTACAGACTTTTCAGAAGAAATGGAATGCTACCTACACTATTATAAGAGGGTGCTTGGTTGGGGGGAATTGAGGTCTGAAATAGAAATCAGAATAGATGACTCTTATTCTAATCGCTTGGTTAGAGGGAGTCCCATTCCGATTTCAATTTCAAAGGAGAATGAGAATATTCTAATCTATCTAGAACTCAATCCCTATTCTCTTCTATGGATTCAAATTTTCTTTCCGATTCCAATTCTGGTTATGAACCAAATACTTCGGAGGATTTGATCATTCCGATTTCTATTCCAGTCCATTCCGACTCCAATTCTGATTGCAAACCAAGCACCCCCTAGAACTATAACAAAATATAATAATAAAAAAATAAATACTAAAGATAAGAGATGCATTTCAATATCGAGAAATTGGTCTCTCATCATCTTTCATTCTTTCCTTATAAATCGGCTTCCTCATCATCATAACTATATCCATGACTACATGTTATAGCCGGTTTCCCCTACTAACCTATTTATATGATGGCTATTACTGCCACTGAATTTGAAGACAGTTTCAAACTCTCCCACCTACATTGGAGTGCAGATGCTTTTTGACTTAGACAAATTTCTTTAGGTTAAGTTGACTTTAGGCCAATTCCTTTTCTACATTTGTTTCTCAACCTATTGGTTTGGATTTTGTCCCACTTTTATTTTTCAATTAACTATGCATATTGGTCACTTGATCTTGCTATGGCATGCGCTCAAGATGTAGTGCAAACACTCCATTTCCTTCATATTAATAGGAAATTAACAATGTTGGTGGAGAGAAGGACAAGAGTTCTTATTGACTTGCTCATCCTTAGAATGATTTTGATGATAACAAAATGCAAAATAAAAATGGCACTAATCATATGTTTCAAGGATAGATGTAGGACTTCTTAGGTACTCATAATGAAGACATTCTCTAGAAAGAAATTCTCTCAAGATGCCAGATCAAAATACATAAAAGAACAAGTTCTCATAAATTTGATCAAAAGGAGTCAACTCCTGGTGATGAAGAGTAGACTCTGGCATGTTGGAGCTCACTGGCATAGACTACAAGTCAACTCCTATGAAACTTGAGTCAACTCTCTCAGTCAGAATAGAAAATTGTATTTTCAGAACCCCTGAAAGGACTGACTCATGAAGAAGTCAAGTCGCTCCTGGATAGGTTGAGTTGACTCATGAAGATGGTGAGTTGACTCTCTCAGAAAAGACAGAATATATAATTTTTGGATCCTGAGATTGAGTCAACTCCTGAAGAGGTTGAATCGACTCATGGGCTGCTCAAGTTGATTTATGAAAATTACGAGCCGACTCCTAACATGGAGAAGCAATAACAGCTAATTTTTCTATACTTTTTCAATAACCATTTCTTCACTCCAATGGCTACTTCAATCCTTCTAATGGTCAAAACTCATTCTCCAGCCACTTCTAAGCTTACAAAAGGCTATAGAATCAATTGGAAAGTAAGAGAGCAAGCAAGAGAAGAGGGTTAAAGAGAAAGACAACATTTATTGGAGGGATTATTGAATATCTTTGAGAAAGATAAAAAGAATAGTTGGTACAAAGATTTCACTGAGCTTTCAAGAGAAGTCTCCTCCTTCATCAACTACAATCTCTTAAGCCTCAAAAGAAAAAAAGTTGATCGCTGTTGTGTTGGGAATAGTGTCCCAAAGTCAATCATCAGCCTATTGACGGTTGTGCTCTTTGTTGTATTAGTACATAAATTATAAATAAATAAAAGTTATTTTGGTATTTTTCATCACAAAATTGTTTCATCTTCTAATGAACTCCTATGTTGTGGTGAAGTCCTTAGGACTATTTAGACTCGACAAAAGAGGATTTATCATTTAGTCCTTAAACATGTTCGCGACCAAATGATACGTTGTTACCAAGGACAACAATGTTTATCAAGCATAGGTCGTTGTGTGCCATATGAGTTGGTAGTCCTCTTAACCAAGGAGTATGGAGACACTGGTATAGCATACAGGTGAGATGTAAGGGTACATCTGCATTGAACGTGACCGACTCCGGAGCTATTTCTGCTGTCAAGAATTGCTCCGATGGGATATGGGTATAACTCTCCCTCCGACCTGAGACCGCCACAGTGACTTGCAAGTAACTCACTACACTTAGGCACTGGACTACTTGAATTTCTAATTCAGTGACGGAAGGCTACTGGGTGTAGTCAAGTACTTGACTTGTTGGTACGTGTGTCAAGATAGGATTGACCACTCCAGTTCAGGAGCTATGTACAGTCATGTTTCAATTTAGTAAAACCTTGGCCAAGGTAGTCTTAGTGAGGAGTCGCAGGACTGTTTGAGTTGAGCACGATTCGGACGATTTACTCAGGGTTGATAGTTTAACCCTGAGTCATCCTAAACACAGGGGTCAAAAGGGATGAATTATACAGTAACCATATTCACGTAGGTTTTGAGTATTATGATTGCAACTATTCGACCTATCCGGATGTCAGGTACCATTGCTAGATGGTCACTTCGATTAGTACAGAAATTAGTTCCTGTACTACCGACTTAGGTTCGAACCTACGAGGTCACACATATTAGAGGTTCCTATCTGATCTGATGGCTGATGAAGAGTCCTAATATTTGTGGACTATGAGTCCTACGTGTCTGAGACTCTGTGATCGAGAATCAAGATTCTCTGATCACGAGTCTCACACATTTTGGGTACTGGGGTCAAGAGTCCCACTGGTTTGGGACTCTTCGATCAAGGTTTCATATTGATGGACTTTGATACCCGATTGCCCATCAGATTTGGACTCAATATTTATGAGAAGTTTAATTAATAATTTGATCGCTAATTAACTCAATTTGATTGAGTAATTATTTTTGGATCAAGTCCAATTGAATTGGATTCAGTTGGGTTTGACCCGATTAGGTTAAGAGTTGACCTAATCGTCGAGATGGTTTGGTCCCTAATTTGATCAGGAGTTGGGCTTAGTCAATTTTTGATTTGATTAGGATTTTATTGAATCTAATTAAGCCTAATTAAGTTGGGTTTAATTTAGTCTAATTGTGATTAACCTATTTTGATTAGGTTGGTTCAATTAAGATTAAACCACCATTTGAATTTGAATCCCTGTGCCACCTCATATCTTTGCGCCCATTTGAATTCACGAGAAGAAACTTCTTATGAATTTTCTCTCACGCAAAGCCCTTCTCACGCCCACTCTTGTGCACCAATCATTGGATAAAATTGATTAGTTAGCCATTCAAATTCAAAGCATGTTTGAATTTGAATGGATAACTTATCTCTTGCGCCTTCATGACCCTATCCACTTTAGCACCCCATATCTCACACGAGAAAGAGTTTCTCGTGAAATATTTCCATGCACAATGCAGCCTCGCACCTTCTCTTCTCACACCCAAGTGGATAGGGATGAGTTGGTTTGCATTTGAATTCAAATTTGATTTGAATTCAAATGTGTAACCACTTGTCTTTATCTTCTCATGCGGATAAGACACGTTCGACGTTGTTTTAAAAAGAGGAGAAGGATGGGGCATGTGTAGAAAAATTCTGAGAAAGAAAGTGGGGCGTGAGGTAGCCTTGTACATGAGGTGAAGGTCCAAAACCTTTCGAGAGAAAAAGAAAGAAAAGAAAGAAAATTGGGTGCAGGATTTTCAGAGTGTTCCCTAGGGTTTCAGCCTTGGGTTCAGGAAGTGAGTTAGTGAGCTACGAGTGTCGTGAGCCCACCAAATTCAAGAGAGAGAATCATCTACCTCTCAAGCACATTTGCTGATGATCCAAAGCATCCATAGAATTGGTAGACATTGATCGAAGGAGTTCGATCAGCACCAGCTGTCGAAAGGACTCTACAACGAGCTAGCACTCATAAGGAGCTGATCAGACCAGGAGCCTTGTGTGGATGATCCACATAGGCCAGACATCCTATGTGGCTGCATTGTGGTGGTCAGAGTGTCCTGACGATGATCAGATTACGGTGATCGACTACCCGCACAAAGGTATTGTGTTCTGAACATAGAACAGTAAATTGTTTACTGTTCAAATTTGAATTTCAAATTTAAATCCATGCATACTGTATATCATATTTAGGATAAACACATGTTAATTAATTAGATTAATTAATTATTTTCACTATAAAATAGTGATTTTGAAAAAGTTTTAAAATTACTATTTTACCCCTGCACTCAAATTTCGCTTCAAATGGTATCAGAGCAGGTTCTAAGATATGAAATATGAATTTGCATGCATAGATTAAGTTATAATCTAAAAGTTTAAATTTAAAATTTAAAATTTAAAATTTGAATTTTGAAAGTTGTTCGAAATTCAAAATTCAAAAATTTGAAATTCAAAATTCAAAAATTTGAAATTCAAAATTTAAAATTTAAAATTTGAAATTTGGTTAAAATTTCAAATTTAAAATTTAAAATTTAAAATTCAAAATTTTAAATTCAAAAATTTGAAATTTAAAATTTATTTGAAATTTAAAATTCAAAATTTAAAATTTGAAATTTGAAATTTAAATTTTGAAATTGGTATATTTAGATATATTTGATCCAAGTAGCAAGTAATCGAATTGGGTTGGTTGCCATGGCCGTTCGATCATAGGAGAAAAGTAGAATTTAAAGGCCCTCTCCTTCCATTCGATGGGGTCTCCTATGGCGGTAGGGGTGCCGCTGTAATTATATCCCATACAGATGAAGCAGCGAAAGGACTTAATTGTAAATGTTCAATTGTAAAATTTATCATGAATGTGTTAGATTAGATCTAAAGGAATATTCATGATTTATTTTGATTGAGTTATTTTCTGTTATGTAATTAGCAATAGGATTGCTATTTATGAAATGTGCTGATCTATTTGTGAAATGAGTCAATATATTTGATGAACAAAAAATAAAACTTTTCAAATTTGAAAATTATTTTCAAAATGCCAAATCCTGACCCATCAGCCCAAATACTTAATTAAAAGAATTAAGTGTTGTCAAGTTGGTCTAGAATTGTAAATTAAGACCTAAGACAATTGCATAAACTTGTGGGTCAATGAGTTAGATGGATTAGGTCTATAATTGGATTAGACCTAAGGTTAGCTTAAAGAAATGGACTAAAATAGAGTAATTGGTCAAATCTAATCAAAAGTTGAATTAGATTAGGTCAAGGACACTCTAAACTCAACTTCAATAGTTGTAGTTGAATGGGTGCATATCTTTAATTAGACCAAGATGGACTTAATTCATGGCTACGCGGTGGAACCCTATTTACTAAGTTGATCAAATTAAAACTAATGAACCGGTTGGTGTCTAAGGTAAGTTCGGCAGTTTGACCAGTGGTTCTTAAGTGGGAGCTACTCGTATTGATTCGATCTCTGATGAGTTAATGGCATATCCCCACCACTGATCTCACTTACCTGGCCAACCTGGTGAGTTAGGTTTTGATTAGATCACTTGATTAAAGCTCACCCATGTTATTAGGTAAATCAGTGTGACTGATTTACGTGCTCCTAATGTCGGATTTAATTAAATCTTTTTTTAATCTGACTTGGTGAAGTCAGTGGGAGGATTGAAATTGGCTGGATATTTATTCTCTTCTATCCTTTAATAAAATCCTCAAAAATTATTAGGTCCTAAAAATGATTAAGTTATAGCGATAACTAAGTCATAGCCTCCCATTAAGTGAGTGATAATGAGTCCATTAGTTTAATAATCATTGGAGGCCCAAAGGCCTGGTGCTTATTGACTAATGAAATTATCATTCATAATATGATAATTTGGTTTGAGTCTTTCTGATGGTGGTCAGGTTGGCCGGCCAAAGTCGGGCCTGATCATTTATTGATCCGATTCACCAAATCAAGTCATGTTAATGGTTGGACCTAACCAGATCTTTTCAGTGGAGGCCAAAGCCTACTGATTAGGTTCTGGGGCAAAATAAATTACTAGAAGTTGTTTAGGAAAATAACTGGTTTTGAACCTACCCATAGATGCACACGGGTTGACCAACCAAAGTTGGGCTCGTGTGTAGTCTGTGTGGATTTTAGTACCCACTAAGGAATTAAAGTAATTCCTCGAATTGAAGGTTGAGGCTATCAGTTCATAAAAATATTGGGAGAAACTTTAGACTAAAGTCCAAGTCTTTAATATTAAAAAATTATGTACTAATAGAGGTCTGATTTTTCTTTATGCAGCTATGGCCACTACCCTGTCGCTCCGATCATTATTAGATAATAACAAGCTCATGGGACCTAATTTTGATAGCTGGTATCAAAAATTAAAAATCATCTTTGAGTATGAGCAGATCCTTTATGTTGTAACGGATCTGGCACCCGAGGAGCCAGTCCCGAACACTAGAGGGACGGTTCGAGATACTTACCAGAAGTGGCTCAATGATCGGACCACCGTTCGATGCATAATGCTGGCGGTAATGAATGATGAGTTCAGCTGCAGGTTTGAGAACGCTCAGCCGCAGGAGATGCTTCAAATGTTGAACGACTCCTTTGGCACGCCTGACGATGTTGAAAGGCACAAAACTAGTTGTGCCATTTTCAATGCTCGAATGAGGGATGGGGCCTCAGTCACTGATCATGTACTGTATATGATCGAAATGATTGAGCACCTAAGTAAATTGGGCTTTTCCTTGCACGAGCAGCTCGGTAAGGATGCGATCCGTAATTCATTGCCCAAGTCCTTCCTCCCTTTCCTTACTCATTTTTGAATGACAAAGCCTGCAGTGAACTACCATGGCTTGTTGGGGTTGCTGCAGAACTTTGAGAAGGACCACCAGCTCCATAAGGAGTCGGTGAATGTTGTGGGAGGGTCTTCTTCTGATCGTCGACCCTTTAAGAAAGGGAAGAAGAACAAGAAGAAGAAGAACAAGAAGGTGTAGCTGCATGCTGGGACATCTGCACAGGGTCAGACCAAGAAGCGCAAGCCCGACCAGAGCCAGGCGGAGTGCTTCTTTTGCAAGAAGCAGGGGCACTGGAAGAGGAACTGTCCTCTATACATTGCCTCCCTGGACCCTAACAGGCCGAAGAAGAAGCAAGGTAATTATATGATAACACCTTGCAACTTTTTTATTTGTGATACTACTGCCTGGATATTGGATACCGGAAGCCCTTATCATATTTGCAATTCGATGCAGGGTCTGCAGGTCAGTAGGAGATTTGATGATGGCGAGAGGTTCCTGAATGTTGGAGATGGAAGCAAAGTTCCAGTTCTAGCTTTAGGAATCATGAACCTTGTAATCAATTCTCGTAATGTAATTCTGAGTGAATATCACTATTGTCCAAGCTTTTTATTAAATATTATTTTTGTAGGCCTTTTGGCCATGTACGGTTATCAATTTTTAATAAAAGAAAACGTTTGCAATATCATTTTGAATGGTGTTATAATGTTTGTTGGACAACTAGATAATGAAATTTACTTACTGTCACAGCCTGTTAATGTAATTCAAACTTTCGGTAAACGTCCTAGAATAGATAATGTGTCAGAAGTCTACCTTTGGCACTGTAGACTAGGTCATATCAATAAGAATAGGATAAATAGGTTGGCTCAAGAAGGAATTCTTGAAGTTGGTGATTGTGAATCACTTCCAACCTGTGAGTCCTGTCTTCTTGGAAAGATGACCAAGTCACCTTTTACTGGAAAAGGTGAGTGAGCCAGTGAACTCTTGGGTCTGGTACATTCTGTTGTATGTGGACCCATGAGCTCAAGTGCAAGAGGTGGATATTTCTACTTCATAACCTTCACAGATGACCTATCGAGGTATGGGTATGTCTATTTAATAAAGCATTAGTCGGAGTCATTTGAAATGTTCAAACTATTCCAAAATGAGATAAAAAAATAAACTGGGAAGTGTATTAAAACTCTTCGATCTGATCGAGGAGGTGAATACCTTTCCAATGAGTTTTTGACATATTTAGGAGAGAATGGGATTCTCTCTCAGTGGACTCCACCTGAAACACCACAGCATAATGGTGTGTTTGAAAGGAGGAATCGAACCTTGTTAGACATGGTCCGATCCATGATGGGGTTTGCTGGTCTGTCGATCTCCCTCTGGGGATATGCGCTCGAATCGGCTTGTTACCTTCTAAATAGGATTCCAAGTAAGTCTGTAACCAAAATGCCATATGAGATATGGATAGGACGTAGGCCAGTACTCTCGTACCTTAGGATTTGGGGG
>NC_025996.2:73525932-73553719 GCF_000442705.2 Elaeis guineensis
TGTCTGACTTATGTTAAACGTTTAATTATGGATAAGCTTGGACCTAGGTCTGACAAGTGTAATTTCATAGGGTACCCAAAAGAGATCAAAGGATATTATTTCTACCTAGCTGATGAGCAAAAGGTGTTTGTCAGCCTTAAGGCAATCTTTTTAGAAAAAGAGTTCCTTAGTGAAGGGACTGTTGCCTCTAAGGTCGAACTTGAGAAAGTTCGGCAGGTGGAAAAACCGACACAAGTAGCTGAATCTGAACCGGATTTGATTAGATCAGATCTGGAGCCCATTGTTCCTGCACCCTTAAGGCGATCTGGTAGAGTACCACGTCAATCGGACAGATACTATGGTTTCTTGGTCCGAGATGGAGATCCTATCAAACTTGATGAAAACGATGAGGATCCGATCACCTACATAGATGCAATACAGAGACCTGACTCTGAGAAATGGCTAAAAGGCCATGAAATCTGAAATGGAATCCATGAAGGTCAACGATGTGTGGACATTGGTTGATCCACCCGAAGGAGTAAAACCCATAGGGTGTAAGTGGGTCTTCAAGAAGAAAAGGGGCACAGACGGAAAGGTGGAAACCTATAAAGCCCATCTGGTTGCCAAGGGATATCGTCAACATTATGGTATAGACTATGACGATGTTGGGAAATGTGTCCCAAAAAGCCAATCGTCAAGCTGTTGACGGTTGAGCAACCAAGTATTGTAATTGATTTGTTAATAAATAAAATATATTTGGCATTTTCATCATAAGCTTTCATCTTCTAATGAACTCCGTTGTTATGATGAAGTCCTTAGGACTATTTAGGTTCGATAAAGAGAGGATTTATCGATTAGTCCTTAAAACTGTTCATGACCAAATGATAGGCTGTTAATAAGGACGACAGCTTCTATCGAGCATAGGTCGCTGTAGGCCATATGGGTTGGTGTCCTCTTAACCAAAGAGTGTGGAGACACTGGTATGGCATACAGGTGAGATGTAAGGGTACATCGTCATTGAACGTGACCAACTCCAGAGTATTCTGCTGTCGAGAATGTCTCTGATGGGATATAGGTATAAGTGTCCCTTAGACTTGAGATCACCTCAGTGACTTGCAAGCAACTCACTGTGCTTTGGTACTGGACTAACTGAATTTTTAATTCAGGGACGGAAGGCTTCTGAGCACAGTCAAGTACTTGCAAAGTCAGAGTGTGATCGAGATGGGATTGACCACTCCAAGAGTTGGAGAAGAATGAGTCGCTGTATTTCAATTTAGCAAAACCTTGGCCAGGGTAATCCATCAGATGGATTTGATATTTTGAAATACAATGTGGACAACCTGATCAGAGTTGACAGTTGAGCTCTGGGGTGTCCTATGATCATTTTGGTCAAGAGGATGAATTATATGAAAACTATATCCGCATGGGTTCTAAGGATGTTGTTCTACACATTCGACCTATCCGATCGTCGGGTATCATTGCTAGATGGTCACTTCGATTGGTATAGAAATTTATTCCTATGCTACCAGCTTAGGTTCGGACCTATGAGGTCACACACATTAGAGTTCATGATCCGATCAGATGGTTGATCAACGATTAAGAATCATTCTAGGGTTAGATGATCAATACGATTGATATTTAACCCAGTGCAAGTGTTGCAGGAGGATCGATTAGCAATTCGATTGCTAATTGGCTTAATTTGATTAAGCAAATGGGCTGAGATTAAGTCTAATTAAATATAATTTAATTAGATTTATTTTGGGCTTGATTGGATCAAGTCCAATTGGTTTATTGGATAAGCCAAGTGCAAGGAAAAACTAGTCCTAGTTTAACTAGGACTTGGGTCAATCTAATTTCTAATTTGATTAGAAAATTAAATCAGATTTAAATCTAATTTAATCTGATTAAATTAGATTCTTAATTGGATTAAGACCTATTTTAATTGGGTTGATCTAATTTTGATTTGATTTTGTTTAGAAAACTAAATTAAAACAAGTTATGAGACAGAATCCTAGTAGGACTAGGATTCCACCTTGCGCCACATAAACCTTCTCCATGCCCTCTCTCTTATTCAATGCCAATCTCCACTTATTTTGTGTGACAAAAGCCCTCTCCCAGATCTCTCCCACGTTCACAAAAGGTCTCCTCTCTTCTTTCTTACATGGAAGGTGGTTTGGATCAAATCTAAAAGGAATAAGTTTGGATTTCGAATTCTATGAGATAGAGTTTTAGAAATCCAAAACTCTTTCAATTTTGCACCAAATTTATCCAAATTTTTTTTGAAATTTTCGTGACCTTTAGGGTTTACATTATGAACCCTTTTCTGGTGATCCATGTACAAAAATATGGAGGAGATGCTCAAGAGTTGGGCGTCCCTTAACTTGCCATGTTTGGATAAGCCTTGACTAGGTGTTTGACCTAGACAAGGACTCTATCATATCTCTCTATATAAGATGAGTTTCTTCATGAAATTTAAGAAAGAGATAGATATTTGAGAGACCTTTCTGCCATCTAGAAATTAGAGAGAAATACCTTTGGGTCATGGAGATATAAAAGATGCAAGTTTGGGTGTCTAGAGAGAAAAACGTGAAGAAGAAGAGGGTCTTCTTCTAGGGTTTTTATTTTCATATCTTTTCTCCTTCCATCTTGAGTTTCCTGAGAGCATCTCAGATCTGAAACTCCTCCTTCTACTTTCCATCTTTGGAAGAGTCCAAATCAAGAAGAAGGAGGCACCTGATCAGCCATCAAAGAAGGATCAGCGCAGTACTAGCATACTGTGCTGATTTTCTGAAGCAGGACTTCTGATCGAGATTCGTGGGCTCGTGTGGACGACTCCTAGAGGCCGGACGTGTGTGCAGCTTGCAACATCATCCTTAAGCTTGGATCAGCGAGGTTAGAGCATCTAACTTGCAAGGTAATTGATCTGATCTATTGTTTAATACATACATTAGATGTGGTATAAAAACATGTTGATATGATCAACATGTAGTTTATGCTATATTTATATATTTTAATTTTTGATTTAATACCATGTAATAATCATGTAATAGGATCTTAGATCTAGGGATTCTCTAATTTTAAAAAATAAATTTTGATTTATTTTAGTCTTCCGCTGTATGATCTTGAAAAAGTTTCAAGATCTAACCCTGAAACCCTAGATCTGGTTCCCACAATTGGTATCAGAGCCAGGTTCTTTATTATATGATTATTTATACATGTTTAGATTATTTTTTAGATTAGATTTAATTTATAATCTGATTATTAAATCTGAAATTAAAATTTTAGATCAATCACAAACTGCAAGGTTGTCCTGCTGTAAGGTTTACCCCTTACAGTGCAAAGGTTGTCCTAGTTTGTGTAGATCTATCTTTAATCATAAATTTGTTAGATATGATCTAGATTAAATTTATGATTTATTAGATTTAAAAGATGTTTAAATCTGAAATAAAATCTCTTTGTTAATAATTTTTATGCAAAGAAATTATTTAAAGTTGAAATTATTTCAATTACATGAACCTGTTTAGATTAGATCTAAAGTAGTTTCATGTTTATTTCACTTGTATCTTGATTATGAATCAAACATGCAATATGATTGGTAGAATCATATTGTAAAATTGTTTTACAAATATGAAAATTATTTTTTTGAAAAGCCAAACCCAACCCTCAGCCCAAAACTTAATTAAGAATTAAGAAGTTGTTTGATTAGGTTCTAGGATTGTGAATTGAAGAACCTAAGACACAAATCATAACACATTGGGTTAATGGGTTAGTGGAAATTAGGTCCATTAATTGGGTTAGACCTATGGTTAGATTAAAGATGGACTTAATTAGAGAATTGACTAAATCTAATCAATTGTTGTCTTAGATTAGGTCAAGGATTCTCTAGATCAATTACAATAGTTGTAGTTGGTCAAGTCCATGTCTTTAACGAGAACCAAATGGACTTGATTCTTGGCTAAGCGGTCTAGCACGAACTGTTAGTTTGATCTAATCGAAACTAATTAAACTAGTTGGTGTCTAAGATAAACCAGACCGGTGGTTTTTAATTGAGAGCCCGCTTACCTGGCCATTTCTGATGGTGTCTAAGGCAAGCTTTGGTAGACCCTCCCACTGATCGAACTTACCTGACCTCTTGGTGAAATTATGTTTTGATCGGATCACTTGACTATTCGAGCTGACCCATGTCAACTAGGTAAATCAGTGTGACTGATTTAGGTGCTCCTAGACCAGCCCTTTTAATGGTCTCCCTTAAGCTGACTTGGTGAAGCCAGTGGGAGGATCATGATAAGCTGGTTTATCTGACCTCATCCTCTATATTATTTAAATCTTCTAAAATTATTAGGTCCTTAAAATGACAAAGTTATGGAGATAACTGAGTCATAGCCTCCCATTAAGGTGTTTGATAATGAGTCCATGAACTCAATAATCATTGCAGACCCAAAGGCCTGGTGCTTGTTGACTAATGGAATTATCACTCATCATATGACGACTTGGAAGTATCTCTCTAATGGTGGTTAGGTGAGCCAACCAAAGTTGGGCTTAATCATTCGTTGGTTAGATACACCAAGTATGATCATGTTAATGGTTGGACCTAACTGGATCCTTACAGTGGAGGCCAAAGCCTACTGATTAGGTTTCTGGGGCAAAATTAAAATTACTAGAAATTGTTTAGAGAAACAATTGGTTATGAACCTACCCTTAGATGTACATGGGTTGGCCAACCAAAGTTGGGCTTGTGTGCAGTCTAAGTGGATTCTGGTACCCACTAAGGAATTAGGATAATTCCTCGAATTGGAGGTAGAGGCTACCAATTCGAATAAAATAGTGGGAGAAACCTTTTGATTAAAGTCCAAATCTTTAGGTTTAATAAATCAATTACTAATTAGGTTATGGTTCTCCTTTGTGCAAATATAGCCACTTCCCTATCGCTTCAATCATTGTTGGACAATGATAAGTTGGTGGGACCCAACTTTGGTAGCTGGTATCGAAAGTTGTAGATAGTCCTGGAGTATGAACGGATCCTATATGTGATAATGGATCCTGCACCTGAGGAGCCAGCTGTCAATGCACGTGGAACAGTCAGAGACACTTACCAGAAGTGACTCAGTTACCGGACCACAGTGCGCTATATCATGCTGGCTGCCATGAGCGACGAGTTCAGTCACAGATTCGAGACGGCTCAGCCAAAGGACATGCTTCAAGTGTTGGAGGATGCCTTTGGCACACCCGATGACGTGGAGAGGTACAAGACTAGTTGTGCCATCTTCAATGCCAAAATGCAGGATGGTGCCTCTGTCACTGATCATGTATTGTACATGATCGAGCTGATGGAACGATTGAGCAAGCTCGACTTTCCCTTGCATGAGCAGCTTGGGAAAGATGCAATACTGGACTCGCTGCCCAAGTCTTATCTCCCATTCCTCACTCATTATAGAATGACAAAGCCTGAAGAGAACTACCACGGGTTACTGGGGTTGCTTTAGAACTTTGAGAAGGATCACCAACTTCACAAGAAGTCGGTGAATTTAGTGGGAGGTTCATCTTCTGGTTCTCGACCTTTTGAGAAAGGGAAGAAGAACAAGAAGAAGAAGGTAAAGAAGGTGCAAGTTCAAACTAGGACATCAGTGCAGAGCCAGACCAAAAAGGTCAAGCCTGATAAGAGTCTATTCTACTGGCAAGCACCCTAGATTAGATAGTGTGTCAGATATCTACTTATGGCACTGTAGGCTAGGTCATATAAACAAGAACAGAATAAACAGGTTGACTCAAGAGGAAATCTTCGAAGTTAGTGATTGTGAATCACTTCCAACCTGTGAGTCCTGTCTTCTTGGTAAAATGACCAAGTCACCTTTTACTAGAAAAGGTGAGAGAGCTACTGAGCTCTTGAGCCTAGTACATACTGATGTATGTGGGCCCATGAGCACCAGTGCTAGAGGTGGATATTTCTACTTCATAACTTTCACGGATGACCTATCCGGATATGGATATGTCTATCTGATGAAACATAAGTCAGATTCATTTGAAATGTTCAAACGATTCTGAAGTGAAGTAGAAAAATAAACTGGGAAGAGTATTAAAACTCTTCGATCTGATCGAGGAGGAGAATATCTTTCTAGTGAGTTTCTCATATATCTAGGAGAGAATGGGATTCTCTCTCAATGGACTCCTCCAGGAACACCACAGCATAATGGTGTGTTTGAAAGGAGGAATCGGACTTTGTTAGACATGGTCCGATCCATGATGGGTTTTTGCTAGCTTGCTGATATCCTTCTGGGGATATGCACTCGAATCGGCCTATTATCTGTTAAATAAGATTTCAAGTAAGTCTGTAATTAAGACTCCATATGAGATATGGACATGGCGTAAGCCAGTACTTTCACACCTTAGGGTCTGGGGGTGCCCGGCCTATGTCAAACGATTAGTCACAGACAAACTTGGACCTAGGTCTGACAAATGCTCATTCATAGGGTACCCCAAAGAGACAAAAGGATATTTTTTCTACTATGCTGATGAACAAAAGGTGTTCGTCAGCCTTAAGACAATCTTTTTAGAAAAGGAGTTCCTTGGTGAAGGAACCGTTGCCTCTAAGGTTGAACTTGATGAAGTTCAACAGGTAGAAGGACCGACACCAATAGCTGAACCTGAGTCGGATATGATTAGATCAGATCCGGAGCCCAATATACCTGCACCATTAAGGCGATCCGGTAGAGTACCGCATCAGCCGGACAGATACTACGGTTTCTTGGTCCGAGACGGTGATCCCATCGAACTTGATGAGAATAATGAGGATCCGATCACCTATATGGATGCTATGTAGAGACCTGATTCTGAGAAATGGCTTGAAGCCATGAAATCCGAAATGGAGTCCATGAAGGTCAACGATGTATGGACATTGGTTGACCCACCTGAAGGGGTTAAACCCATTGGGTATAAATAGATCTTCAAAAGGAAGAGGGGTGCAGACGGAAAGGTGGAGACCTATAAAACCCGTCTGGTCGCCAAGGGGTATCATCAACGTTATGGTATTGACTATGACGAGATATTTTCTCCTGTGGCAATGCTCAAATCCATTCGGATAATACTTGCAATAGCTGCCCATCTGAATTATGAGATCTGGCAAATGGATGTAAAGACAGCCTTCCTGAATGGAGAGCTGATCGAAGAGGTGTATATGATACAACCTGAGAGGTTTACATCCACAGATGAGTCTAAGGTGTGCAAGCTTCAAAGATCCATTTATAGATTGAAGCAAGCTTCTCGGAGTTGGAACATGCATTTTGATAAGTTGATCAAAATGTATGGCTTCATTAAGAATGGAGAAGAGCCCTGCATCTATAAATGGGCAAATGGTCCAGTTGTGGTATTCCTTGTCTTGTACGTAGATGACATTCTCTTAATCGGGAATGACATCCCCGCACTACAGGGAATAAAAGTTTGGTTGTCATCACAAGTCTCCATGAAGGATTTGGGTGAAGCATCCTACATCCTAGGGATGAAGATCTATAGGGATAGATCTAAAAGGATGCTTGGGTTATCCCAGTCTATGTACATAGATACTGTGCTGAAGAGGTTCAGCATGGAGAATTCCAAGAAGGGCTATCTACCGATAGGCCAAGGAATTTCTCTCTCTAAGAAGGATTGTCTGATAACTCCTGAAGAGAGAGAGCGTATGAGTAGAGTCCCATATGCTTCAGCCGTGGGATCTATCATGTACGCCATGACATGTACAAGACCATATGTGGCATACTCACTAGGAGTAGTGAGTAGATACCAATCTGATCCTGGAGAAAACCACTGGAAAGTGTCAAAGCCATCCTTAAGTATTTGAGAAATACTAAGGACCAATGGTTGATTTATGGTGAGTCAGATCTGAAACTTGTGGGGTTCACAGACTCCAGCTTCCAATCTGACTATGATGACAGCAGGAGTGTGTCAGGTTATATCTTTACTCTGAATGGTGGAGCCATCTGCTGGAAGAGTTCCAAGCAGCATACTGTGGCAGACTCTGTTTGTGAAGCGGAGTATATCGCAGCATCAGATGCTGCGAAGGAAGCTGTGTGGCTGAGGAAATTCATCAACGAGCTCGGAGTAGCACCCTCCCTCGATGGTCCGATCCTGCTCTACTACGACAGCACTGGTGCCATAGCTCAAGCGAAGGAACCCAAAGCACATCAGCGGACGAAGCACATCTTGCGCCGCTTCCACCTGGTCCGGGAGATAGTGGATCGAGGTGACGTTGACCTTCAGAAGATCGACGGAAAGGAGAACCTAGCCGACCCCTTCACTAAAGCTCTGGCAATAAAGGAGTTCGACAACCACAAGTCGAAGATGGGTATTAGATACTGTGCCGAGTGGCTTTAGGATAAGTGGGAGTTGTTGGGAAATATGTCCCAAAAAGCCAATCGTCAAGCTGTTGACGGTTGAGCAACCAAGTATTGTAATTGATTTATTAATAAATAAAATATATTTGGCATTTTCATCATAAGCTTTCATCTTCTAATGAACTCCATTGTTATGATGAAGTCCTTAGGACTATTTAGGTTCGATAAAGAGAGGATTTATCGATTAGTCCTTAAAACTGTTCACGACCAAATGATAGGCTGTTAATAAGGACGACAGCTTCTATCAAGCATAGGTCGCTGTAGGCCATATGGGTTGGTTGTCCTCTTAACCAAAGAGTGTGGAGACACTGGTATGGCATACAGGTGAGATGTAAGGGTACATCGTCATTGAACGTGACCAACTCCAGAGCATTCTGCTGTCGAGAATGTCTCTGATGGGATATAGGTATAAGTGTCCCTTAGACTTGAGATCACCTCAGTGACTTGCAAGCAACTCACTGTGCTTTGGTACTGGACTAACTGAATTTCTAATTCAGAGATGGAAGGCTTCTGGGCACAGTCAAGTACTTGCGAAGTCAGAGTGTGATCGAGATGGGATTGACCACTCCAAGAGTTGGAGAAGAATGAGTCGCCGTATTTCAATTTAGCAAAACCTTGGCCAGGGTAATCCATCAGATGGATTTGATATTTTGAAATACAATGTGGACAACCTGATCAGAGTTGACAGTTGAGCTCTGGGGTGTCCTATGATCATTTTGGTCAAGGGGATGAATTATATGAAAATAATATCCGCATGGGTTCTAAGGATGTTGTTCTACACATTCGACCTATCCGGTCGTCGGGTATCATTGCTAGATGGTCACTTCGATTGGTATAGGAATTTGTTCCTATGCTACCGGCTTAGGTTTGGACCTATGAGGTCACACACATTAAAGTTCATGATCCGATCAGATGGTTGATCAACGATTAAGAATCGTTCTAGGGTTAGATGATCAATACGATTGATATTTAACCCAGTGCAAGTGTTGCAGGAGGATCGATTAGCAATTCGATTGCTAATTGGCTTAATTTGATTAAGCAAATGGGCTGAGATTAAGTCTAATTAAATATGATTTAATTAGATTTATTTTGGGCTTGATTGGATCAAGTCAAATTGGTTTATTGGATAAGCCAAGTGCAAGGAAAAACTAGTCCTAGTTTAACTAGGACTTGGGTCAATCTAATTTCTAATTTGATTAAAAAATTAAATCAGATTTAAATCTAATTTAATCTGATTAAATTAGGTTCTTAATTGGGTTAAGACCTATTTTAATTGGGTTGATCTAATTTTGATTTGATTTGGTTTGGGAAACCAAATTAAAACAAGTTATGAGACAGAATCCTAGTAGGACTAGGATTCCACCTTGCGCCACATAAACCTTCTCCACACCCTCTCTCTTATTCAACACCAATCTCCACTTATTTTGTGTGACAAAAGCCCTCTCCCAGATCTCTCCCACGTTCACAAAAGGTCTCCTCTCTTCTTTCTTACATGGAAGGTGGTTTGGATCAAATCTAAAAGGAATAAGTTTGGATTTCGAATTCTATGAGATAGAGTTTTAGAAATCCAAAACTCTTTCAATTTTGCACCGAATTTATCCAAATTTTTTTTGGAATTTTCATGGCCTTTAGGGTTTACATTGTGAACCCTTTTCTAATGATCCATGCACAAAAATATGGAGGAGATGCTCAAGAGTTGGGCGTCCCTTAACTTGCCATGTTTGGATAAGCCTTGACTAGGTGTTTGACCTAGACAAGGACTCTATCATATCTCTCTATATAAGATGAGTTTCTTCATAAAATTTAAGGAGGAGATAGATATTTGAGAGACATTTCTTCTATCCAAAAATCAAAGAGAAATACCTTTGGGTCGTGGAGATATAAAAGACACAAGTTTGGATGTCTAGAGAGAAAAATGTGAAGAAGAAGAGGGTCTTCTTCTAGGGTTTTTATTTTCATATCTTTCCTCCTTCGATCTTGAGTTTCCTGAGAGCATCTCATATCTGAAACTCCTCCTTCTACTTTCTATCTTTGGAAGAGTCCAAATCAAGAAGAAGGAGGCACCTGATCAACCATCAAAGAAGGATCAGCGCAGTACTAGCATACTGTGCTGATTTCCTGAAGCAGGACTTCTGATCGAGATTCGTGGACTCGTGTGGATGACTCCTAGAGGCCGGACGCATGTGCGGCTTGCAACATCATCCTTAAGCCCGGATCAGTGAGGTTAGAGCATCTAACTTGCAAGGTAATAGATCTGATCTATTGTTTAATACATACATTAGATGTGGTATAAAAACATGTTGATATGATCAACATGTAGTTCATGCTATATTTATATATTTTAATTTCTGATTTAATACCATGTAATAATCATGTAATAGGATCTTAGATCTAGGGATTCTCTGATTTTAGAAAATAAATTTTGATTTATTTTAGTCTTCCGCTGTATGATCTTGAAAAAGTTTCAAGATCTAACCCTGAAACCCTAGATCTGGTTCCCACATACGAGACATTTTCTCCTGTGGCAATGCTTAAATCTATTCGGAATATGCTTGCGATAGCTGTCCATCTGGACTATGAAATCTGACAGATGGATGTGAAGACAGCTTTCCTAAACGGAGAGCTAGATGAAGAGGTGTATATGATACAACTTGAAGGATTCACATCCACAGATGAGTCTAAGGTGTGCAGGCTACAGAGGTCCATTTATGGACTTAAGCAAGCATCCCGGAGTTGGAACATATATTTTGATAGGACGATCAAGATGTAAGTCTTCATTAAGAATGGAGAAGAGCCCTGCATTTATAAGTGGGCTAATGGTCCAGTAGTAGTATTTCTTATATTGTATGTGGATGATATTCTCTTAATCGAAAATGATATCCCTGCATTACAGGGAATAAAGATTTAGCTGTCATCACAATTCTCCATGAAGGATCTGGGAGAAGCTTCTTACATCCCAAGGATGAGAATCTATAGGGATAGATCTAAAAGTTTGCTTGGCTTATCTCAGTCCACGTACATTGATACTATGCTGAAAAGGTTCAGCATGGAGAATTTCAAGAAAGGCTATCTATCGATAGGCCATGGAATTTCTCTCTCAAAGAGGGATTGTCCGACAACACCTCAAGAGAGAGAGCGTATGGGTAGAATTCTATATGCTTCGATAGTGGGATCTATCATGTATGCTATGACATGTACACAACCAGATGTGACATACTCACTAGGGGTAGTGAGTAGATACCAATCTGATCCAGGGGAGAATGACTAGAAGGTTGTTAAAACTATCCTGAAGTATTTAAGAAATACCAAGGACCAGTGGCTTGTTTATGATGAATCGGACTTGAGACTTATAGGGTTTACAGACTCTAGTTTTTAGTCTGATCACGATGACAGCAAGAGTGTGTCAGGATTTATTTTTACTCTTAATGGTGGGGCTGTCTGCTGGAAGAGTTCCAAGCAGCACACAGTGGTTGATTTAGTTTGCGAGGTAGAGTATGTCGCTGCATCAGATGCTGCCAAAGAAGCGGTGTGGTTGAGAAAATTCATCATCGAGCTCGGAGTAGCACCCTCCCTTATTGGTCCAGTTCTGCTCTACTGTGACAGCTCTGGAGCCATTACTCAGGCGAAGGAACTGAAGGCACACCAACGGACAAAGCATATTCTGCACCGCTACCATCTCATCTGGAAAATCATAGATCGAGGTGATGTCGACCTTCAGAAGATCGATGGAAAAGAGAACCTAGCTGACCCATTCACTAAAACCATTGCAGTGAAGGAGTTCAACGACTTCAAGTCGAAGATGGGTATTAGATACTGCATCGATTGGCTTTCGGCCAAGTGGAAGATTGTTGGTAATAGTGTCCCAAAGCCAATCATCAGCCTATTAATGGTTGTGCTCTTTGTTGTATTAGTACATAAATTATAAATAAATAAAAGTTATTTTGGTATTTTTCATCACAAAATTATTTCATCTTCTAATGAACTCCTGTGTTGTGGTGAAGTCCTTAGGACTATTTAGACTCGACAAAGGAGGATTTATCGTTTAGTCCTTAAACATGTTCGCGATCAAATGATATGTTGTTACCAAAGACAACAACGTTTATCAAGCATAGGTCGTTGTGTGCCATATGGGTTGGTTGTCCTCTTAACCAAGGAGTGTGGAGACACTGGTATGGCATACAGGTGAGATGTAAGGGTACATCTGCACTGAACGTGATCGACTTCGGAGCTATTTCTACTGTCAAGAATTGCTCCGATGGGATATGGATATAACTATCCCTCCGACCTGAGACCGCCATGGTGATTTGCAAGCAACTCACTGCACTTAGGCACTAGACTACCTGAATTTCTAATTCAGTGACGGAAGGCTGCTGGGTGTAGTCAAGTACTTGACTTGTCGGTGCGTGTGTCAAGATGGGATTGACCACTCCAGTTCAGGAGCTATGTACAGTCGTGTTTCAATTTAGCAAAACCTTGGTCAGGGTAGTCCTAGTGAGGAGTCACAGGACTGTTTGAGTTTAGCACGATTCGGATGATCTACTCAGGGTTGACAGTTTAACCCTGAGTCATCCTAAACACAGGGGTCAAAAGGGATGAATTATACAGTAAGCATATTCACGTAGGTTCTGAGTGTTGCGATTACAACTATTCGACCTATCCGAATGTCAGATACCATTGCTAGATGGTCACTTCGATTAGTACAGGAATTGGTTCCTGTGCTACTGGCTTAGGTTCGAACCTGTGGGGTCACACATATTAGAGGTTCCTATCTGATCTGATGGCTGATGAAGAGTCTTAATATTTGTAGACTATGAGTCCTATGTGTCTGGGACTTTGTAATCGAGAATCAAGATTTTTTGATCACGAGTCCCATACATTTTGGGTACCGGGGTCAAGAGTCCCACTGGTTTGGGACTCTTCGATCAAGGTTTCATATTGATGAACTTTGATACCTGATTGTCCATCGAATTTGGACTCAATATTTATGAGAGATTTAATTAGTAATTTGATCACTAATTAACTCAATTTGATTGAGTAATTATTTTTGGATCAAGTCTAATTGAATTGGATTTAGTTGGGTTTGACCCGATTAGGTTAAGAGTTGACCTAATCGTCGAGATGGTTTGGTCCCTGATTTGATCAGGGGTTGGGCTTAGTCAATTCTTAATTTGATTAGGATTTTATTGAGCCTAATTAAGTCTAATTAAGTTGGGTTTAATTTAGTTTAATTATGCTTAACCTATTTTGATTACGTTGGTTCAATTAAGATTAAACCATCATTTGAATTTGAATCCCTGCGCCATCTCATATCTTTGCATCCATTTGAATTCACGAGAAGAAACTTCTCATGAATTTTCTCTCATGCAAAGCCCTTCTCACTCCCACTCTTGTGCGCCAATCTTTGGATAAAATTGATTAGTTAGCCATTCAAATTCAAAGCATGTTTGAATTTGAATGGATAACTTATCTCTTGCGCCTTCATGACCCTATCCACTTTAGCACCCCATATCTCACACGAGAAAGAGTTTCTCATGAAACCTTTCCACGCACAATGTAGCCTCACACCTTCTCTTCTCATGCCCAAGTGGATAGGGATGAGTTGGTTTGCATTTGAATTCAAATTTGATTTGAATTCAAATGTATAACCACTTGTCTTTATCTTCTCACGCGGATAAGACACGTTCGACATTGTTTTAAAAAGAGGAGAAGGATGGGGCGTGCGTAGAAAAATTTTGAGAAAGAAAGTGGGGCGTGAGGTAGCCTTGTACATGAGGTGAAGGTCCAAAACCTTTCGAAAGAAAAAGAAAGAAAATTAGGCGCAAGGTTTTCAGAGTGTTCCCTAGGGTTTCAGCCTGGGTTTCGAGAAGTGAGCTAGTGAGCTACGAGTGTCGTGAGACCACCAAATTCAAGGGAGAGAATCATCTACCTCTCAAGCATATTTGTTGATGATCTGGAGCATCCGTGGAATCGACAGACATCGATCGAAGGAGTTCGATCAGCATCAGTCGTCGAAAGGACTTTACAATGAGCTAGCACTCGTGAGGAGCTGATCAGATCGAGAGCCTCGTGTGGATGATCCACAGAGGACAAACACCCTGTGTGGCTGCATTACGGTGATCAGATCCTTTCGATGGTGATCAGATTGCTGTGATCGACATCCGCACAAAGGTATTGTGTTCTGAACACAGAACAGTAAATTATTTACTATTCAAATTTGAATTTCAAATTTAAATCCATGCATGCTGTATATCATATTTAGATCCTAGTGTAAGGTAAATACATATTAATTAATTAGATTAATTAATTATTTCCACTGTAAAATAATGATTTTGAAAAAATTTTAAAATTACCATTTTACCCCTGCACTCAAATTTCGCTTCATGTTGTAGGCGGTCAAAAATAAATCTAACTCAAACTATATAGATAGAATGAGTCAGGATCATATCCATGGGAACCAGAGGGCTGAGATACAATTAACTAAGCAAAAGAGAAAGTTTGATTCTTAAAAAGTTGGTAATAATTTAATTAAAACTAACTAATTTAAATCAAAGATGAATTAAGAGATATATATGATAAAAAGATGTCTTCAGATTTTCAGTATTAGAAATTATGTCCTAAAGCTAATCGTTTGACGATTGTGCTAATTATAAATGTATATGAATTGATCAATAATAAAAGTTATTTGACTTTTTTCGTCATAAGATTATATCTTCTAACGAACTCCTATGTTGTGATAAAGTCTTTAAGATTATTTTGATCAATAAAGGAGGATTTATCATATAGTCCTTAAACTGGTTCGCGACCAAATGATACACTATTACTAAGATGATAGCGATATCAAGTGTAGGTCGTTGTGTGCCATATGCATTGATTGTTCTTGTAACTAAATGGTGTGGAGATACTGATATAGCATACAGATGAGATGTAGGAGTATATCATCATGGAATGTGACCTACTATGGGTACTCTACTGTAAGAGTAGCTCACGAAGGATATAGGTAGAAGTGTCCCTCTGATCTAAGATCACTACGGTGACTTGTAAGTAACTCACTACACTTTGGACTGGACTATCTGAATTTTTAATTCAATGATAGAAGATTTTTGGGTATAGTCAAGTACTTGTCAAGTCAGTGCGTGAGTCAAGATGGGATTAACCTCTCTGAATAAATAAGAGTTAATGTATCAATATATTTTAATTTAGTAAAATCTGAGCCCGAATAATTCATGTGATGGATTTAAAAGATTAAAATATAATGTGGATGACTTATCTAGGGTTGATAGTTAAATCTTAGATCATCCTTGAGTATTAGGATCAAAGGGATGAATTATACAGTAATCATACACCAATAGGTTCTTGAATATTGCTTCGCCATCATTCGACCTATTCGGACATCGGGTCCCATTGCTAGATGGTTATATCGATTAGTTTAAAAATTTATTTCTATGCTACCGGCTTAGGTTCGAACCTATGAGGTCACACTCAAAAGAAATTTCTGATTGATCATGTGGTTGATCAACGATTAAGAATCATTCAAGGATTTAATCGTCAATTCGATTGATAGTTAACTTTATACAAAAGTTGTAATAAATTTATTCACTGAGTGTTAATGAATTAATAAAAGATTAATTAACAATTAGATTACTGATTAGCTAAATTTAATTGAGCAAAGTGGATTTGATAAAATCTAATTAAATTAGATTCAATTAGGTTTGATCCGATTAGATTATGAGATGGCCTAATCACTAAGGGAGAATTATCTCTGATTTGATTAGGACTTTGGTTCCATCAATTCTTAATTGGATTAATATTTGATAAAGAATTTATGAACCTAATTAGATTGGATCTCATCTATTTATTTTGGCTTAAGCAGATGTGATTTGGTTTGGAGTCAAATAAGGAAACCAAAAGTCCATAAAGATTGGACTCTTCTTCCCTTGCACCACCTATTTTAGACGCCCACCATCCTCACGCTAAAAATGTTTTTTGCGAGGTTTCTCCATGCCATGTACATCTGATGTTGCCCCTTTTCTGAATGCCAAAGTTGGTTAGATTTTGATAAAAGAAAAATTTTGAAATTTGATTTCAAAAACATTCCTTATCAAGAGGTATTTGTTCTCATCCAAAGCACCCTCCATGTCATACCTTATTTTCCTCTTATTTTATGTGACAAAAGGGAGGATTTCACTATGGAAAATTAGATGGAAATCTGATTTACTATGAAAGAAAGATGGTTGGGGTGTCCCATAATTTTTTGGTATGGGTTTTGTGAGAAAGTGGCGACAACTCTTAAAGAGTCCAACATCTTTAGGACTCTTCAATCCCTATCTTCTTTCACACAAAAATAAAGGCGTTTATTCTTTTCTTTTGTGCGTGTAAGAGATATGAGAAGGTGGTCTTCATGGTGGAGGGTGGGGGTGTGACTTCATGGTGTGGAAAAATAGAGGAGAGTCCTCTCCTCTTTGGGTGAGGGAAAAATCTAAAATTCTAGGGTTTGTTCCTAAGTGTTTAGAAAGAGAGAAAAAGAAGAGAGAAGAGCATCTCCTCCCCGTACTTCTTTCTCATCCTCATTTTCTCTAGATGTCCTTTTTCAACCTCTGGAAAGGTTCAAGAGTTTTAAAAAAAAGATCCAGATCAGCCAATAAGATAGTTTTTGCACGAGCTAGCACTCCAGAAAAGATCGATCAAATCGGGACTTCGAGTGAACCTTCCATAGAGGTCGGATACATGTGCGACTGTGAGCAACCAGTAAGGATCTTCTTTACCACATCTCTCAGTAGTGGTGATCATCGACTTGCACTCAAGTATTGAGTTCTGAACTTAGATTAGAAGTAGATTTAATTTACATCTCATATGTATACATGCAGATTTTATTTTTTGATTTTTAGATTTTATATGCTGTATATCATATCATAGATCCTAGAGTAGGTTAATTTATTGATCTGATCATATATATATTAGATTAATAAAATTAATTTAATTATTTTTCACTATAATTTATTTCAAATTTTTTTTAAATACATGCATGAAATCACCTACGTTTTTCAACGGTGGTATCAGAGCCTAGATTCATTATGACATATTATTTGTGTATATTAAATTTAAAATTTAATTTTATTTAGATCTGATATGTGATACCTTAGATCTAAATTTAATTAATGATAGATCATATAAACTAAGATAAAGTTATCCTACTGTAGGGTTTACCTTTTACAGTGAAAAGATTGTCCTAGTTTGTACTGATCTTTGATAAAATTTGATTTTATATATTACATGTGATGTTTATGATCTGATTTAGATGTGATCTAAGATTATGATCAGATCTGATTTAGATGTGATCTAAGATTATGATCAGATCTGATGTAATTTAGATTAGATCTAAATTCAAACATATATAATATATGATTAGATTAGATGATCTGATTAGCAAGTACTTGGATTGGGTTGATCACCAAGCCATCCGATCATAGAAGCAAAAAAGATTTAAAGACACTCTCTTTCATTCGATGGGGTGCTCTTATGGTGTGTAGGGATGTCATGTGATCAAATCTCATGAAGAAGAATGCAAAAGAAAGAACTTATTTTTCTATAAAATTTTAGATCTTGAAATCCTAGGTTTGTTGTATGTGATACAAAATTGTATGAAAAGTAAAATATCTAATCTATATGATTAAAAGTATTTTAATCATGAGAAAATAAAATTTAAAATCATAAAAAATTTAGATATGATCTAAAAGGATGTTTATGATTGATTTTATTTTAAAATTATGTAAAATTTTTCAGATCTGAAACTCTTTGAAATGTGCTCGCACAATTACTGAGCTAATCTAGTTTTAAACTGAGTTAACCCATCCCCTTGTGTAGCCGGCTCGATGTTGATTGAGTCAACCTAGTTTCAGAATAGAAAATTTTTACATAAAATTTATTATATATTATTTATAAAATAAAAAAAATTAAAATTATTTCAAATCTAAACCTAAACTCATGTTGATGTTGAAATTTAATTAAGAATTAAGTGTAGAATTGATTAGATCTAGAATTATGATTTAAGATCTAATGACATTACATAAAATATAGAGGCATGTGTTAGCTCAAATCAGGTCCTCTTAATTGGGTTAGACCTAAGGTTAGAATCAAAGAGTTAATAGACCAAATAAAAAAATTGGTTAAATCTAACCAAATATTAAATAAGATTAAATCAAAATTTTTCTAGATCCAATACAATAGTTATAGATGGTCAAGTCCATGTCTTTGATTAGACTAAATGGACCTTGATTATGGCTTAATGGTTAAAACTAAATCATTAGGCTAGTCAAATTGAAACTAATTAACCAATTAATGTCTAAGGTAAGTTTGGCATTTCAATCAGTGATTTTTAATTAGAAGCGGCTTATCTGGCTATTTTGAGGGTGTCTAAGGTAAGCTTAGCATATCCTCCCTCCATTCTCATTTACCTGGCTAATTTGGTGGATTATATTTTGATTAGATCGCTAAGTATTTCAAGTTGACCCATGCCATTAAGGTTGATTAGTGTGATTGATTTAGGTGCCATTTCAACTAGCATGATTCTGATCTAATTCAATGACTTGATGAAGTCAGTAAGAGGATTATGATTTACTAGTTGATTTTTTCTCTTCTCTTAATTCATAAATTAAATCTTCTAAATTATTAGGTTCCTAAAATAAGATAGTTATGGTGATAACTAAATCATAGCCTCCCATTAAGTTGGATGATAATAGGTCCATTAGTGTGATGATCATTAGAGGCCCAAAGATATGGTGCTTATCTGCTATTGAAATTATCATTCATAATATGATGACTCAATCGAGTCTCTCTAGCAAGTAGTCAGGTTAGCTGACCAAAGTCGGACCTGATCATTTGGTAGCTAGATTTTTGACTATGATCATGTCAATGGTTGGACTTAACTAGAGCTCACAGAGAAGATCAAAGTCAACTGAAAAACTATCTGAGGCAAAATAAATTACTAAAAATTATTTACTAAAATAATTGATTAAGAATCTACCCATAGATATACATAGGTGAGCTGGCCAAAGTCGGGCTCATGTGCAGTCTGTATGGATTCTAGTATCCACTAAAAAATTAAGGTAATTCTTCAGATTGGAGGTAAAGGCTACCAATTCGACTAAAATAGTGGGAGAACCTTTAGACTAAAGTCTAAATATTTAGGCTTAATCAATTAATAAACATAAATATCTTATATTTTCCTTTCAGTTATGGCTAGATGTTCGTTGCTCTATTCACTATTTGATAGTGACTTATTTATAGGACCCAACTTCAATAGATGGTATCGAAAGTCACAAATAGTTCTAGAGGATGCATGGATCCTATATATGATTATGGATCTAGCACCTGATATTTCTTCATCCAACACACATGATGTGATCAAAAGCACTTATCAAAAGTGGCCAAATGATTGTATCACATCGTGTGGTATTTTTGAGAGCAGCGAAGAACATGAATTTAGTTGTAAATTCGATGATACTCAGTGAGAGAAAATCCTTTAAATATTGAAGGAGTTCCTTTGGTACCTCTGAAGATGTGTCTTCAGTGGGGCATCAATCCTTTGAAAAAGAAAAGGATAAGAAGGTGCAAGAGAGTCGTGCTTGGGCTGAGGAGCCCGAACTGATAAAAGAGTCTAAGATTAATCTAGTCTGATAGAGTTTCTTGACCTAAACAGGCTAAGAAAGAGAAATCAGCAAAAGATTGCAGGACAAGGTGCTTATATGATAATACCTTATGATTTCTCTATCTATGACACTACTACCTGGGTATTGGATATCGGAGGTCCATGTAAATATTGCAACAACTTCAGATTAGTAGAAAGATTGGAAACAGTAAAAGATTCCTAAATATTGGAGCTGAAAGTCATGTTTCAGTTCTGACTTTAGGAATTCTCTAGCAAGTTTTCGATTCTAATAATGTCATTTTAAGTGATTGTCATCATTATCTATTTTGATGAATATAATTTTTATATTACATTGTTAACATAGAATGATTTTTGTGATATCATTATTGATGATGTCGAAATTATATGTGGACAAATGAGAAATGACATTTATGAATAGTCACAGTCTGTTAGTGTACTGTACACGGCAAACAGACTTCTTAGAGTAGATAATGAAGGGAAGGAAACAATTTTCCTCTAGAATGCCCAGGTTGCATCTAAAATTTTTTTCTAATGTTCTACTTATTTAAGGATCAAATCCTTACCTGAATCACAGCCGAACCAGGGATCAAATCCTAAATTATCTACTATAAACCTTCGCAGAGGCCTGGATATGCAGACCCTCTACTTCGCATGCATGTCAGACACCGCAGGAAAGCAGGATGAACTCCAATCCATTTGGCTTCGCATACACAATCAATCGAGGGATGAGATGTGATGATGTGACACCTCACACCAGCAAGTAGGATGCCCAAGAATGATCCACACCCAAGGAGAGGAGGCGGCAACAAAGGGAGAGATGTAGAAGATGAAGGACCTCTCTCTTCACAAGCTTGTCTCTCTCTCTCTTTTTGTCTTCTCTCAATTTGACTTGTTTGCTATTCTATTCTCTTCTCTCATCCATAGATAAAGACCCCCTCTATTTATAGATGTTTCTCATGACCCAATGAGAGGAGGATACTTTATTCAAATCTGATTTGAATTGATCCAATACTCATGAAAGAAGGAGTCCTACATGAGATATAATTGCCATCACTTATGACATCTACATGAGGTTTTATGTCTCTCCGCATCCTCAGGGGTACCGAAGGACTCATTTAATATTTGAATTATCTCCTCAGGCTGTGCATCCTCAAACTTACGACTAAGTTTATCATTCATAGCTGCCCTCATCACGTAATGCACAATCATACGATCATTGAGCCACTTCATGTAAGTGTCTCTCATAGCACGAGGAGCAATGGCTGTAGGTTCTTCAGGTGCCTGATCTGTAAGGACATACAAAATCTTCTCGTACTCCAACACGATCTTCAACTTTCGATACCAGCTATCGAAGTTGGGTCTGGTGAGCTTGTCGCTGTCCAACAGCGAACGAAGGGATAGTGTGTTGGCCATAACTGAAAGGAGAAAATATTAGCCTATTAGTATATGAATTATTTTTTTTTTTAATCCTGAAGATATGGACTTTAGTCTAAAGGTCCTCCCACTATTTTTTTATGAATTAGTAGCCTCTATCTCTAACTCGAGGAATTATATTAATTTCTTAGCGGGTACTAAAATCCACACGGACTGCATTCGGGCCCGAGTATGGCTCGACCAACCCTAGTGCATCCATGGGTAGGTTCATAACCAATTATTTCTCCAAACAACTTCTAGCATTGGATTTTGCCCCAGACTTCCCTTCAACAGGCATGTAGTGCCTCCACTGAAAATCTTGGTTATATCCAACCATTAACATGACACATCAAGTGCATCCAACAAACAGATGTCTAGACCCGAGTGTGGCTCGGCCAACCTGACCATTGATTTGAAGGTACATCATGATGGTCATATGATGAATGATAATTCCAATACATAATAGACACCAGGCGTGTGGTGCCTCCAATACCTATTTGGAATATTAGACTCATTATCACACACCTTAATGGGAGGCAATGACCAAGTTATCTCATAACTTTATCACTTTATGGACCTAATAATTTAGAGGATTTGATTTCATTGACCTGAGAATAAGAGAAGAAAGTCGATCTGCAAGCTGCAAATCTTTTCACTGACTTCACCAAGTCATGTAAAGGATTAAACACAAGCTGGTCTAAAGATACCTAAATCAATCACACTAATTCACCTTAATGGCATGGGTCTGCACGAATCGACTAGTAACCTAATCAAAACATAATCTACCATGTTGGTCAGGTAAGTGAGATCAATGGGAGGGATCTACTCTAAACTCATCGTAGATGCATCTAGGTGAATAGCTCCCAATTAAAAACCACTTGATCGAATCTGCCAAACTTATTTTAGACACCAACTGGTTAATTAGTTTCGATTTGGCACACCAGAAGATTCGGGCTCAACCACGGAGCCATAATCATGGTCTATTTATTAGGGTCAAACACATGGACTTGATCAGCTTCAACTATTGAGATTGATTTAGAGAAATACTGATCTAATCTAATTCAACATTTGATTAGACTTAATCAATTTCTGTACTTGATCCATATATGTTCCTAACCCTAGGTCTAACCCATTAAAAGGATTTGATTCATGCTAACTCTTTGCTCATCATATTATGTGGTGTCTTAATGATCTAGAATTGAGATCTTCAATTCTCAATTCTAGATCATTCAAACTTAATTTAAAATTAAGTATGTGAAACGTGTGTTTCAGTTTGTAAAACTATTTTACAAGAATTTCAAGTGAAGCATACCATATATTTCAACACATGAAAATAAATTTTTATAATATGTTTAACAATTAAATATACATAGATATGATCTAAACTTTATTCATACATCTCATGTATCATGATAACTTTTAGATCAATACCAATTACATCATATGTAACATGTAATTTAGATCTAAAATAATTTTATATCTAAATTTTATTCTATTATAATGAATCATAAATCATTTTAGATCTAATCTAAATATATTTATGATCAAAATAATACATAAAAATTTATTCACTTTTCTTCTTCATGAAACTGAATCACAATGACAACCCTACACGTCATAAAAGAACCCATCGAATAGGTAAAAGAGAGATTAATCTCTTCAATCTCTTATGACCAGATGGTCTAGTGATCTCATCAATCCGAGTACTAGGCTACTAAGATCTAAAATCTAATTTTATATATAATTATATCAATATATAATTATTGATAAAACTATTTTATGTCATGAACATATCCTTGATCTCATCAATTATGTTCTTCATCTAATCCAATTAGATTTGATATATCATATACATCATATCAAATCTAAGACTTATCTTATACTAATTATAAAATATCAATTTTAGATTTGATATAAAATAAAAAAATAATTAGATGTAAATATGAATGCATAAAGAATTAATTTCTGATAAAATCTATTTTCACGCAGTGCTGAATTATGACAGGATTCAGATCTAAATATCCATCGAAACAGATTCAATTTAAATTTGAGATAATTCTCACTTCATAAGAAAAAAAAATTAAAATTTTATTAAAATAAATTTAAAATAAATTTTTAATTCATATTATTTTTCATCAAAAATTCAGCAATAGCAGAATTCTATTATAATAGATTTATAAAAACCTCAATCAACCATTGATTAGGCACCTCTAATCCAATCAAAATCAGATCAAAAATTTTATATAAATACATTTAAATGAGATTTAATGTCACACAAAAAATCTTAATTATATCTTATATAAATAATCATAAAAAATTTTATTTTATATGCATATATTTCAGGCCTGGCTTTAATACCAGTTGAAGGAAAGGAAATAGTTTCCCTCCAGAATGCCCAGGTTGCATCTAAAAATTTTTTCTAATATTCTACTTGTTTAAGGATCAAATTCTTATCTAAATCATAGCAAAATCAGAAATCAAATATCAAATTATCTGATATAAACCTTCGTAGAGGTCTGGATATGCAGACCCTCTACTTTACATGCATGTCAGATGCCGCAGGAAAGCAGGATGAACTCCAATCTAATTGGCTTCGCATACATAATCAATCGAGAGATGAGATGTAATAATGTGACACCTCACACCAATAGGTAGAATTCTCAAAAAAGATCCACGCCCAAGGAGAGGAGGCGGCAACAAAGAGAGAGATATAGAAGATGAAGGACCTCTCTCTTCACACACCTGTCTCTCTCTCTTTTTCTCTTCTCTCAATTTGATTTGTTTGCTATTCTATTCTCTTCTCTCATTCATATGTAGTGATCTTCTCTATTTATAGATGATTCTCATGACCCAATGAGAGGAGGATACTTTATTCAAATCTGATTTGAATTGGTCCAATACTCATGAAAGGAGTCCTACATGAGATATAATTGCCATCACTTATGACATCCACTTTGCACCCACTCCCACACCCACTTGGGACACCCCAAATAAGCATCAAATCAATTTTTGGTTGTGCTTCATGAGTGGATATTCCCAGTGCAAGTAGGAATACTCATATCTCATCCAAAACAGATCCAATTTGAATCTGATTCGAAGTCGGTTCGAAATAATTTTGAAAGATTGTCAATCCTAAACTCTTTAGGACTTTTATACCAAGTCTAACTTAGATTTTGGATCTATTTAAGTCTAATTAATTCAAATCTAATCTAAAATTAATTAGTACTTAAATCCAATCTTTCATATGTTTCATGGATCATAGATAGAAATTATTCTTCCCCGGGATTGAACCTGAACCTCATGTGTAGTGCTAGCTAGACATAGTCAACTCTTCAATCCCGTTTGACCCATAACTTAATTCTCAATCAAATTAGCTTATATGTTCAATCACGTCAAGTACTTCCAGATTGGACATATAAACATAGGTCAATTTCTTCCTACTTTGTCTGACTTGTGTGCGTGACTCCATAGGTTCAAACACTAAGCCGGTAGCACAGGAACCAATTTCTGCACTAATCGAGATACCATATAGCAATGATTTTTGACATCCAGATAGATCGAATTATCTCAAAAGAATATTCTAGAATCCATACTCATGGTGACTGCATAATTCATCCTTTTGACCCTGGATGCTCTATGATGGTCTCAGGTTAACTGTCAATCGAGATTGCTTCATCCACATTGTATTTCAATCTTTCAAATCTGTCTCATAGATTACCCTGGTCAAGGCTTTACTAAATTGAAATACAGCGATACATCAACTTCAATAACCCAGAGGGGTCAATTCCATCTTGATCCACACACAGACTTTGCAAGTACTTGATTGTACCCAATAGCCTTCCGTCTGCATTAAAAATCCAGGTAGTTCGGTACCAAAGCACAGTGAGTTGCTTGTAAGTCACTATAGTGATCTCAGGTCTGAAGGATATTTATACCCTTGTATTTTGCGAGCTGCTCTTGACAGCAGAATGCTCAGCAGATGAGTCACTTGTTCAGTGATGATGTACCCTTACATCTCACCTGTATGCCATACCAGTGTCACCACACTCCTTGGTTAAGAGAATAACCAACCCATATAGCACACAACGACCTTCACTCGATAAATATCATCATCCCATAATGACGTATCATTTGATCGTGAACTTATTTAAGAACTATACGATAAATTCTCTCTTTATCGTACACTAGCATAGTTCTAGGAACTTCATCACAGTACAAGAGTTCAAGGAAGATATTATTTTGTGATAAAAAAATATCAGAATAACTATTATTCAATAATCAATAATTCATATACAAGGATGAACTCAATCGTCATACGATTGGTTTTAGGATACAATTCCCAACAGATAATATCATGGAAGCCTATCTTTGATAATTTAGACTCGGTCATATAAACAAGAATAGGATCAATAGGAGATAATTCTTGAAGTCAATGATTGTGAATTATTATCAACCTATCAATCATATCTCCTTAGTAAGATGATCAAGTTATCTTTTGCTGGAAATTATAAACAAGCCAATGATGTTCTGAGTCTGATACATGTTGATGTATTGAATCTACAAACATATTTATCATAAATTTAGATTATTTAAAATATTTAAATAATTTTATAATAAGGTAGAGAAACAGACTGGAAAGAGCATTGAAACTCTTTGATCAGATCAAAGAGGAGAATACCTTGTTGGTGAGTTTTTGACATATTTAGAAAAGAATAGAAATTTTTTTATTGAAATCAACTTTGTTAGACATAGTTCGATCTATAATAGAATTCACAAGTCTGTCAGTCTCCTTTTAGGATTATGCTCTTGAGACTACTTATTATGTTCTCAACTGGAATCTAAATTAATCAATCATAAAGACTCCATATGAGATGTGGACTAGGCGTAAGCTGATCCTCTCTTACCTTAATATTTGAGAGTATTTTTTTATGTCTAACATTTACAGACTGATTAACTTGGATCTCGATCTTATATATATTATTTTATAGGGTATCCTAAAGAATCTAAGAGATATTACTTCTACCTTGCTAAAGAATAAAAGTTGTTTGATATTTTTTTTAGAAAAAGAGTACCTTGGTGAAGAAATTGATGTCTTTAATGTGAAACTTATGAAGTTCGACAGGTAGAAGAACTGACACAATCTAGTGAACTCATAGAATCATATTTAATTAGATCAAACTCGAAACCCATTGTAGAAGCATCATTAAGGAGATCCAATAGAGTACCATATCCGTCAGATGGATACTTTGATTTCTAGCTTTGGGATATGATTCTGTTGAACTCGATGATAACAACAAGGATCTGATTACCCACATGGATGCCATACAGAGGTCTGACTCTGATTAGTGATTTGGAGCCATAAAATCTGAAATAGAGTCCATAATGGTCAACAGTGTATGGACACTTGTTGATCCACTCGAAAGGATAAAATCCATAGGGTGTAACTGGATCTTCAATAGGATCAAAGTGTGCAGACGAGAAGGTGGAGACCTACATAGCCCGTTTGGTTGCCTAAGGATATCATTAATATTTTGGTATTGACTATAACAAGATATTTTCTCCTGTGGCAATATTAAATATTTCGGAGTTGGAACATGCATTTTGATAAACGAGAAAAATGCATGTCTTTATTGAGAATGAAGAAAAACTATGCAAATACAAATGGGTTAATAGTTCTATGAGTATATTTCTTATTTTGTATGTGAACGAAATTCTCTTAATCGAGAATGACACTCCTTACATTACAGGGAATAAAAGTTTTGCTATTATCATTGTTCTCAATAAAGGACTTGAGAAAAGCATCCCTTATCTTAGGGATGAAGATCTATAGAGATTGTTGGGTATAAAATACCCACACCAAAGTCCTCAGCAGAATCAGCTCCAGGAGGGCTCCGACCGGACTCCTACGGGGGCCGGGCTTCGTCGCCAACGTCAACCGCTGGTAAGATCCGTCCGGGCTCCTACGGGAGCCGGACTCCGCACCTGACTTTAATTGCAGGAGGACTCCGCCCGAACTCCTACGGGAACCGGGCTCCGATCGCAACATCAACTCCAGGAGGACTCCGACCGGACTCCTACGGGAGCCGGGCTCCGCCCACGACTCCAACCTCAAGGGGGACTCCGCCCGGACTCCTACGGGAGCCGGGCTTCGTTGCCAACGTCAACCACCAGTAAGATCCGTCCAGGCTCCTACGGGAGCCGGACCCCGCACTTGACTTTAATTACAGGAGGACTCCACCTGGACTCCTATGGGAACCGGGCTCCGATCGCAACATCAACTCCAGGAGGGCTCCGCCCGGACTCCTACGGGAGCCGGGCTCCGCCCACGACTCCAACCTTAAGGGGGACT
>NC_025996.2:73553819-73585484 GCF_000442705.2 Elaeis guineensis
GTGACATCATTCTTGATCCAACTTTTTAAATTATTTTTCATGCATAAATACATACTTTCAAACTTTAATAATTTCTTGATATTTTATGCACAAAATTAATTTTTTAAAGATATGAAATATGTATAAAAATAAACTCAAAGATAAGAGGGAATTTACAGTCAATCGAATCCAAAAGTCACGATTTTCGTATTGTGATCTAATCCTCAAATCTTGTGCTCTTCGACAATGAAGGTTCCAATCAAATAAATTATCAGGGCCATTAATCTTCAATTAAGAAAAATTAGATGAAAGAAAAAAGTGAAACTCAGTCTAGCCTCAATCTAGATTAGAATTGGATTGATTCATAGGTCAGATCAACATGGCTCGATTTGACCTAAACTCAATTGGGTTTAATCAATAAGTTAGGTTCACGATTAAATTGAGTCCCTCTCTCTTTTCCTCTCTTTTTTCTTCTTATTATTATTTTTTTCTCCATTTCTCTTTCTTTCTTCCTTAGAAGAACCCATGGCTTCTTGGGGTGTCATGAGGGAGACCGAAGGGTGGAGGGTGTCGGCTGTGATGTGGCCAGAATGGCTGATAGGCTAGCCAATGATGTCGAGTGGCGACGGTCTGACCGACGGCGACAGGGGATCAAAAAAAGGAAAAAGGGGCACTACCCAACCTACTATGATGATCATACCTAGGGTTGGAAAGGAAGAAGAGAATGGAAGAAAGCTCACTAAAGATGGCAGCAGCAGCGACGATGGTTGCAATCGGTAGTGAAAATCGATGGTATCTCACTCGAAAATCTCTCAAAACAGGTGTGGTGGGTTTTAGGGAGAAGGGTTAGGGGTTTTAGAGAGTTAGCAGCACTCGATACGATGGCACAATGACCACCAGAGTTGGGAAAGGAGGAGGATGAGGTGATAGGGGATTTGGTGATGGGGAATCGACTGGGAGATGAAGAGTTTAAATAGAGAAGGGATGTAAAGAAGTAAGGTTGATTCTTCTCGGATTAAGCCAAATCTCACCAGCATAATCTATCCAAATTCCTCTCCCACCAGTGCATGAATTCTATCAGGTAACCCATGTCCTTATCCTCTTCCCTATAGCCAAGGATTAACAGAGGATTTGGTTCCTCGGCTTCGTCCTCATCCTCTCTGTTTTCTTTTTTTTTGTTCTAGTGAAGTCAGTAGAGTATGCCAGCTTCAGGGTGAACTAGGTCCAAAGGAACCGGTTCTCACATTCTCCATCTCTTAAAAAATTTCATCCTCAAAATTGAGAAATCTAGATCTTTTGAAGTGGAAGGTGCTTAACCCCAAAAGTATAAATATACTAATTTGTCAGACTTTGATTTTTTTGTTAAACCAAATGCATGATTACATTACTAAAATGTCCACAAGCAATCTGACCCCTTGGGTCAATCACAATGCTCATACACTTTTCTATACCAAAGCACAAACTCTTTCCAAGAATACTTCATTAATTCAGCACTTCCACATCAGTTCTCAAATTTTGCCCCTTTGATATATAATCAAAGATCTCATCTCTTCTCGATCAAAATCAATATGATTAATAGATCAAAAGTTTTTTATCATCTTTAAAAATAAGATATAGACTAATAAGATTAGCACTAATTGAGTGATTGAAAATAGAATATAAATGCACATTCATTCAAGATTGATTTGGGATCAATTGGATGCAAAAATCTTATAGCAAGATCATTTATTAAAATCAATTATGCTCGGAATAGATCTTGAAATGAATTTGGCATAAGTACTATAACAAAGTTTTCATTCTACAAAAAGGTAATGACCGACTTTGACTAAAATCAAATAATCAAATGGCTGTTAAGGTGATCAAGATTATGTAGTAATGTCTTTAGACAATAATGATCCATTGTGGTTATAGAAATGATCTCAGAATTGAATCATAAAAATTAAACACAAGAAGATGAAGTATCGATATCAAAGATTCCTATATCGGAGTTTAGATCATAGGGAGGGAACGAATCACATTGGATTTATTTAGATACTTGATAAATAAATTAAATTTAATTAACAATCAACTAATCTTAGATATAAGATGTCAAAAAATTTTTTAGCACAACCAATATAGTCACATCATGACTCACTTAAGAATTCATAGTACTTACATTCTCTTTATAAAAAAAATTTTTTTTTGAAGAATCATATCTTCTATCATAATATATTTCAAACCATGGTCAATATTTTTTATCAATTTTAAATGAATAGACTACCATACTTTTGCTGTGCACTCTGCTCAATATTCTCCAAATTTTTTTTTGAATGATTCTAGATTTAAAATTTGAACAAAGATTTTATTGTCTAAGTACATTGACCATAATTATCACTTGAGATAATTATCATATTTGCACCATTGTATGATCAAGATATTAACTTCAAATTTGATTTGAGTCAAGCCAACATTGGATCACCTTGACAATTTAATTAGATAATTTAAATCAATCTCTTTCTTTTGAGAAAATCAACTTTTGACTTATTCATCATGATCCTATAAATTGCTAGAATATCATAATTTGAGAAATGAATCATTTAGAAGATCCTCTCACAACATTAGGTAAATAAAATATTCTTCTTAACCAAATTTTTACCATGATCATAGAAGTCTTCCATGCTCATAATTTTCTTGAGTAATTACTCAATTATTTTCTTATATTGTCTTATCAATCAAAACAACTATAGTCCTTTAACTCAAGATAACTTTCAATAGATTCAAGATTGCTATCATATCATATTAATTTTCCAAAATAAATCTATAGTACAACCAATCTATATTGCTCAATATATATTTCCTCCTATATTAGTTAGTTAATCTTGATGACTTCCTCAAAATTTAATCTGTATCAATCTTCTATGTTTAAATTTGAAGGACCATAATTTATATCCATAAGGAGAACTTAGACATTGTGTAATAGTTTAATCAACTTTAAACATTCATAATTATTTTGAGATAATCAATCAAGATCCTAATTCTACCCCACTCTCACTAATCTAAGTTCTTATGATCTTTAATCTAGGCTTTCATACCACTCTATCACGCTTCAAATCCAGCATTTGGATCGAACGCGTGATGGACGCACACTCCTTAGGACAAGATCCTAAAGAATATACTAGGCCTACCATTTTCTTAATCATTAATCCAACTTAGGCAGTGGTGATAGCAAATCCAAAGATTTTTTTTTTATTCTAATAAAATATAGTTCATTAATATCTCATCATAATCAAGATCAATATTTGTTTAAAAATAAACTAAGTGAAGTCCTCTAAGATCCTATGCTCCTCACTGCTTGGATCTCCAACTCAATAGAATCTTTTAGATCTGAAAAAAAAAAGAAAAGAAAAAAGGGGGTGAGCTTTATGGGCTTAGTAAGTTACCAATATCTCTAAGAGATCAAGCATAATTAAATTTTTTTTTCAAACATACACTAATAGATGTAAATACTAATATAATTTGAAATTTTAAAATATGCCATGTGAAATAGTAAGTTTAACAAAAAAATCTCTCTCAATTTTCATTGACTACGGCCACGATCAGCACTGTGACAAAGTTCAAAAGAGACTAGCCCCTGAATACAGAATATCCAATCCATCAGCATGTATCAATGATCAGCCCACTAGTTAGACCTAGAAGAAAAACTAGCTCTAGTTCACATAGCCACGATTTATCCCATGATAAGGCAAAGAGGTTAGTCCTACAAAAAAATATGTAAATGCATCAATGTATGCCAATGATCAGTCCCGACTGGCTAGATCCAAGAAGACTAAATCTACCAGCGATCAACCCCGACTGGTTGGACCTAGAAGAAATATGTTTCTGACGTGTAGCCAATGATCAATCTCATTGACTAGACCTAAATCAGTCTAACTAGAGGATTTTTTTCTCATAATTTTACCACAACCAAATTTTTCATAAATAATCATACTTACTTTTATAACAGTATCAACTCAAATTTTTATATCATCCAAAAGAATAATAAAATAATATTTATTCAAAATTTTATGTATAGATAAACATGTATAATTTTTTTTTCAAAAATCATGTAATATTAATACAATGAAATTATCTTCTTTCAAAAATTTATACCACACAAGGGTGACATCATGCTTGATCTAATTTTTTAAATTATTTTTTATGCATAAATACATACTTTCAAACTTTAATAATTTTTTGATATTTTATGTATAAAATTTATTTTTTAAGGATGTGAAATATGTATAAAAATAAATCTAGAGATAAAAAAAAAATTACAGTCAATTGAATCCAAAAGTCATGATTTTTGGCATGTGATCTGATCCTCAGATCATTCGCTCTTCAACAATGAAGGCTTTAATCAAATAAATTATTAGGGCCATTAATCTTCAATTAAGAAAAATTAGATGAAAGAAGAAAGAGGATCCCTATCTAGCCTCGATCTAGATCAAAATTGGGTTGATTCATCGGTTAGATCAACATGGCTCGATTTGATCTAAACTCAATTGGGTCTAATCAATAGGTTATATTTACAATTAAATTGAGTCCCTCTCTCTCTCTTCCTCTTTCTTTCTTCTTCTTATTATTTTTTTCTCTATTTCTCTTTCTTTCTTCCTTAGCTGAACCCACAGCTTCTTGGGGTGTCATGAGGGATGATCGAAGGGTGGAGGGCCTCGGTTGTGATGCGGCTAGAACGTACAGCCGACGGGCTAGCCAATGACGTTGAGTGGCGATGATCCGACTGACAACAACAGGGGATCAAAAAGGAAAAAGGGTCACTACCCAACCTACTACGGTGATGATACCTAAGGTCAGAAAGGAAGAAGAGAAGGGAAGAAAGCTTATCGGAGATGGTGGCGGCTGCGGCGATGGTTGAGCCGACAGTGAAAATTGATAGTATCTTACTCGAAAATCTCTCGAAACAAGTATGTTAGGTTTTAGGGAGAAGGATTAGGGTTTTTAGGGAGTTGGCGGCACTCGGTATGGTGGCACAGTGACCGTCAGAGATGGGAAAGGAGGAGGAGGAGGTGACAGGGGATGTGGTGATGGGAAATCGACCGAGAGATGGAGAGTTTAAATAGAGAAGGGATGGAAAGAAGTAGGGTTGATTCTTCTCAGATTAAGCTGAATCTCACCAGCATAACTTATCTAAATTCCTCTTCCACTAGCGCATGAATTCTTTCAGGAAACCCATGTCCTTATCCTCTTCCCCATGGCCGTGGATTAATAGGGGATTTAGTTCCTTGGCTTCATCCTTGTCCTCTCTATTTTCTTTTCTTTTTTTTTTTGGTCCGGTGAAGTCGGTAGAGAATGCCGGCTTCAGGGTGAACCGCGTCCAAAGGGATCAGTTCTCACAAAAGACTTATTGAAAATCACTGAATATGCTTGCTGATCTTTTTGCTTCTTGTTTCCTATATTTTTTAGACCAAAAATAGGATGGCAAGCTAATGGTCAATTGAGGGTTTGAGTGGTGGGCCACTGACTTATGGCTGGAGATTCAAGAAGAGAAAATTGGCTTTGTGTGCCTCGAGACTTCAAGGATTTTTAAAAAAAAATAGAATGTTGCCTACACTACTATAAAACTATAGCATAATAAAATAATAAAGAAGCAAATACTAAAGATAAAAAATAAGTTGTAATATCTAGAAAATGGTCTCTGATTATCTTTCATTCTCTCCTTTATTCACTTATTTTCTCATCATCATCACTATCCAAGACTATATATTATGGTTGGTTCCCCTACTAACCTATTTACATGGTGGTGATTAACTGCCATTAAATTTAAATACAATTTTAAATTTAGTGGACCAAAGGGGCAGGGGCGGGGCAGCACAGAGCAGCCACGGGCCTTCAGGCGAGAGGGTGGGGGGTGCAGAGCAGCTGTGGGTTGCCAGACGGGGTGGGGGGCATCACGGAAGCTGTGGGCGGTGTAGAGCAGTTGCAGACGCTAGATGAGAGAGCGGGTTGGGAGGCATAGAGCAGCCATGGGCCATCGGATGGGGGGTAGCGGTGGGAACCATAGGCGCGTGCTAGGGGGTATGGTGGCACGAAGAAGCCGTGGACCATCGAGGGGGGGTGGGGGTTGGGGGAACCATGGACCATCAGGGTGGAGGGGGGGACCGTGGATGCAGGTGGGAATGGGGGTGCAGAGTAGCCTCAAGCACCAAGGGGGAGGAGGGTTGTGGGGCTGGTGGCATGGAGAAGCCATGGGCCGCGAGGGAGGGAGGCGCAGAGTAGCCATTGATGCTGGGGGAGGGAGGACCGAGAGCATCTTTGCTGCAAGCGCTAGCGGGGGGTCGAGTGGGGAGGGCACGGACAAGCCACAGGTGGCACTGGGAAGGGAGGCGCGCGGAGAAGAAACGAGCAAAGAAAGGAAGAAGGAAGAAAAAAAATAATAAAAAAATAATAATTTTTAAAAGATAAAATATATAAAATATAGTAATGTGTAATATCTGAAATATTTTTTATAGTAAAATATTATAGAAAAGCAATACAGCAAAATTCTCCTTTGAATTAGGCTTAAAACGAGATGATACCATCTTCAATGAGTCAACAATGATCATGGCCACAGGCACTTTAGGGTGCAGATCCCCGTCAGATAACAAGATGCCCTTGTTTCTTTTTAAAAAATTAAGTGTACCTTTTTTTCGGTAGTAATTGAGTCTACCTTTGGGATCGTTCTTTTGTGGATAAATATAATAAAAGAGTTGATCAATTTTTTCATTGATCAATTTATCCATGTTCTCATACTTTTCAAGATGGATAAGTTACTTTATCATGGATAATATTTATCCATAAAATAAGAGAAAATTTTACCCATCGGGAGGGTGATTAAATCATTTTTCCATCCGCCAGTAAAATAGGTATCTAATGCTGTACCTAAAATACTCATTCTCATTTCTAATGTCTTCATCATTCCATACTTAATAACTTAGTCAAATCTAAAAAGCATAAGGGATATCATGAAAAATATGGATAAATTTTATCAACTTATCCATAAAGATAGTAATGTAAAAGAACATGGATAATAAATTTCGAAATCACTTTTCTATGTGTAAAAGAATATAAATAAATTATTTTTTTATTTAAATATTATTTAAAAGATATTTATTTAAAAAATTATAAATTTTTAATTAAATTTTTTACCAACAAAAGAATGGATCCTTGGTGATAACCATTTGTATGGTATTACGAAAGACTACATAATTATTTGTGTTGTGACTCCATCAATTATGTCCCTTATAATATCTTTCCTGAGCAAGTTTTTGTGCACTACACGCGGCGTAGAATGCGCGCAACAAATACTTAACATCATCTTATGACACCATCAAATGATTAATTTGCCAATTCAAATCTCAAAGATATCGACTTTCGTATCTTTCACATCAGTGGACATGAAAACTGAGCCCAGATTGAATATCAAAAGTTCATAATTGGATCCCCAGAATAAGTTCCCTTAGATTTCTTTTTTTTCCCTTCTGCTCTTAAATAGTCTCATAATTAATAGCTTGTGTAGTTAGTTGAAATAGGTCAACAAATTTCTAAACTATAAACTTTTTTATTAGGACCAAATTAAAGGTTGTTCCATGCAACTTTAACATATTCAGCCTCTCTTAAATATGCATAGCATTTATTTTGTGCTCTTTCAAATCTCATCATATATTTTTCAATCAACTTAGTAGGTTGCTGTGTTAGTCTAGGTAAATCAGCCGTTGACACTTCAGATCCAATTCTATAAAATTGAGCATGAGATTGGCTCTCTAACTCTTGCTAAGTATATATAAAATTAGGTGTTAGATTCACGTTATAAAGTAAAGGTAGAACTAAATTGTCCCCTAATAAAGTCTATTAATTGCGCCAAATTTGATGAGACGTGCCTTGATTGTTCTGATTTTGAAACAACACATGCTGGTGAGGTGGAAAAATAGATTTAGCTGAGAAACAGATTCCAGTATGCACTGAAAATACCCATATTAGTTTAATTTAGATCCCCATCCCATGCTCGGGATATGAATCCCGACCTTGGAGGGCACATTCTCTCAGACAATTATTGTCCTGCTAATAAGAGATTTGGCTAGCATTCATCACTAGGCTTGCTAATGGCACTGGACTGATTGTTGACTAAAGCATTGGGTCCCATCATATAGGCATTGAGAACCGTATTATTTCCAAGAGTGAATTGTCCCACAAGTCCACAAACAATTGGGGATTACATGAGGGAACACTCTACCCCCAGCACTCATGGCAATGCATGTTTCTGGCAATGGGTTTGATCACCCCCTAACAGTAATAACAACCTTGGCTACCGACCTATTCTCATTTCATTGTTGGTCAATTGCATCTCCACTAGAAGCTACACTCGGCCTATAGTTGGCTGGGGCAACTACTTGAGAAAGAGCTTGAGGTCTAATAGGAACCCCAAGATTCCGTACATATGTTTCCATGCCCAAAGGTTCCCCATATAATACTCGACCTTTCGCTTTTGGAGATCTAGCCATTCTAAAATCTTCACATTGTCGTATTTTAAATCTTGGGTGGGTGATCTACTAATGACTTGTGGACTATTTTCAAGTATCTGCACACATGGGGATGTGTTGCAAGATAAATATGAGGATCAGTTTTGATTCGTCAACATTGCGATCAGCTTTTCAATTTGCTTGGTCATTTGAGAAGAAGCATTCTTCTGTTGATTAACAAACAACCTCAGGACTATTGCGAACTAGCTTATCATAGCTTCCAAGAGATCGTTTTGATTTGAATTGAGCGATAGTATCACACAGCTACCTGACTACCTATTGAAACAACACTGCAGTTGGAAAATAGTCTTTTTGCTCGCCAGGAGTCATTTGAAGAGACATCCCATGCTAGATTCCTCACTAGCGACATGAATCTACCACGCGGGTGGAGAATTTTCCATCGGCTCAACCCGAGATATCGATTGTCCCCTCAGAATGGAAGAATCTTTTGCATGGTTCTCAGGCTGTACCACAGTGGAAGATTGGGTATCACATATATCTTCCATAAGAGTTGACCAGGCACGCCAAAAATTTATTTTTCATATTTTTCAGACTAAAATGGGACGGCAAGCTAGTGGTCAATCAAGGGTTTGCGCGGCATGCCATTGGCCTGTGGCCAGAGATTGAAAAAGAGAAAATTGGGTTCGTGTGTCTTGAAACTTTACAGACTTTTCATAAGAAATGGAATGCTACCTACACTATTATAAGAGGGTGCTTGGTTGGGGGGAATTGAGGTCTGGAATAGAAATCAGAATGGATGACTCTTATTCTAACCGCTTGGTTGGAGGGAGTCCCATTCCGATTTCAATTTCAAGGGGGAATGAGAATATTCCAATCTATCTAGAACTCAATCCCTATTCTCTTCTATGGATTCAAATTTTCTTTCCGATTCTGATTCTGGTTATGAACCAAATACTTCGGAGGATTTGATCATTCCGATTTCTATTCCAGTCCATTCCAACTCCAATTCTGATTGCAAACCAAGCACCCCGTAGAACTATAACAAAATATAATAATAAAAAAATAAATACTAAAGATAAGAGATGCATTTCAATATCGAGAAATTGGTCTCTCATCATCTTTCATTCTTTCCTTATAAATCGGCTTCCTCATCATCATAACTATATCCATGACTACATGTTATAGCCGGTTTCCCCTACTAACCTATTTATATGATGGCTATTACTGCCACTGAATTCGAAGACAGTTTCAAACTCTCCCACCTACATTGGAGTGCAGATGCTTTTTGACTTAGACAAATTTCTTTAGGTTAAGTTGACTTTAGGCCAATTCCTTTTCTACATTTGTTTCTCAACCTATTGGTTTGGATTTTGTCCCACTTTTATTTTTCAATTAACTATGCATATTGGTCACTTGATCTTGCTACGGCATGCGCTCAAGACGTAGTGCAAACACTCCATTTCCTTCATATTAATAGGAAATTAACAATGTTAGTGGAGAGAAGGACAAGAGTTCTTATTGACTTGCTCATCCTCAGAATGATTTTGATGATAACAAAATGCTAAATAAAAATGGCACTAATCATATATTTCAAGGATAGATGTAGGATTTCTTAGGTACTCATAATGAAGACATTCTCTAGAAAGAAATTCTCTCAAGATGCCAGATCAAAATACATAAAAGAACAAGTTCTCATAAATTTGATCAAAAGGAGTCAACTCCTGGTGATGAAGAGTAGACTCTGGCATGTTGGAGCTCACTGGCATAGACTACAAGTCAACTCCTATGAAACTTGAGTCAACTCTCTCAGTCAGAATAGAAAATTATATTTTCAGAACCCCTAAAAGGACTGACTCACGAAGAAGTCAAGTCGCTCCTGGATAGGCTGAGTTGACTCATGAAGATGGTGAGTTGACTCTCTCAGAAAAGACAGAATATAGAATTTTTGGATCCTGAGATTGAGTCAACTCCTGAAGAGGTTGAATCGACTCATGGGCTGCTCAAGTTGATTTATGAAAATTACAAGCCGACTCCTGACATGGAGAAGCAATAACAGCTAATTTTTCTATACTTCTTCAATAACCATTTCTTCACTCCAATGGCTACTTCAATCCTTTCAATGGTCAAAACTCATTCTCCAGCCACTTCTAAGCTTACAAAAGGCTATAGAATCAATTAGAAAGTAAGAGAGCAAGCAAGAGAAGAGGGTTATGTTGGAAAATATTTCTCAAAAAGCCAATCGTCAAACTGTTGACGGTTGAGCAACCAAGTATTGTAATTGATTTGTTAATAAATAAAATATATTTGGTATTTTCATCATAAGCTTTCATCTTCTAATGAACTCCGTTGTTATGATGAAGTCCTTAGGACTATTTAGATTCGATAAAGAGAGGATTTATCGATTAATCCTTAAAATAGTTCACGACCAAATGATAGGCTGTTAATAAGGACGATAGCTTCTATCGAGCATAGGTCGCTGTAGGCCATATGGGTTGGTTATCCTCTTAACCAAAGAGTGTGGAGACACTGGTATGGTATACATGTGACATATACTGGTACATCATCATTGAACGTGACCAACTCCAGAGTATTCTGCTGTCGAGAATGTCTCTGATGGGATATAGGTATAAGTGTCCCTTAGACCTGAGATCGCCTCAGTGACTTGCAAGCAACTCACTGTGCTTTGGTACTGGACTAACTGAATTTCTAATTCAGGGATGGAAGGCTTCTGGGCACAGTCAAGTACTTGCGAAGTCAAAGTGTGATCGAGATGGGATTGACCACTCCAAGAGTTGGAGAAGAATGAGTCGCTGTATTTCAATTTAGCAAAACCTTGGCCAGGGTAATCCATCAAATGGATTTGATATTTTAAAATATAATGTGGACAACCTGATCAAAGTTGACGGTAGAACTCTGGGGTGTCCTATGATCATTTTGGTCAAGGGGATGAATTATATAAAAATTATATCTGTATGGGTTCTAAGGATGTTGTTCTACACATTCGACCTATCTGATCGTCGGGTACCATTGCTAGATGGTCACTTCGATTGGTACAAGAATTTATTTCTATACTACCAGCCTAGGTTCGGACCTATGAGGTCACACATATTAGAGTTCATGATCCGATCGGATGGTTAATCAACGATTAAGAATCGTTCTAGGGTTAAATGATCAATACGATTGACATTTAACCTAGTGCAAGTGTTGCAGGAGGATCGATTAGCAATTTGATTGCTAATTGGCTTAATTTGATTAAGCCAATGAGCTGAGATTAAGTCTAATTAAATATAATTTAATTAGTTTTAGTTTGGACTTGATTGGATCAAGTCCAATTGATTTATTGGATAAGCCAAGTGCAAGAAAAAACTAGTCCTAGTTCAACTAGGACTTGGGTCAATCTAATTTCTAATTTGATTAAAAAATTAAATCATATTTAAATTTAATTTAATCTGATTAAATTAGGTTATTAATTAGGTTAAGACCTATTTTAATTGGATTGATCTAATTTTGGTTTGATTTGGTTTGAGAAACTAAATTAAAACAAGTCATAAGATAGAATCCTAGTAAGACTAGGATTCCACCTTGCGCCACATAAGCCTTCCCCAGCCCTCTCTCTCATTCAATGTCAATCTCCTCTTATTTTGTGCAAAAAAAAGCCCTCTCCCAGGTCTCTCCCACATTCACAAAAGGTTTCCTCTCTTCTTTCTTACATGGAAGGTGGTTTGGATCAAATCAAAGAGGAATAAGTTTGGATTTCGAATTCTATGAGATAGAGTTTTAGAAATCCAAAACTATTTCAATTTTGTACTGAATTTATCCAATTTTTTTTTGAAATTTTTTGACTTTTAGGGTATACATTGTACACCCTTTGCTGGTAATCCATGCATGAAAATAAGGAGGAGATGCTCAAGAGTTGGGCGCCCCTTATCTTGCCTTGTTTGGATAAGCCTTGACTAGGTATTTGACCTAGACAAGGACTCTATCATATATCTCTGTATAAAATGAGTTTCTTCATAAAATTTTTGGAGAAGATAGAGATTTAAGAGACCTTTGGATCATCAAAAAATCAGAGAGAAAGACCTTTGGGTTGTGGAGATATAATAGACATAAGATAGGGTGTCTAGAGAGAGAAACGAGAAGAAGAAGAGGGTCTTCTTCTAGGGTTGTTTGTTTTCATATCTTTCCTCCCTCTATCTTGAGTTTTCTGAGAGTGTCTCAGATATAAAACTTATCCTCCTATTTTTTATCTTTGAAAGAGTCCAAATCAAGAAGAAGGAGGCACCTGATCAATCATCAAAGAAGGATCAGTGCAGTACTAGCATACTGTGTTGATTTCCTGAAGCAGGACTTCTGATCGAGATTCGTTGGCTCGTGTGGATGACTCCTAGAGGCCGGACACGTGTGTGGCTTGCAACATCATCCTCAAGCCTGGATCAGCGAGGTTAGAATATCTAACTTGCAAGGTAATAGATCTGATCTATTGTTTAATCATACATTAGATGTAGTATAGAAACATGTTGATATGATCAACATGTAGTTCATGCTGTATATATATATTTTAATTTCTGATTTAATACTATGTAATAATCATGTAATAGGATCTTAGATCTAAAAATTTTCTGATTTTAAAAAATAAATTTTGATTTATTTTAGTCTTTCGCTGTATGATCTTGAAAAAATTTCAAGATCTAATCTTGAAATCCTAGATCTGGTTCCTACAGGTTAAAGAGAAAGACAACATTTATTGGAGGGATTATTGATTATCTTTGAGAAAGATAAAAAGAATAGTTGGTACAAAGTTTTCACTGAGCTTTCAAGAGAAGTCTCCTCCTTCATCAACTACAATCTCTTAAGCGTCAAAAGAAAAAAAGTTGATCCCTGTTGTGTTGGGAATAGTATTCCAAAGCCAATCATCAACCTGTTGATGATTGTGCTCTTTGTTGTATTAGTACATAAATTATAAATAAATAAAAATTATTTTGGTATTTTTTATCACAAAATTATTTCATCTTCTAATGAACTCCTGTGTTGTGGTGAAGTCCTTAGGACTATTTAGACTCGACAAAGGAGGATTTGTCGTTTAGTCCTTAAACATGTTCGCGACCAAATGATATGTTGTTACCAAGGACAACAATGTTTATCAAGCATAGGTCGTTGTGTGCCATATGGATTGGTTGTCCTCTTAACCAAGGAGTGTGGAGACACTGGTATGGCATACAGGTGAGATGTAAGGGTACATCTGTACTGAACGTGACCGACTCCAGAGCTATTTCTGCTGTCAAGAATTGCTCCGATGGGATATGGGTATAACTATCCCTCTGACCTAAGACCGCCATGGTGACTTGCAAGCAATTCACTGCACTTAGACACTGGACTACTTGAATTTCTAATTCAGTGACGGAAGGCTGCTGGGTGTAGTCAAGTACTTGACTTATCGGTGCGTGTGTCAAGATGGGATTGACCACTCCAGTTCAGGAGCTATGTACAGTCATGTTTTAATTTAACAAAATCTTGACCAGGGTAGTCCTAGTGAGGAGTCACAGGATTGTTTGAGTTCAGCACGATTCGGATGATCTACTCAGGGTTGACAGTTTAACCCTGAGTCATCCTAAACACAGGGGTCAAAAGGGATGAATTATACAGTATCCATATTCACATAGGTTTTGAGTGTTGCGATTGTGACTATTCGACTTATCCAGATGTCGGATACCATTGCTAGATGGTCACTTCGATTAGTACAGAAATTGGTTCCTGTGCTACCGGCTTAGGTTCGAACCTGCAGGGTCACACATATTAGAGGTTTCTATCTGATCTGATGGCTGATGAAGAGTCCTAATATTTGTAGACTATGAGTCCTATGTGTCTAAGACTCTGTGATCGAGAATCAAGATTCTCTGATCATGAGTCCCACACATTTTGGGTACCGGGGTCAAGAGTCCCACTGGTTTGGGACTCTTCGATCAAGGTTTCATATTAATCGACTTTGATACCCGATTGCCCATCGGATTTGGACTCAATATTTATGAGAAATTTAATTAATGATTTGATTATTAATTAACTCAATTTGATTGAGTAATTATTTTTGGATCAAGTCCAACTGAATTGGATTCAGTTGGGTTTGACCCGATTAGGTTAAGAGTTGACCTAATCGTTGAGATGGTTTGGTCTCTGATTTGATCAGAGGTTGGGCTTAGTCAATTCATAATTTTATTAAGATTTTATTGAGCCTAATTAAGCATAATTAAGTTAGATTTAATTTAGTTTAATTGTGCTTAACCTGTTTTGATTAGGTTGGTTCAATTAAGATAAAACCACCATTTGAATTTGAATCCCTACGCCACCTCATATCTCTGCGCCCATTTGAATTCACGAGAAGAAACTTCTCATGAATTTTCTCTCACACAAATCCCTTCTCACGCCCACTCTTGTGTGCCAATCTTTGGATAAAATTGATTAGTTAGCCATTCAAATTTAAAGTGTGTTTGAATTTGAATGGATAACTTATCTCTTGCGCCTTCATGACCCTATCCACTTTAGCACCCCATATCTCACGTGAGAAAGAGTTTCTTGTGAAACCTTTCCATGCACAATGCAGCCTCACACTTTCTCTTCTCACACCCAAGTGGATAGGGATGTGTTGGTTTGCATTTGAATTCAAATTTGATTTGAATTCAAATGTGTAACCACTTGTCTTTATCTTCTCACGCAGATAAGACACGTTCGACATTGTTTTAAAAAGAGGAGAAGGATGGGGCGTGCGTAGAAAAATTTTGAGAAATAAAGTGGGGCGTGAGGCAGCCTTGTGCATGAGGTGAAGGTCCAAAACCTTTCGAGAGAAAAAGAAAGAAAAAAAAGAAAATTAGGCGCAGGATTTTCAGAGTGTTCCCTAGGGTTTCAGCCTGGGGTTCGGGAAGTGAGTTAGTGAGCTACGAGTATCGTGAGCCCACCAAATTCAAGGAAGAGAATCATCTACCTCTCAAGCACATTTTTTAATGATCTGGAGCATCTGTGGAATCGACAGACGTCGATCGAAGGAGTTCGATCAGCATCAGCCATCGAAAGGGCTCTACAACGAGCTAGCACTCATAAGGAGCCGATCAGACTGGAAGCCTCGTGTGGATGATCCACAGAGGTCAGACACCCTGTGTGGCTATATTGTGATGATCAGAGCCTCCCGACGGTGATCAGATTGCGGTGATTGACTATCCGCATAAAGATATTGTGTTCTGAACACAGAACAGTAAATTATTTACTATTCAAATTTGAATTTCAAATTTAAATCCATGCATGCTATATATCATATTTAGATCTTAGTGTAGCATAAACATATGTTAATTAATTATATTAATTAATTATTTTCACTGTAAAATAGTGATTTTGAAAAAGTTTTAAAATTACCATTTTACCCCTGTACTTAAATTTTGCTTCAAATGGTATCAGAGCAGGTTCTAAGATATGATATATGAATTTGCATGCATAGATTAAGTTATAATCTAAAAGTTTAAATTTAAAATTTGAAATTCAAAATTCAAAATTTGAATTTTGAAAGTTGTTCGAAATTCAAAATTCAAAAATCTGAAATTCAAAATTTGAAATTTAAATTTTGAATTTTAAAATTTAAAATTTAAAATTTAAAAATTTGAAATTCAAAATTTGAAATTTGAAATTTAAAATTTAGTTGAAATTTAAAATTTAAAATTTAAAATTCAAAATTTGAAATTTAAAATTTTAAAATTTGAAATTTGTTTGAAATTTAAAATTTAAAATTTAAAATTTAAAATTTGAAATTTGAAATTTAAATTTTAAAATTGGTATATTTAGATATACTTGATCCAAGTAGCAAGTAATCGAATTGGGTTGGTTGCCATGGCCGTTCGGTCATAGGAGAAAAGTAGAGTTTAAAAGCCCTCTCCTCCCATTCGATGGGGTCTCCTATGGCGGTAGGGGTGCCGCTGCAATTATATCCCACGCAGATGAAGCAGCGAAAGGACTTAATTGTAAAGGTTCAATTGTAAAATTTATCATGAATGTGTTAGATTAGATCTAAAGGAATATTCATGATTTATTTTGATTGAGTTATTTTTTGTTATGTAATTAGCAATAAGATTGCTATTTATGAAATGTGCTGATCTATTTGTGAAATGAGTCAACATATTTGGTGAACAGAAAATAAAATCTTTCAAATTTAAAAATTATTTTCAAAATGCCAAACCCTGACCCATCAGCTCAAATACGTAATTAAAAGAATTAAATGTTGTCAAGTTGGTCTAGAATTATGAATTAAGACCTAAGACAATTGTATAAACTTGTGGGTTAATGGGTTAGATGGATTAGGTCCATAATTGGGTTAGACCTAAGGTTAGCTTAAAGAAATAGACTAAAATAGAGTAATTGGTCAAATCTAATCAAAAGTTGAATTAGATTAGGTCAAGGACACTCTAGACTCAACTCCAATAGTTGTAGTTGAATGGGTCCATGTCTTTAACTAGACCAAGATGGACTTAATTCATGGCTACATGGTGGAACCCTATTTAGTAAGTTGATCAAATTAAAACTAATGAACCGGTTGGTGTCTAAGGTAAGTTCGGTAGTTTGACCAGTGGTTCTTAAGTGGGAGCTACTCGCATTGATTCGATCTCTGATGAGTTAATGGCATATCCCCACCACTGATCTCACTTACCTGGCCAATCTGGTGAGTTAGGTTTTGATTAGATCACTTGATGATTAGAGCTCACCCATGTCATTAGGTAAATCAGTGTGACTGATTTAGGTGCTCCTAATGCCGGCTTTAATTAAATCCTTTTTTAATCTGACTTGGTGAAGTCATTGGAAGGATTGAAATTGGCTGGACATTTATTCTCTTCTATCCTTTAATAAAATCCTCAAAAATTATTAGGTCCTAAAAATGATTAAGTTATAGTGATAACTAAGTCATAGCCTCCCATTAAGTGAGCGATAATGAGTCCATTAGTTTAATAATCATTGGAGGCCCAAAGGCCTGGTGCTTATTGAATAATGGAATTATCATTCATAATATGATAATTTGGTTTGAGTCTTTCTGATGGTGGTCAGATTGGCCGGCCAAAGTCGGGCCTGATCATTTATTGGTCCAATTCACCAAATCAAGTCATGTTAATGGTTGGACCTAACCAGATCTTTTCAGTGGAGGCCAAAACCTACTGATTAGGTTCTGGGGCAAAATAAATTACTAAAAGTTGTTTAGGAAAACAACTGGTTTTGAACCTACCTATAGATGCACATGGGTTGACCAACCAAAGTTGGGCTCGTGTGTAGTCTGTGTGGATTCTAATATCCACTAAGGAATTAAAGTAATTCCTCAAATTGGAGGTTGAGGCTATCAGTTCGTAAAAATATTGGGAGAAATTTTAGACTAAAGTCTAAGTCTTTAGTATTAAAAATTTATGTACTAATAGAGGTCTGATTTTTTTTTATGCAGCTATGGATACTACCCTGTCGCTTCGATCATTATTAGATAATGACAAGCTCATGGGACTTAATTTCGATAGCTGGTATCGAAAATTAAAAATTATCCTTGAGCATGAGCGGATCCTTTATGTTGTAATGGATCCGGCACCCAAGGAGCCAGTCCCGAATGCTAGAGGGATGGTCCGAGACACTTACCAGAAGTGGCTCAATGATCAGACCACCATTCGATGCATAATGCTGGCGGTAATGAATGATGAGTTTAGCCGCAGGTTTGAGAATGCTCAGCCACAGGAGATGCTTCAAATGTTGAACGACTCCTTTGGCATGCCTGACGACGTTGAAAGGCACAAAACTAGTTGTGCCATTTTCAATGCTCGAATGAGGGATGGGGCCTCAGTCACTGATCATGTACTGTACATGATCGAAATGATTGAGCACCTAAGTAAACTGGACTTTCCCCTGCACGAGCAGCTCGGTAAGGATGCGATCCTTAATTCATTGCCCAAGTCCTTCCTCCCCTTCCTTACTCATTTTTGAATGACAAAGCCTGCAGTGAACTACCATGGCTTGTTGGGGTTGCTGCAGAACTTTGAGAAGGACCACCAGCTCCATAAGGAGTCGGTGAATATTGTGGGAGGGTCTTCTTCTAGTCGTCGATCCTTTAAGAAAGGGAAGAAGAACAAGAAGAAGAAGAACAAGAAGGTGTAGCCGCATGCTGGGACGTCTGCACAGGGTCAGACCAAGAAGCACAAGCCCGATCAGAGCCAGGCAGAGTGCTTCTTTTGCAAGAAGCAGGGGCACTGAAAGAGAAACTATCTTCTATACATTGCCTCCCTGGACCCTAACAGGCCGAAGAAGAAGCAAGGTAATTCTATGATAACACCTTACAACTTTTTCATTTGTGATACTACTGCCTGGGTATTGGATACCGGAAGCCCTTATCATATTTGTAATTCGATACAGGGTCTGCAAGTCAATAAGAGATTTGATGATGGCGAGAGATTCCTGAACGTTGGAGATGGAAGCAAAGTTTCAGTTCTAGCTTTAGGAATCATGAACCTTGTAATCAATTCTCGTAATGTAATTCTGAGTGAATGTCACTATTGTCCAAGCTTTTTATTAAATATTATTTCTGTAGGCCTTTTGGCCATGTACGGTTATCAATTTTTAATAAAAAAAAATATTTATAATATTATTTTGAATGGTGTTACAATGTTTGTTGGACAACTAGATAATAGAATTTACTTACTATCACAACCTGTTAATATGGTTCAAACCTCTGGTAAACGTCCTAGAATAGATAATGTGTCAGAAGTCTACCTTTGACACTGTAGGCTAGGTCATATCAATAAGAACAGGATAAACAGGTTGGCGCAAGAAGGAATTCTTGAAGTTGGTGATTGTGAATCACTTCCAACTTGTGAGTCCTGTCTTCTTGAAAAGATGACCAAGTCACCTTTTACTGGAAAAAGTGAGCGAGCCAGTGAACTCTTGGGTCTGGTACATTCTGATGTATGTGGACCCATGAGCTCAAGTGCAAGAGGTGGATATTTCTACTTCATAACCTTCACAGATGACCTATCGAGGTATGGGTATGTCTATTTAATGAAGCATAAGTCGGAGTCATTTGAAATATTCAAACTATTCTAAAATGAGGTAGAAAAATAAACTAGAAAGTGTATTAAAACTCTTCGATCTGATCGAGGAGGTGAATACCTTTCCAATGAGTTTTTGACATATTTAGGGGAGAATGGGATTCTCTCTCAGTGGACTCCTCCTGGAACACCACAGCATAATGGTATGTCTGAAAGGAGGAATCGAACCTTGTTAGACATGGTCCGATTCATGATGGAGTTTGCTGGTCTGCCGATCTTTCTCTGGGGATATGCGCTCGAATCAGCTTGTTACCTTCTAAATAGGGTTCCAAGTAAGTCTGTAACCAAAATACCATATGAGATATGGATAGGACGTAGGCCAGTACTCTCGCACCTTAGGGTTTGGGGGTGTCCGGCTTATGTTAAACGTTTAATTACGGACAAGCTTGGACCTAGGTCTGACAAGTGTAATTTCATAGGGTACCCAAAAGAGACCAAAGGATATTATTTCTACCTAGCTGATGAGCAAAAGGTGTTCGTCAGCCTTAAGACAATCTTTTTAGAAAAGAAGTTCCTTAGTGAAGGGACTGTTGCCTCTAAGGTCGAACTTGAGGAAGTTCGACAGATGGAAAAACTGACACAAGTAGCTGAACCTGAACCGAATTTGATTAGATCAGATTCGGAGCCCATTGTTCCTGCAACCTTAAGGCGATCTGGTAGAGTACCACGTCCACCGGACAGATACAATGGTTTCTTGGTTCGAGACGGAGATCCTATCAAACTTGATGAAAATGATGAGGATCTGATCACCTACATGGATGCAATGCAGAGATCTAACTCTAAGAAATAGCTAGAGGCCATGAAATCCGAAATGGAGTCCATGAAGGTCAACGATGTGTGGACATTGGTTGACCCACCTGAAGGAGTAAAACACATTGGGTGTAAGTGGGTCTTCAAGAGGAAGAGGGGCACAGACGGAAAGGTGGAAACCTATAAAGCCCATCTGGTTGCCAAGGGATATCATCAATGTTATGGTATAGACATGATGAGATATTTTCTTCTGTGGCAATGCTCAAATCCATTCAGATTATGCTTGCGATAGCTGTCCATCTAGACTATGAAATCTGACAGATGGATGTCAAGACAACTTTCATAAATGGAGAGCTAGATGAAGAAGTGTATATGATACAACTTGAAGGATTCACATCCACAGATGAGTCTAAGGTGTGCAGGCTACAGAGGTCCATTTATGGACTTAAGCAGGCATCCCGAAGTTGGAACATACATTTTGATAGGACGATCATGATGTATGGCTTCATTAAGAACGGAGAAGAGCCCTGCATTTATAAGTGGGCTAATGGTCCAGTAGTAGTATTTCTTGTATTGTATGTGGATGACATTCTCTTAATCGAGAATGATATCCCTGCATTATAGGGAATAAAGATTTGGCTGTCGTCATAATTCTCCATGAAGGATCTAGGAGAAGCTTCCTACATCCTAGGGATGAAGATCTATAGGGATAGATCTAAAAGTTTGCTTGGCTTATCCCAGTCCACGTATGTTGATACTATGCTGAAAAGGTTCAGCATGGAGAATTCCAAGAAAGGCTATCTATCGATAGGCCATAGAATTTCTCTCTCAAAGAGAGATTGTCCGATAACACCTCAAGAGAGAGAGCGTATGGGTAGAATTCCATATGCTTCGGTAGTGGGATCTATCATGTACGCCATGACATGTACATGACCAGATGTGGCATACTCACTAGGGTAGTGAGTAGATACCAATCTGATCCAGGAGAGAATCACTGGAAGGTTGTTAAAACCATCTTGAAGTATTTAAGAAATACTAAGGACCAGTGGCTTATTTATGGTGAATCAGACTTGAGACTTATAGGGTTTACAGACTCTAGTTTTCAGTCTAATCACGATGACAGCAAGAGTGTGTCGGGATTTATTTTTACCCTTAATGGTGGGGCTGTCTGCTGGAAGAGTTCCAAGCAGCACACAGTGGCTGATTCAGTTTGCAAGGCGGAGTATGTCGCTGCATCAGATGCTACCAAAGAAGTGGTGTGGCTGAAAAAATTTATCACCGAGCACGGAGTAGCACCCTCCCTTATTGGTCCAGTTCTACTTTACTGTGATAGCTCTGGAGCCATTGCTCAGGCGAAGGAACCGAAGGCAAACTAGCGGATGAAGCATATTCTGCGTCGCTACCATCTCATCTGAAAAATCATAGATCGAGGTGACGTCGATCTTCAGAAGATCGATGGAAAGAAGAACCTAGCCGACCCATTCACTAAAACCATTACGGTGAAGGAGTTCGACGACTTCAAGTCGAAGATGGGTATTAGATACTGCACCGATTGGCTTTAGGCCAAGTGGAAGATTATTGGGAATAGTGTCCCAAAGCTAATTATCAGCCTGTTGATGGTTGTGCTCTTTATTGTATTAGTACATAAATTATAAATAAATAAAAATTATTTTGGTATTTTTCATCATAAAATTATTTCATCTTCTAATGAACTCCAGTGTTGTGGTGAAGTCCTTAGGACTATTTAGACTCGACAAAAGAGGATTTATCGTTTAGTCCTTAAACATGTTCGCGACCAAATGATACGTTATTACCAAGGACAACAACGTTTATCAAGCATAGGTCATTGTGTGCCATATGGGTTGGTTGTCCTCTTAACCAAGGAGTGTAGAGACACTGGTATGGCATATAGGTGAGATGTAAGGGTACATCTGCACTGAACGTGACCGACTCTGGAGCTATTTCTACTATCAAGAATTTCTCTGATGGGATATGGATATAACTATCCCTCCAATCTGAGACCACCACGGTGACTTGCAAGCAACTCATTGCACTTAGGCACTGGACTACCTGAATTTCTAATTCAGTGACGGAAGGCTGCTGGGTGTAGTCAAGTACTTGACTTGTCGGTGCGTGTGTCAAGATGGGATTGACCACTCCAGTTCAGGAGCTATGTACAGTCATATTTTAATTTAGCAAAATCTTGGCCAGGGTAGTCCTAGTGAGGAGTCACAGGACTGTTTGAGTTGAGCATGATTCGGATGATCTACTCAGGGTTGACAGTTTAACCTGAGTCATCCTAAACACAGGGGTCAAAAGGGATGAATTATACAGTAACCATATTTATGTAGATTCTGAGTGTTGAGATTATGACTATTTGACCTATCTGAATGTCGGGTACCATTGCTTGATGGTCACTTCGATTAGTACAGGAATTGCTTCTTGTGCTACTGACTTAGGTTCGAACCTGCAGGGTCACACACATTAGAGGTTCCTATCTGATCTGATGGCTGATGAAGAGTCCTAATATTTGTGGACTATGAGTCCTACGTGTCTGAGACTCTGTGATCGAGAATCAGGATTCTCTGATCATGAGTCCCACACATTTTGGGTACCGGGGTCAAGAGTCCCACTGGTTGGGACTCTTCGATCAAGATTTCATATTGATGAACTTTGATACCCGCTTGCCCATCGGATTTGGACTCAATATTTATGAGAGATTTAATTAGTGATTTGATCACTAATTAACTCAATTTGATTGAGTAATTATTTTTAGATCATGTCCAATTGAATTGGATTCAGTTGGGTTTGACCCGATTAGGTTAAGAGTTGACCTAATCGTCGAGATGGTTTGGTCCCTGATTTGTTCAGAGATTGGGCTTAGTCAATTCCTGATTTGATTAGGATTTTATTGAGCCTAATTAAGTCTAATTAAGTTGGGTTTAATTTAGTCTAATTGTGCTTAACCTATTTTGATTAGGTTGGTTCAATTAAGATTAAACCACCATTTGAATTTGAATCCCTACGCCACCTCATGCAAAGCCCTTCTCACGCCCATTCTTGTGTGCCAATCTTTGGATAAAATTGATTAGTTAGCCATTCAAATTCAAAGCGTGTTTGAATTTGAATGGATAACTTATCTCTTGTGCCTTCATGACCCTATCCACTTTAGCGCCCCATATCTCACACGAGAAAGAGTTTCTCGTGAAACCTTTCCATGCACAATGTAGCCTCGCACCTTCTCTTCTCATGCCCGAGTGGATAGGGATGAGTTGGTTTGCCTTTGAATTCAAATTTGATTTGAATTCAAATGTGTAACCACTTGTCTTTATCTTCTCATGCGGATAAGACACGTTCGATGTTGTTTTAAAAAGAGGAGAAGGATGGGGCATGCATAGAAAAATTTTAAGAAAGAAAGTGGGGCATAAGGTAGCCTTGTGCATGAGGTGAAGGTCCAAAACCTTCTGAGAGGAAAAGAAAAAAAATTGGGCGCAGGATTTTCAGAGTGTTCCCTAGGGTTTCAGCCTGGGGTTCAGGAAGTGAGTTAGTGAGCTACGAGTGTCGTGAGCCCACCAAATTCAAGGGAGAGAATCATCTACCTCTCAAACATGTTTGCTAATTATCTGAAGTATCCGTAAAATCGACAGACATCGATCGAAGGAGTTTGATCAGCATCAGCCATCGAAAGGGCTCTACAATGAGCTAGCACTCGTGAGGAGTCGATCAGATCGGGAGCCTCGTGTGGATGATCCGTAGAGGCCAGACACCCTGTGTGGCTGTGTTACGATGATCAGATCATCCCGACGGTGATCAGATTGTGGTGATCGACTACCTGTACAAAGGTATTGTGTTCTGAACACAGAACAGTAAATTATTTACTATTCAAATTTGAATTTCAAATTTAAATCCATATATATCATATTTAGATCTTAGTGTAGGGTAAATATATATTAATTAATTAGATTAATTAATTATTTTCACTGTAAAATAGTGATTTTGAAAAAGTTTTAAAATTACCATTTTACCCTTGCACTCAAATTTCGCTTCATGTTGTAGGCGGTCAAAAATAAACCTAACTCAAACTATATTGATAGAATGAGTCAGGATCATATCCATGGGAATCAGAGGGCTGAGATACAATTAACTAAGCAAAAGAGAAAGTTTGATTCTTAAAAAGTTGGTAATAATTTAATTAAAACTAACTAATTTAAATCAAAGATGAATTAAGAGATATATATGATAAAAAGATGTCTTCAGATTTTTAGTATTAGAAATTATGTCCTAAAGCTAATCATTTGACGATTGTGCTAATTATAAATGTATATGAATTGATCAATAATAAAAGTTATTTGACTTTTTTCGTCATAAGATTATATCTTCTAATGAACTCCTATGTTGTGATAAAGTCTTTAAGATTATTTTGATTAATAAAGTAGGATTTATCACATAGTCCTTAAACTGGTTCGCGACCAAACGATACACTATTATTAAGATGATAGTGATATCAAGTGTAGGTCATTGTGTGCCATATGCATTGATTGTTCTTGTAACAAAATGGTGTGGAGACACTGATATAGCATACAGATGAGATGTAGGAGTATATCATCATGGAATGTGACCTACTATGGAGTACTTTATTGTCAAGAGTAGCTCATGAAGGATATAGATAGAAATATCCCTCTGATCTAAGATCACTATGGTGACTTGAAAGTAAGTCACTACACTTTGGACTGGACTATCTGAATTTTTAATTCAGTGATAGAAGATTTTTGGGTATAGTCAAGTACTTGTCAAGTCAGTGCGTGAGTCAAGATGGGATTAACCTCTCCGAATAAGTAAGAGCTAATGTATCAATATATTTCAATTTAGTAAAATCTGAGCCCGAATAATCCATGTGATGGATTTGAAAGATTAAAATATAATATGGATGACTTATATAGGGTTGATAGTTAAACCCTAGATCATCCTTGAGCATTAGGATCAAAGGGATGAATTATACAGTAATCATACACCAATAAGTTCTTGAATATTGCTTCGCCATCATTCGACCTATTCAGACGTCGGGTCCCATTGCTAGATGGTTATATCGATTAGTTCAAAAATTTATTCCTATGCTACCGGCTTAGGTTCGAACCTACGAGGTCACACTCAAAAGAAATTTCTGATTGATCATGTGGTTGATCAATGATTAAGAATCATTCAAGGATTTAATCATCAATTTGATTGATAGTTAACTTTATACAAAAGTTGTAATAACTTTATTCACTGAGTGTTAGTGAATTAATAAAAGATTAATTAGCAATTAGATTGCTGATTAGCTAAATTTAATTGAGCAAAGAGAATTTGATAAAATCTAATTAAATTAGATTCAATTAGGTTTGATCCGATTAAGTTATGAGATGGCCTAATCACTAAGGGAGAATTATCTCTAATTTGATTAGGACTTTGGTTCCATCAATTCTTAATTGGATTAAGATTTGATAAAAAATTTATGAACCTAATTAGATTGGATCTCATCTATTTATTTGGGCTTAAGCAGATGTGATTTGGTTTGGAGTCAAATAAGGAAACCAAAAGTCCATAAAAGATTGGACTCTTCTTCCCTTGCACCACCTATTTTAGACGCCCACCATCCTCACGCTAAAAATGTTTTGTGTGAGGTTTCTCCATGCCATGTACATCTGATGTTGCCCCTTTTCTGAATGCCAAAGTTGGTTAGATTTTGATAAAAGAAAAATTTTAAAATTTGATTTCAAAAACATTCCTTATCAAGAGGTATTTGTTCTCATCCAAAGCACCCTCCATGTCATACCTTATTTTCCTCTTATTTTATGTGACAAAAGGGAGGATTTCACTATGGAAAATTAGATGGAAATCTGATTTACTATGAAAGAAAGATGGTTGGGGTGTCCCATAATTTTTTGGTATGGGTTTTGTGAGAAAGTGGCAACAACTCTTAAAGAGTCCAACATCTCTAGGACTCTTCAATCCCTATCTTCTTTCACACAAAAATAAAGGCATTTATTCTTTTCTTTTGTGCATGTAAGAGATATGAGAAGGTGGTCGTCATGGTGGAGGGTGGGGGTGTGACTTCATGGTGTGGAAAAATAGAGGAGTGTCCTCTCCTCTTTGGGTGAGGGAAAAATCTAAAATTCTTGGGTTTGTTCCTAAGTGTTTAGAAAGAGAGAAAAAGAAGAGAGAAGAGTATCTCCTCCCCATACTTCTTTCTCATCCTCATTTTCTCTAGATGTCCTTTTTCAACCTCTGAAAAGGTTCAAGAGTTTTAAAAAAAAGATCCAGATCAGCCAATAAGATAGTCTTTGCACGAGCTAGCACTCCCGAAAAGATCGATCAGATTGGGACTTCGAGTGAACCTTCCATAGAGGTCGGATACGTGTGTGACTATGAGCAACCAGCAAGGATCTTATTTACCACATCTCTCAGTAGTGGTGATCATCGACCTGCACTCAAGTATCGAGTTCTGAACTTAGATTAGAAGTAGATTTAATTTACATCTCATATGTATACATGTAGATTTTATTTTTTGATTTTTAGATTTTATATGCCGCATATCATATCATAGATCTTAGAGTAGGTTAATTTATTTATCTGATCATATATATATTAGATTAATAAAATTAATTTAATTATTTTTACTATAATTTATTTCAATTTTTTTTTAAATACATGCATGAAATCACCTACGTTTTCCAACAGTGGTATCAGAGCCTAGATTCATTATGACATATTATTTGTGTATATTAAATTTAAAATTTAATTTAATTTAGATCTGATATGTGATACCTTAGATCTAAATTTAGTTAATGATAGATCGTATAAACTAAGATAAAGTTATCCTACTGTAGGATTTACCTTTTACGGTGAAAAGATTGTCCTAGTTTGTACTGATCTTTGATAAAATTTGATTTTATATATTACATGTGATGTTTATGATTTGATTTAGATGTGATCTAAGATTGTGATCAGATCTGATGTAATTTAGATTAGATCTAAATTCAAACATCTATAATATATGATTAGATTAGATGATCTATTAGCAAGTACTTGGATTGGGTTGATCACCAAGCCATCCGATCATAGGAGCAAAAAAGATTTAAAGACCCTCTCTTTCATTTGATGGGGTGCTCTTATGGTGTGTAGGGATGCCATGTGATCAAATCTCATGAAGAAGAATGCGAAAGAAAGAACTTATTTTTCTGTAAAATTCTAGATCTTGAAATCCTAGGTTTGTTGTATGTGATACAAAATTATATGAAAAGTAAAATATCTAATCTATATGATTAAAAGTATTTTAATCATGAGAAAATAAAATTTAAAATCATAAAAAATTTAGATATGATCTAAAAGGATGTTTATGATTGATTTTATTTTAAAATTATACAAAATTTTTTAGATCTGAAACTCTTTGAAATGTGCTCGCACAATTACTGAGCTGATCTAGTTTTAAACTGAGTTGACCCATCCCCTTATGTAGCCGGCTAGATGTTGATTGAGTCAACCTAGTTTCAGAATAGAAAATCTTTATATAAAATTTATTATATATTATTTATAAAATAAAAAAAATTAAAATTATTTCAAATCTAAACCTAAACTCATGTTGATGTTGAAATTTAATTAAGAATTAAGTGTAGAATTGATTAGATCTAGAATTATGATTTAAGATCTAATGACATTACATAAAATATAGAGGCATGTGTTAGCTCAAATCAGGTCCTCTTAATTGGGTTAGACCTAAGGTTAGAATCAAAGAGTTAATAGATCAAATAAAAAAATTGATTAAATCTAACCAAATATTAAATAAGATTAAATCAGAATTTCTCTAGATCCAATACAATAGTTATAGATGGTCAAGTCCATGTCTTTGATTAGACTAAATGGACCTTGATTATGGCTTAATGGTTGAAACTAAATTATTAGGCTAGTCAAATCAAAACTAATTAACCAATTAGTGTCTAAGGTAAGTTTGGCATTTCAATCAGTGATTTTTAATTAGAAGCAGCTTATCTGACTATTTTGAGGGTGTCTAAGGTAAGCTTAGCATACCCTCCCTCCATTCTCATTTACCTGGCTAATTTGGTGGATTATATTTTGATTAGATCGCTAAGTATTTTGAGTTGACCCATGCCATTAAGGTTGATTAGTGTGATTGATTTAGGTGCCATTTCAACTAGCATGATTCTGATCTAATTCAATGACTTGATGAAGTCAGTAAGAGGATTATGGTTTACTAGTTGATTTTTTCTCTTCTCTTAATTCATAAATTAAATCTTCTAAATTATTAGGTTCCTAAAATGAGATAGTTATGGTGATAACTAAATCATAGCCTCCCATTTAGTTGGATGATAATGGGTCCATTAGTATGATGATCATTAGAGGCCCAAAGATGTGGTGCTTATCTGCTATTGAAATTATCATTCATAATATGATGACTCAATCGAGTCTCTCTAGCAAGTAGTCAGGTTAGCTGACCAAAGTCGGACCTAATCATTTGGTAGCTAGATTTTTTACTATGATCATGTCAATGGTTGGACCTAACTAGAGCTCACAGAGAAAACCAAAGTCAACTGAAAAACTATCTGAGGCAAAATAAATTACTAAAAATTATTTACTAAAATAATTGATTAAGAATCTACCTATAGATATACATAGGTGAGCTAGCCAAAGTCAGGCTCATGTGCAGTCTGTATGGAATCTAGTATCCACTAAAAAATTAAGGTAATTCTTCAGATTGGAGGTAAAGGCTACCAATTCGACTAAAATAGTGGGAGAACCTTTAGACTAAAGTCTAAATCTTTAGGCTTAATCAATTAATAAATATAGATGTCTTGTGTTTTCCTTTCAGTTATGGCTAGATGTTCGTTGCTCTATTCACTATTTGACAGTGACTTATTTATAGGACCCAACTTCAATAGATGGTATCGAAAGTCACAAATAGTTCTAGATGATGAATGGATCCTATATATGATTATGGATCTAGCACCTGATGTTTCTTCATCCAACACACATGATGTGATCAAAAGCACTTATCAAAAGTGGCCAAATGATTGTATCACACCGTGTGGTATTTTCGAGAGTAGCGAAGAACATGAATTTAGTTGTAAATTCGATGATGCTCAGTGAGAGAAAATTCTTTAAATATTGAAGGAGTTCCTTTGGTACCTCTGAAGATGTGTCTTCAGTGGGGCATCAATCCTTTGAAAAAGAAAAGGATAAGAAGGTGCAAGAGAGTCGTGCTTGGGCTGAGGAGCCCGAACTGACAAAAGAGTCTAAGGTTAATCTAGTCTGATAGAGTTTCTTGACCTAAACAGGCTAAGAAAGAGAAATCAGTAAAAGATTGCAGGACAAGGTGCTTATATGATAATACCTTGTGATTTCTCTATCTATGACACTACTACCTGGGTATTGGATATCGGAGGTCCATGCAAATATTGCAACAACTTCAGATTAGTAGAAAGATTGGAAACAGTAAAAGATTCTTAAATATTAGAGCTGAAAGTCATATTTCAGTTCTGACTTTAGGAATTCTCAAGCAAGTTTTCGATTCTAATAATGTCATTTTAAGTGATTGTCATCATTATCTATTTTGATGAATATAATTTTCATATTACATTGTTAACATAGAATGAATTTTCTGATATCATTATTGATGATGTCAACATCATATGTGGATAAATGAGAAATGACATTTACGAATAGTCACAGTCTGTTAGTGTACTGTACACGACAAACAGACTTCTTAGAGTAGATAATGAAGGGAAGGAAACAGTTTTCCTCTAGAATGCCCAGGTTGCATCTAAAATTTTTTTTTAATATTCTACTTATTTAAGGATCAAATCCTTATTTGAATCACAGCAGAACCAGGGATCAAATCCTAAATTATCCACTATAAACCTTCATGGAGGCCTAGATATGCAGACCCTCTACTTCGCATGCACGTCAGACGCCGTAGGAAAGCAGGATGAACTCCAATCCATTTGGCTTCGCATACACAATCATCGAGAGATGAGATGTGATGATGTGATATCTCACACCAACAAGTAGGATGCCCAAGAAGGATCCACACCCAAGGAGAGGAGGCAGCAACAAAGGGAGAGATGTAGAAGATGAAGGACCTCTCTCTTCACAAGCTTGTCTCTCTCTCTTTTCATCTTCTCTCAATTTGACTTGTTTGCTATTCTATTCTCTTCTCTCATTCATAGATAAAGACTCTCTCTATTTATAGATGATTCTCATGACCCAATGAGAGGAGGATACTTTATTCAAATCTGATTTGAATTGATCCAATACTCATAAAAGAAGGAGTCCTACATGAGATATAATTATCATCACTTATGACATCTACTTTGCACCCACTCCCACACCCACTTGAGATGCCCCAAATAAGCACCAAAATTATTTTTGGTCATGCTTCATAAGTGGATATTCCCAGTGTAAGTATGAATACTCATATCTTATCTAAAACAGGTTCGATTCGAATCTGATTCAAAGCTGGTTTGAAATAATTTTGAAAGGCTGTCAATCCTAAACTCTTTAGGATATTTGTACCAAGTCTAACTTAGATTTTGGACCTATTTATGTCTAATTAATTTAGATCTAATCTAAAATTAATTAATACTTAAATCCAATCTTTCATATGTTCCATGGATCATAGATAGAAATTGTTCATCCCCGGGATTGAACCTGAACCTCATATGTAGTGCTAGTTAGACATAGTCAACTCTTCAATCCCGTTTGACCCATAACTCAATTCTCAATCAAGTTAGCTTATATGTTCAATCAAGTCAAGTACTTCCAGATTGGACATATAAACATAGGTCAATTTCTTTCTACTTTATCTAACTTGAGTGCGTGACTCCATAGGTTCAAACACTAAGCTGGTAGCACAGGAATCAATTTCTGTACTAATCGAGATACCATCTAGCAATGATTTTTAATGTTCAGATAGGTCAAATTATCATAAAAAAATATTTCAAAACCCATACTCATGGTTACCGCATAATTCATCCTTTTGACCTTGGATGCTCTAGGATGGTCTCAGGTTAACTGTCAATCGAGATTGCTTCATCCACATTGTATTTCAACCTTTCAAATCCATCTCATGAATTATCCTCGTCAAGACTTTACTAAATTGAAATATAGTGATACATCAACTCCAATAATCCAGAGGGGTCAATCCCATCTTGATCCACATACAAACTTCGTAAGTACTTGACTGTACCCAGTAGCCTTCCGTCACTATATTAAAAATTCAGATAGTTCGGCACCAAAGCATAGTGAGTTGCTTGCAAGTTAATATGGTGATCTCAGGTCTGTAGGATATT
>NC_025996.2:73585584-73632921 GCF_000442705.2 Elaeis guineensis
TGTGATAAATGAGAAATGACATTTACGAATAGTCACAGTCTGTTAGTGTACTGTACACGACAAACAGACTTCTTAGAGTAGATAATGAAGGGAAGGAAACAGTTTTCCTCTAGAATGCCCAGGTTGCATCTAAAAATTTTTTCTAATGTTCTACTTATTTAAGGATCAAATCCTTACTGAATCACAGCAGAACCAGAGATCAAATCCTAAATTATCTACTATAAACCTTCATGGAGGCCTGGATATGCAGACCCTCTACTTCGCATGCACGTCAGATGCCGCAGGAAAGCAGGATGAACTCCAATCCATTTGGCTTCGCATACACAATCAATCGAGGGATGAGATGTGATGATGTGACACCTCACACCAGCAAGTAGGATGCCAAGAAGGATCCACACCCAAGGAGAGGAGGCGGCAACAAAGGGAGAGATGTAGAAGATGAAGGACCTCTCTCTTCACAAGCTTGTCTCTCTCTCTTTTTCTTCTCTCAATTTGACTTGTTTGCTATTCTATTTTCTTCTCTCATCCATAGATAAAGACCTCTCTATTTATAGATGATTCTCATGACCAATGAGAGGAGGATACTTTATTCAAATCTGATTTGAATTGATCCAATACTCATGAAAGAAGGAGTCCTACATGAGATATAATTGCCATCACTTATGACATCTATTTGCACCCACTCCCACACCCACTTGGGATGCCCCAAATAAGCACCAAACAATTTTTGGTCATGCTTCATAAGTGGATATTCTCAGTGTAAGTATGAATACTCATATCTCATCCAAAACAGGTTCGATTCGAATCTGATTCAAAGCTGGTTTGAAATAATTTGAAAGGCTGTCAATCCTAAACTCTTTAGGACTTTTGTACCAAGTCTAACTTAGATTTTGATCTATTTAAGTCTAATTAATTTAGATCTAATCTGAAATTAATTAGTACTTAAATCTAATCTTTCATATGTTCCATGGATCATAGATAGAAATTGTTCATCCCGGGATTGAACCTGAACCTCATATGTAGTGCTAGCTAGACATAGTCAACTCTTCAATCCGTTTGACCCATAACTCAATTCTCAATCAAGTTAGCTTATATGTTCAATCAAGTCAAGTACTTCCAGATTGGACATATAAACATAGGTCAATTTCTTTCTACTTTATCTAACTTGAGTGCGTGACTCCATAGGTTCAAACACTAAGCCGGTAGCACAGGAATCAATTTTGCACTAATCGAGATACCATCTAGCAATGATTTTTAATGTTCAGATAGGTCAAATTATCATAAAAAAATATTTCAGAACCCATACTCATGGTTACCGCATAATTCATCCTTTTGACCTTGGATGCTCTAGGATGGTCTCAGGTTAACTGTCAATCGAGATTGCTTCATCCATATTGTATTTCAACCTTTCAAATCTATCTCATGGATTATCCTGTCAAGACTTTACTAAATTGAAATATAGTGATACATCAACTCCAATAATCTAGAGGGGTCAATCCCATCTTGATCCACATACAGACTTCGTAAGTACTTGACTGTACCCAGTAGCCTTCCATCACTTATTAAAAATTCAGATAGTTCGGCACCAAAGCACAGTGAGTTGCTTGCAAGTCACTATGGTGATCTCAGGTCTGAAGGATATTTATACCCATGTATTTCTGAGCAGCTCTTGACAGCAGAATGCTCAGCAGGTGAGTCACTTGTTCAGTGATGATGTACCCTTATATCTCACCTGTATGCCATACCAGTGTCACCATACTCCTTGGCTAAGAGGGCAACCAACCCATATGACACACAACGACTTTCACTCGATAAACTCATCATCTCGTAATGACATATCATTTGATCGCGAACTTGTTTAAGAACTATACGATAAATTCTCTCTTTATCGTACACTAGCATAGTTCTAGAGACTTCATCATAGTACAAGAGTTCAAGAAGATGTCACTTTGTGATGAAAAAATATCAGAATAATTATTATTCAATAATCAATAATTCATATACAAGGATGAACTCAATCATCACACGATTGATTTTAGGACACAATTCCCAACAACTCCACTTGGACTAAAGCCAATCGGGTAGTATCTTATACCCATCATTCATTTGAAGTCATCGAACTCTTTGATCCTGAGAGCTTTAGTGAAGGGGTTGGTTGGTTCTCCTTTCCATCGATCTTCTGAAGCTCGATGTCACCTCGTTCACGATCTCTCGCACTAGGTGATAGCGGCAGAACATGTTTAGTGCGATGGTGCACTTAGGTTCTTTCGCCTGAGCTATGGCATGGAGCTATCACAATACAGTAGGATAGGACCATCAATAGAAGGTATAACTCTCAGCTCGATAATGAACTTTTGCAACCACACCGCCTCCTTTGCAGCATCCGATGCAGCAATGTATTCTGCTTTGCATACAGAATCGACCACAGTATGTTACTTGAAACTTTTTCAGCAAATAGCTCCTCCATTCAAGGTAAATACATAGTCCGACACACTTCTACTGTTATCACAATCTGACTGAAAACTGAAATCAGTATATCCCACAAGTTTCAGATCAGAGTCTCCATAGATAAGCCATTGGTCTTTAGTATTTCTCAAATACTTAAGAATTGCTTTTGCAATCTTTCAATGCTTCTCACCGAATCTGACTGGTACCTACTCACTACCCCTAGTGAATAGGCCATATCCGACTTGTACATTTATAGCATACATGATAGATCTCACTACCGAAGCATATGGTATTCTACTCATGCACTCTCTCTCCTCAGGAGTTGTCAGACAATCCTTCTTGAAAAGAATAATTTCATGGCCTATCGAAAGATAACTTTCTTAAAATTATCCATGTTGAACGCTTCAACAAGATGTCAATGTACGTGGATTGAGACAATCCAAGCAACCTTCTAGATCTATCCCTATAGATCTTCATCCCTAGGATGTAGGATGCTTCTCCCAAGTCCTTCATGAAAAACTATGATGATAACCATAGCTTCACACTTTGCAAAGTGGGATATCATTTTCTAGTAACAGTATGTCATCCACATACAGCACAAAAAAAATGACCACAAATCGCAAGCCCATTTGTAGATGCAAGGCTCTTCTCCATTCCTAACGAAGCCATACATTTTATTACTTTATCAAAATGCATGTTCCAACTCCTCGATGCCTGCTTAAGTCCATAAATTGATCTTTTCAGCTTGCACACTTTCGACTCATCTGTGGATGTGAACCCTTCAGGTTGTATTATATACACCTCTTCTTCCAGCTCTCCATTAAGAAAAGCAGTTTTGACATCCATCTGTCAGATCTCATAATCTAAGTGTGCAGCGACAGCAAGCATAATCCGGATGGACTTGAGCATTGCCACAGGAGAGAACGTCTCATCATAGTCAATATCATAATGCTGACGGTAACCCTCAGCAACTAGATGGGCTTTATAGGTCTCTATCTTCCCGTCCGTTCTTTTTTTCTCTTGAAAATCTATTTACACCTATGGGTTTTATCCCTTCGGATGGATCAACTAGTGTCCAGACACTATTGATTTTCATGGACTCCATCTCGGACTTCATGGCCTCAAGCCATTTTGAGAGTCAGGCCTTTGCATGGCCTCCATATAGGTGATCGGATCCTCATCGTTCTCATCAAGTTCAATAGGATCACCATCCAAGATCAAAAAATCATGGTATTGTCTGGCTGATGTGTACTCTATCGGATCTCCTTAATGGTGCCTCTACTGGCTCCAGATTCGATTCACCAATCAAATCAATTCTGTATGTGTCGGTCCTTCCACCTCATGAACTTCATCAAGTTTAATTTTACAGGCATTAGCTCCTTCACCAAGGAACTTCTTTTCCAAAAAGACTGCCGACCGCTGACAAACACCTTTTGTTCTGCAGTGAGGTAGAAGTAGTACCCTTTAGTTTTTTTTGGCACCCTACAACAAGCATCTATCGGACTTCGATCCAAGCTTATCTATTTTTAAATGCTTGACATAAGTGGACACTCCCAGACCCTAAGATGTGAGAGCACCGGCTTACTCCCAGTCCATATCTCATATGGAGTTTTATCGACAGACTTGCTGGGCATCTTATTCAAAATGTAGTAGGCAGTCTCTAGAGTATATCTCAAAAAGATATTGGCAGACTGAAAAAGCCATCATAGATCGGATCATGTCTAACAAGGTTGATTCCTCCTCTCAGACACACCATTATGCTATGGTGTTCCAGGAGGGGTCCATTATGAGAGAATTCATTCTCTTCCAGATATGTCAGAAACTCACTGGTGAGATATTCACCTCCTCGATCTGACGAAGGATCTTAATACTCTTTCCAGTTTGTTTCTCTACTTCAGCACGAAATGTTTGAACATTTCAAATGATTCTGACTTATGCTTCATAAGATAGACATACCCATACCTCGATAGGTCGTCTATAAAGTAATGAAGTAGTAGTATCCTCCTCTAGCATTTATGTTCATAGGCCCACATACATCAGTATGTATTAGACCTAGGACATCACTGGCTCTTTCACCTTTTCTTTAAAAGGTGACTTAGTCATCTTACCAAGTAGACAAGATTCACAGGTAGGTAATGATTTACAATCATCTATCTCAAGGACATATTCTTGATCAACCTGTCAATTCTATTCTTGTTCACATGACCAAGCCTACAATGTCAAAGGTAGGATTCGCTGACATTATTTATTTGGGACATTTACTAGGTGTGTACATTACACTAACAAGCCATGATATTATGTATATACCATGTTTTAATTGTCCATGCATAATTGTAGTATCATTCATAATGATATCACAAAAATCATCCTTTATTATAAACTTGTAACCAAATTTGGCCAAAAGGCCTACAGAGATGACATTCATCATAAAGGAGGGACAATAATGACAATCATCTAACATGACACTACTGGACTTGAAGACAAGCTACAAAGTTTCCAAGGTCAGAACTAAAACAAGACTTCTATCTCCAACATTAAGGAACTGCTCGTCCTCTCAAAATTTTCTACTTACCTGCAGTCCCTGCAATGAATTGCATATATTAATAGGACTTCAGTATCCAATACCCAGGTAGTAGTATCACAAATAAAAAATTACAAGGTGTTATCATATAAATACTTGTGAAGCAACCACTTGCCTCTTTCTCTTGTTCTTAGGCCTGTTTGGGTCATGGGTGGCTATATAAGCAGGACAATTCTTTTTCAATGATCCAGCTTCTTACAAAAGAAGCACTCTACATGGCTCTTGTCAACTTTTGACGGTTTGCTCTGCTTGAGATCGTGGCACAAATTTTTGCATATTTTTCTTCTTTCCTCTCCTAAAGATCGATGCCCTGCAGATGAACCTTCACTAAATTCACTGGCTCCTTTTGGAGCTGGTGATCCTTCTCAAAAGTCTGCAGTAACCCTAGCAAACCATGGTAGTTTACTGCAGGCTTCGTCATTCTATAATGACTGAGAAAGGGTAGGTAGTATTTCAGTAGCGAATTGAGGATAGCATCCTTGCCTAACTGTTCATGCAACGGAAAGCCAAGTTTGCTAAGAGTTCAATCTGCTCAATCATGTATAATACATGATCGGTGACTGAAGCTCCCTCTCACATACGGCATTGAACACTGCGTAGGAGGTTTTATGTCTCTCTGCATCCTCAGGGGTACCGAAGGACTCATTTAATATTTGAATCATCTCCTCAGGCTGTGCATCCTCAAACTTATGACTAAGTTCATCATTCATAGCTGCCCTCATCACGCAACGCACAATCATACGATCATTGAGCCACTTCATGTAAGTGTCTCTCGCAGCACGAGGAGCAATGGCTGTAGGTTCTTCAGGTGCCTGATCTGTAAGGACATACAAAATCTTCTCGTGCTCCAACACGATCTTCAACTTTCGATACCAGCTATCGAAGTTGGGTCCGGTGAGCTTGTCGCTGTCCAACAGCGAACGGAGGGATAGTGTGTTGGCCATAACTGAAAGGAGAAAATATTAGCCTATTAGTATATGAATTATTTTTTTTTTAATCCTAAAGATATGGACTTTAGTCTAAAGGTCCTCCCACTATTTTTTATGAATTAGTAGCCTCTACCTCCAACTCGAGAATTACATTAATTTTTAGGGGTACTAGAATCCACACGGACTGCATTCGGGCCGAGTATGGCTCGACCAACCCTAGTGCATCCATGGGTAGGTTCATAACCAATTATTTCTCCAAACAACTTCTAGCATTGGATTTTGCCCCAGACTTCCCTTCAGCAGGGTGTGGTGCCTCCACTGAAAATCTTGGTTAGGTCCAACCATTAACATGACACATCAAGTGCATCCAACAAATGGATGTCCAGGTCCGAGTGTGGCTCGGCCAACCTGACCATTGATCTGAAGGTACATCATGATGGTCATATGATGAATGATAATTCAATACGTAATAGACACCAGGCGTGTGTGCCTCCAATACCTATTTGGAATATTAGACTCATTATCACACACCTTAATGGGAGGCAATGACCAAGTTATCTCATAACTTTATCACTTTATGGACCTAATAATTTAGAGGATTTGATTTCATTGACCTGAGAATAAGAGAAGAAGTCGATCTGCAAGCTGCAAATCTTTCCACTGACTTCACCAAGTCATGTAAAGGATTAAACACAAGCTGGTCTAAAGATACCTAAATCAATCACACTGATTCACCTTAATGGCATGGGTCTGCACGAATCGACTAGTAACCTAATCAAAATATAATCTACCATGTTGGTCAGGTAAGTGAGATCAATGGGAGGATCTGCTTAAACTCATCGTAGATGCATCTAGGTGAATAGCTCCCAATTAAAAACCACTTGATCGAATCTGCCAAACTTATTTTAGACACCAACTGGTTAATTAGTTTCGATTTGGCACACCAGAAGATTCGGCTCAACCATGGAGCCATAATCATGGTCTATTTATTAGGGTCAAACACATGGACTTGATCAGCTTCAACTATTGAGATTGATTTAGAGAAATACTGACCTAATCTAATTCAACACTTGATTAGACTTAATCAATTTCTTACTTGATCCATATGTTTCCTAACCCTAGGTCTAACCCATTAAAAGGATTTGATTCATGCTAACTCTTTGCTCATCATATTATGTGGTGTCTTAATGATCTAGAATTGAGATCTTCAATTCTCAATTCTAGATCATTCAAACTTAATTCAAAATTAAGTATGTGAAACGTGTGTTTCAGTTTGTAGAACTATTCTACAAGAATTTCAAGTGAAGCATACCATATGTTTCAACACATGAAAATAAATTTTCATAATATGTTTAACAATTAAACATACATAGATATGATCTAAACTTATTCATACATCTCATGTATCATGATAACTTTTAGATCAATACCAATTACATCATATGTAACATGTAATTCAGATCTAAAATAATTTTATATCTAAATTTTATTCTATTATAATAATCATAAATCACTTTAGATCTAATCTAAATATATTTATGATCAAAATAATACATAAAAATTTATTCACTTTTCTTCTTCATGAAACTGAATCACAATGACAACCCTACACGTCATAAGAGAACCCATCGAATAGGTAAAAGAGAGATTAATCTCTTCAATCTCTTATGACCAGACGGTCTAGTGATCTCATCAATCTGAGTACTAGGCTACTAAGATCTAAAATCTAATTTTATATATAATTACATCAACATATAATTATTGATAAAACTATTTTATGTCATGAACATACCTTGATCTCATCAATTATGTTCTTCATCTAATCCAATTAGATTTGATATATCATATACATCATATCAAATCTAAGACTTATCTTATACTAATTATAAAATATTAATTTTAAATTTGATATAAAATAAAAAAATAATTAGATGTAAATATGAAAGCATAAAGAATTAATTTTTGATAAAATCTATTTTCACGCAGTGCTGAATTATGATAGGATTCAATCTAAATATCCATCGAAACAGATCCAATTTAAATTTGAGATAATTCTTACTTCATAAAAAAATAAAAAATTAAAATTTTATTAAAATAAATTTAAAATAGATTTTTAATTCATATTATTTTTCATCAAAAATTCAGCAACAGCAGAATTCTATTATAACAGATTTATAAAAACCTCAATCAACCATTGATTAGCCACCTCTAATCCAATCAAAATCAGATAAAAATTTTATATAAATAGATTTAAATGAGATTTAATATCACACAAAAATTTAATTATATCTTATATAAATAATCATAAAAAAATTATTTTAATATATATTTCAGCCTGCTCTAATACCAGTTGAAGGAAGGAAATAGTTTCCTCCAGAATGCCCAGGTTGCATCTAAATTTTTTTCTAATATTCTACTTATTTAAAGATCAAATTCTTATCTAAATCATAGCAGAATCAGGAATCAAATATCAAATTATCTGATATAAATCTTCGTAGAGGTCTGGATATGCAGACCTCTACTTCGCATGCATGTCAGATGCCGCAGGAAAGCAGGATGAACTCAATCTAATTGGCTTCGCATACATAATCAATCGAGAGATGAGATATAATGATGTGATACCTCACACCAGTAGGTAGGATGCCCAAGAAGGATCCATCCAAGGAGAGGAGGCGGCAACAAAGAGAGAGATATAGAAGATGAAGGACCTCTCTCTTCACACACCTGTCTCTCTCTCTTTTTCTCTTCTCTCAATTTGATTTGTTTGCTATTCTATTCTCTTCTCTCATTCATAGGTAGAGATCCTCTCTATTTATAGATGATTCTCATGACCCAATGAGAGGAGGATACTTTATTCAAATCTGATTTGAATTGGTCCAATACTCATGAAAGGAGTCCTACATGAGATATAATTGCCATCACTTATGACATCCACTTTGCACCCACTCCCACACCCACTTGGGACACCCAAATAAGCACCAAATAATTTTTGGTTGTGCTTCATGAGTGGATATTCCAGTGCAAGTAGAAATACTCATATCTCATCCAAAACAGATCCGATTCGAATCTGATTCGAAGTCGGTTCGAAATAATTTTGAAAGATTGTCAATCCTAAACTCTTTAGGACTTTTTACTAAGTCTAACTTAGATTTTGGATCTATTTAAGTCTAATTAATTTAGATCTAATATAAATTAATTAGTACTTAAATTCAATCTTTCATATGTTTCATGGATCATAGATAGAAATTATTCATCCCCGAGATTGAACCTGAACCTCATGTGTAGTGCTAGCTAGACATAGTCAACTCTTCAATCTCATTTGACCCATAACTCAATTCTCAATCAAGTTAGCTTATATATTCAATCATGTCAAGTACTTTCAGATTGGACATATAAACATAGGTCAATTCCTTCCTACTTTGTCTGACTTATGTGCGTGACTCCATAGGTTCAAACACTAAGCCGGTAGCACAGGAACAATTTCTGCACTAATCGAGATACCATCTAGTAATGGTTTTCGACATCTAGATAGATCGAATTATCTCAAAAGAATATTCTAGAACCCATACTCATGGTGACTACATAATTCATCCTTTTGACCCTGGATGCTCTAGGATGGTCTCAGGTTAACTGTCAACCGAGATTGCTTCATCCACATTGTATTTTAACCTTTCAAATCTATTCATGGATTATCCTGGTCAAGCTTTACTAAATTGAAATACAGGATACATCAACTCCAATAACCCAGAGGGTCAATTCCATTTGATCCACACACAGACTTCGCAAGTACTTGATTGTACCCAGTAGCCTTCCGTCTACATTAAAAATCAGGTAGTCCAGTACCAAAGCACAGTGAGTTACTTGTAAGTCACTATAGTGATCTCAGGTCTGAAGGATATTTATACCCTTGTATTTCATGAGCTGCTCTTGATAGCAGAATGCTCAGCAGATGAGTCACTTGTTCAGTGATGATGTACCCTTACATCTCACCTGTTTGCCATACTAGTGTCACCACACTCCTTGATTAAGAAGACAACCAACCCATATAGCACACAATGATCTTACTCGATAAATGTCATCATCCCATAATGACGTCATTTGATCGTGAACTTATTTAAGAACTATACGATAAATTCTCTCTTTATCGTACACTAGCATAGTTCTAGGAACTTCATTATAGTACAAGAGTTCAAGGAAGATGTCACTTTGTGATGAAAAAATATCAAAATAACTATTATTCAATAATCAATAATTCATATATAAGGATGAACTCAATCGTCACACGATTGGTTTTAGGATACAATTTCCAATAGATAATATCATGGAAGCCTATCTTTAGTAATTTAGGCTCGATCATATAAACAAGAATAGGATCAATAGGAGATAATTCTCGAAGTCAATGATTGTGAATCATTGTTAACCTATCAATCCTATCTCCTTAGTAAGATGATCAAGTTACCTTTTGCTGGAAATGATAAACAAGCCAATGATGTTCTGAGTCTGATACATGTTGATGTATTGAATCTACGAACATATTTATCATAAATTTAGATTATTTAAAATATTTAAATAATTTCATAATAAGGTAGAGAAACAGACTGGAAAGAGCATTGAAACTCTTTGATCAGACCAAAGAGGAGAATACATTGTCGGTGAGTTTTTGACATATTTAGAAAAGAATAGAAATTTTTTTATTGAAATCAACTTTGTTAGACATAGTTCGATCTATAATGAAATTCACAAGTCTGTCAGTCTCCTTTTAGGATTATGCTCTTGAGACTACTTATTATGTTCTCAACTGGAATCTAAATTAATCAATCATAAAGACTCCATATGAGATATGGACTAGGTGTAAGCTGATCCTCTCTTACCTTAGTGTTTGAGAGTATTTTTTTATGTCTAACATTTGCAGACTGATTAACTTGGATCCGATCTTATATGTATTATTTTATAGGGTATCCTAAAGAATCTAAGAGATATTACTTCTACCTTGCTAAAGAATGAAAGTTGTTTGATATTTTTTTTAGAAAAAGAGTACCTTGGTGAAGAAATTGATGTCTTTAATGTAAACTTATGAAGTTCGACAGGTAGAAGAACTGATACAATCTAGTGAACCCATAGAATCATATTTAATTAGATCAAACTCAAAACCCATTGTAGAGCATCATTAAGGAGATCCAATAGAGTACCATATCCATTAGATGGATACTTTGATTTCTAGCTTTGGGACATGATCCTATTGAACTCGATGATAACAACAAGGATCTGATTACCTACATGGATGCCATACAGAGGTCTGACTCTGATTAGTGATTTGGAGCCATAAAATCTGAAATAGAGTCCATAATGGTCAACAGTGTATGGACACTTGTTGATCCACTCGAAAGGATAAAATCCATAGGGTGTAACTGGATCTTCAATAGGATCAAAGTGTGCAGACGAGAAGGTGGAGACCTACAAAGTCGTTTGGTTGCTTAAGGATATCATTAATATTTTGGTATTGACTATAACAAGATATTTTCTCCTATGGCAATGCTAAATATTTCGAAGTTGGAACATGCATTTTGATAAACGAGCAAAATGCATGTCTTATTGAGAATGAAGAAAATCTACAAATACAAATGGGTTAATAGTTCTATGAGTATATTTCTTATTTTGTATGTGAATGAAATTTTCTTAATCGAGAATGACAATCTTTACATTACAGGGAATAAAAGTTTTGCTATTATCATTGTTCTCAATAAAGGACTTGAGAAAAGCATCCCTTATCTTAGGGATGAAGATCTATAGAGATAGATCTAAGAGGCTACTTAAGTTATCCCAGTCTACGTACATAGGGTGTTTATGAGTAGAATTTATTCTATCATATACACCATGTACGAGACATGATATGGTACACTCACTAAGATGGTGAGTAGATATCTACAAGATCCGAGTGAGAATCACTGAAAGGTCCTCCTAAAGTATTTTAGAAATACTAAGGATCAATTGCTCGATTATGGAGAATCTGACTTAAAACTTATAGAGTATGACTCCAATTTTTAGTTGGACATAATAGCAAGAATGTGTCGGAATACATCTTTACCCTAAATAATGGAGCAATCTGCTGAAAAAGTTTCAAGCAGAACAATATAGCCAATTCAATTTGTGAGACAAAATGCATTGCAGCATTTGATACTTGCAATGAAGCTATATGATTACACAGGTTCATTGGCATGCTAGGAGTGGCACCCTCCGATGATGGTCCTACTGTATTGTACAGTATCAGAGCTATAGCTTATGCCAAGAAGCCAAAGTCCATTAGCTTACCAAGCATTTTGCATCGCTACCACCTTATTCGAAAAAACTGTTAAAGTGACATCGAACTTTAGGAGATCGATGGAAAGGAGAATCTGACCAATCCATTTACTAAAACCTCGATAACTAAGAGTTCTGAGATGATAAATCGAAGATGGATATATGATACTATACTGATTGGCTTTAGTCCAAGTGAAAGTTGTTGGAAATTGTTCCTAAAGTCAATCGTTTAACGATTGTGCTAATTATAAATATATATGAATTGATCAATAATAAAAGTTATTTGATTTTTTTCATCATAAGATTATATTTTCTAAAAACTCCTTGTTGTGATGAAGTTCTTCGGATTATTTTGATCGATATAGGAGGATTTATCATATAGTCCTTAAATTGGTTCACGATCAAAGATACGCTATTATTAGGACGATAGCGATATCAAGTATAGGTATTGTGTGCCATATGCATTGATTATCCTCATAACCAAATGGTGTGGAGATATTGATATGGCATGCAGTGAGATGTAGGAGTACATCATCGTGGAATATGACCAACTGCAGAGCACTCTGCTGTCAAGAGTAGCTCGCAAAGGGTATGGGTATAAGTATCCCTCCAACCTAAGATCATCATGATGACTTGTAAGCAATTCACTGTACTTTGATGTCAGACTATCTGAATTTGTAATTCAGTGATGGAAAGTTTTTGGATGCAGTCAAGTACTTGTTAAGTCAGTGCATGAGTCAAGATGGGATTGGCTCCTATAATAAGTAGGAGTTAATGTGTCAATATATTTTAATTTAGTAAAATTGGATCTGGATAAACTATGTGATAAATTTAAAAGACTGAAATATAATGTGGATGACTTATCTAGAGTTGATAGTTAAATCTTAGGTCATCCTTGAGCATTAGGATTAAAATGATGAATTATACAGTAACCATATGTTAGTAGATTTTTGAATGTTGCTTTGCCATTATTCGACCTATCCTGACATCGAGTCCATTGCTAGATGATTACACCAATTGATTCAAAAATTTATTCATGTATTACCGACTTAGGTTTGAACCTATGGGATCACACTCAAAAAAATTTTTGACTGATCATGTGGTCGATCAACAATTAAGAATCATTCAAGAATTTAACCGTCAATTCGATTGATGGTTAACCTTATACAAAAATTATAATGAATTTATTCATTGAGTGTTAGTAAATTAATGAGGATTAATTAAAATTAGATTGCTGATTAGCTTAATTTGATTGAGCAAAAAGATTTGATAAAATCTAATTGAATTATGATTCAATTAGGTTTGATCCGATTAGGTTGTGAGATAATCTAATCGCTAAAGGAGATTTATCCTTGATTTGATCAGGACTTTAGTTCAATCAATTTCTAATTGGATTAAATTTGATAAAAAAATTATGAATCTAATTAGACTGAGTCTCATCTATTTATTTGGGCTTAACCAGATGTGATTTGGTTTGAAGTCAAATAAGAAAACCAAGAGTCCATAAAATATTAGAGTACTCCTCTTCCCTTGCGCCACCTATTTTGGATGCCCACCTTCCTCATGCCATTTACATTTGATGTTGCCCCTTTTCTCCATGCTAAAGTTGGTTGGATTTTGATAAAAGGAAAGTTTTGAAATTTGATTTCAAAAACATTCCTTATCAAGAGGTGTTTGTTCTCATCCAAACCACCCTCCATGCCATACCTTATTTTTCTCTTATTTTGTGCAACAAAAGGGAGGATTTCACTATGGAAAATTAGTTGGAAATTTGATTTACTATGAAAGCAAGATGGTTGGGGTGTCCCATACTTTTTTGGCATGGGTTTTGTGAGAAAGTAGCGACAACTCTTGAAGAGTCCAACATCTCTAGGACTCTTCAAACCCTATCTTCTTTCATGCAAAAAATAAAGGGGTTTATTTTTTTCTTTTGTGTGTGTAAGAGATATGAGAAGGTGGTCTTCACGGTGGAGGGTGGGGGCATGACTTTATGGTGTGGAAAAATAGAAGAGAGTCCTCTCCTCTTTGGGTGAGGAAAAAACCTAAAATTCTAGGGTTTGTTCCTAAGTGTTTGGGAAGAGAGAAAAAGAAGAGAGAAGAGTGTCTCCTCTCCATATTTTTTTTTATCCTCATCTCCTCCAGATGTCCTTCTTCAATCTCTGAAAAGATTAGAGAGATTTGAAAAAAAAGATCCAGATCAACCAACAAGATAGTCTTCACGCAAGCTAGCACTTTCGAAAAGACTGATCAGATCAGGACTTCAAGTGGATCTTCTGTAGAGGTCGGACACATGTGCGGCTATGAGAAACAATGAGAATCTTCTTTACCACATCTCTCAGTAGCATGATCATCGATCCGTGCTCAGATATTGAGTTCTGAACTTAGATTAGAAGTAGATTTGATCTACCACTCACATGTATGCAAGCAGATTTTATTTTTTGATTTTTAAATTTTATATGCCGCATGTCATGTCATAGATTCTAGAGTAGGTTGGTTTATTGATCTGATCATATGTATGTTAAATTAATAAAATTAATCTAATTACTTTTCACTATGATTTATTTCAAAAATTTTTGAAACACATGCATGAAATCGCCTATATTTTCTAACATCTAGATGATCACAGATATAGATTTTGATATTTGTTCTAACCTAAGTAATTAAATTCATAATCAATTAGAAATTTTACAAACTAATCCCAAACATAGGCTATCTTACTGAGTACAAACCATATCTTGTCAAGATCATGGCTCTCCCACAAGTATAGGCTATCAATAATTAGATTATACATATCTTAATAGGTTATATAAATATTAAATCCTAGAATAAATTATTTTTACTGAGCATGGGCCATATCCTGTCAAGATCATGATCCATCCCACCTATAGGTAACTTATTTAGGAATCAAGCATAAAAGAAAGTGAATAGAATTTGAAATCACTTTATTAATTGCAAAGAATAGAAAATAAATATATAAAATTATGATACATCTTCTGAAAGATTTGGAACCCTGTCATAGCACCTCCTCTTTCTGAAGCAATCTTTTTCTTCTCCACTCTCTCTTCAAATCCTAAAATAAAATCAAAATAAAATAAAGAAAAAAGAATTTTTGTGGCTGCCCACTACTTACTGCTTCTCTTGTCCACTGTCCCCTCATTTTTATAGCCTGTGGAGTTTCCCTGAGTCCTAGTCATCCACAGACTCTTAATTCCTCTCAAATTTGTGTCCCAGGCATGTCCAAGCGTAAACAAATTTTCTGCCATCGGATCATCATCAAATGTCCCAGATCAGGCCTAAATCACTCCTTATCAAATCAAAAAACCACATTGGTCGTTGGATCAAGGTGGTGCATGATTTGGATCATTGGATCATGCAAAAGCCCTCCTGGTTCAACCTCCTAACCAGCATCACGTCCCCATCATTAGATCATGCTTGGAATGGCTTTAAGCCATTGGATCACGCAAGATCAGTGGGCCACCATCGAATTATATAGTAAAGCTTGCTGCTGGCCATCCATTAGATGTGGAACACCCCTCTCAACTGTCCGATAGCGCACAAGAGAGCTACCTGCCCCATGTGCCACAATAAAAGACACCAGCATTGTGTTGATGAACCGCATGTAACCAAACATACACCGATCTATGGATCGACTATGAACTAGCCCTTGTTATTGTAGATCGTGTGGATCACTTTGGCTGGTTTTGGGCTGTGAACCGCACGGCTTGGGTTGGATGGCTTTTGGGCTTTTCTTCTTAATTTTTTATTTTATTTTATTTTTTTCTTCGAGTCTTCATTCGGGGTCCAAATCGAGTCCAATTTGTGCCCAATTTTTTTTTTGAATCTACAAATTATGCTCTTTACATTGGCAATCCTCTTTCCTACAAAACACAAGTAAAAATATCAATTCTTAAGAAATAAAGTTCAATTAGTATATATTTTAATACTTTTATTAGGATATTTATTATACTTATCACACCCCCAGCTTGAGCTTTGCTCATCCTCGAGTAAAGAAAAAAATTAATGTTAGATACCATCATACTCTGAGATGAGTATTTTATCAAGTAATTTTCTAAATAGTCCATTGACATGCAGAAGAACATTGTTGAGATAGGTTATAAGGGTATTAATACTCACTAATATGGTGGTTAAATAAAGAATAAAAATTATTTCCAAGCCTTTTGTAGATCAATTCCTACTTTTATCTCCAAATAGTCTACTTTAGTACAAGCAAGTGCAAAGTAACTCTTATTCCCCTTCTTCTTTTTATTTATTTATTTCTCTCTCTTTTTTTTTTCTTTTTTTTTGAAAGAGGCATCTTCACATTGCCCACTTTTTGATGGAACATTAATGCTTTCTAATGCAAAGAGGTTGATTACTTGATGGGAGACCAATGTTTAGAACTTCTCTTATTATTATTATTATTATTATTATATTATTTTATGAAGGAATGTATAGATACTCTACTTATGCTTATAAAAAGTGGACTTTTTTTGATACTAGTAGAAAAAGTTAGAAATGCTAGAATGATTTCTATTCTAGATTTAACCATTTATTAGGTTTTTTTAATACTTGATCCTTTGGCATCTAAAGAATTTTCTAGATGAACATCAATTGCTGTTTTAAAATTTACTTAGTTCAACACAAATCTAGGGTAATCATGTATCTAAACACTAAATACTTAGTTATTTCAGAACTTAAAAAAAAAATTATTACCCTCACCCACCAACTTAATTTTTATTTCCTCAATGAAGTAACAAAAAATAAAATAAAAATATATAAATAAGGTAAGGAGAGATGTTACCTAACTAGGTGTGAGCGTGTATTGCTAGATGCTTCTGTAAAAATTATTCATTATTCTCAAAAAAATGAAAATCACTAGAGCAAAGGTTAAAAAAAATAAAAAGTTTGGGTTGCCTCCAATAAACACTAAGTTTAATGTCTTCAGCCAGACTTTTATTAAGACTACTCCTAAAAAATTAGATTGCCTCCCAACAAGTGCTAAGTCTAATGTCTTCAGTCAGACACTATGATTCTCATCTATCCTATGTCAAATATTGGATTAATAAATTCTAGTAGTTTTGGATTATCAATCTCAAGTATGTTCTTCAGTGTTTCAAAAGGATAGGACCAATCAGGAGGCCTTATCATTATAACCATAAAACATCCATAGAATGCTCTACGATGATTAGCCCAAATCAAAAAAGTATACTAGGCAAGCACGCTATACCAGGGTCTAAAAATATTAAAGTCAAGAAGGGATGGTATTTATTGGACCAAGATTGAAGGTGATGGTTTAAAAATTTCTTCAATTATAGCGTGATCTACCCCAATCCCAGTCTCATATACGATATGTTTTGGCATATTCTCTTCCTAATCTAAAGCCTAGCACTTTTTTCTAAATTAATATTAACTCTGTCTCCATACATCATTTTAGTACTATAGATAAATTTTGCAGGCAATCCTCAAAAGTAGTGCCAAATATAGAGAAATCAATCATAAACATCTCAATATCGTTATCTCTCATTTCAGAGATATCCCATCTGACAACTTCTTTATATACTTTTAGAATACCTACAAGTTGGACTTCCTAATTAAGGATCATTGGATGGGTGTCAGTAGGTGCATCAGGAAGTGGCTCAGTTCTAGAGCAATTGGTAATTCTAACAAAGGAGCTATTGGGGGGCTAAGTGGTGGCTCATATTTTTTGATCCCAAGTGGGGTGGTTTTGAGGTAGGACGTATCTACTAGGTCATTTCCTTCTGTAACATATCCATCTTCATCACAATTATCCACCTCAAAATGAGCCTAACAGGGATTTAACGAATCTTGGGTAAGAATTGTGGGTGTGCTTCCTCTATTATGTTATTCATTGGTGGTTCTTGAGAAGTCTCAATTAATTCTATCATTTCTTCAATTTTTTCTTTCTTCCCATTAAAAGGAATAGGTGATTCTAGGGCACTTGGAGTGAGACCATAGGTAGGTAAGGTGATGATGGAATTGGTTCGATCCACCTTTTTGATTCTTTTCTAAATATTTTTGCCTCAGTTAAATTATTTGTATTGGTCTTTTTAGTTGTGCAGGGTTGTTCTATGACCATTTTATTTCTGAGAGTTATCATCGATTGATCAGGAGAAGTTATAGGGATATTAAAATTTTCAGCCAGATATTGTCCCTTAGGATCACTCTCAGATTGATTAGGCAACTTTCTTTCCTCCTCCCTATTGAGTGTGAGCGCTAGCTTCTCTAGTTCTTTTAATGATTAATAGAGTGAAGGATCTATTTGTCGAGTTGATTGTTGAGTTCTATCCTGTCTAATACTTGCTGAAACCTCTCTTCAAAAGTTGGATCATAGTTAGTTGGAGAGTGTTGATATTGAAGGCAGGGCATATCGCAATAAGGTGCATCCATGAATGTAGGTTCTTATGTCATCGAGGTAACCACTGATTGTGGTTTTCATGAAAAATTTGATTGAGCCCCCCAGCCTAGATTGTAGGCATTAAAGTATGAGTTATTTTCTGGTCTATAGGCCATTTGAATTTGATCTTGATTAGCTTGCTCATACATAGACTTAGAAAATTGATGTGCGGCTGGACATTCACTTACAAAATGAGTGAGGTTCGAATATATTGTGCAAACTTATTATACAGGAAGATAAGATGGATAAGGAGAGTATCTGATGGATGTTAGACGATCTAATCTGTGGGACAGCTTATCCAACCTACTATTAAGATCCATCTTGGATTATTCTGATTATTCAGATATGCAATCAAAGGTTCTAGATCAGAGCAATCCTCTTTTGATTTTTTTTTTAAAGAATGAGAAGAATATGAAGAGCTATGAGGAGAAAGAATTCTAAAGATAAGAGCCTATAGGATCCTAAATCTAAGAGATGATAGAGAAGAGTATTTTAATTAGATTTAATATTTGTGTGTTAGCAATCAAGTTATGCAATCAATCCTAGCTAAGAATGACCCTAGATCTAGATAGCTCCTAACTATCAAGGTTGTCTTTGAGCCCTCCAAGTAAAAGATTAGCCACTCAACTGACCAGATAAGTGTAAGATTGGTGAGTGTCCCCCATTGCTTTTCTTAGACACCAATTAAAATTGATCAGATAAGTGAACAAAACTAATTAAATAATCACCTTCCTTCGAGATTTTATTCATGAACCACTTTTCTAGACATCAGTCAAAATGACTAACCCTAATCTGGTCCTATTGAGCTCGAGAGTCCTTAGAGGCTAACGTCTAATTGATTTTAAGTTAAGATTTAAATCAATACAAAATGAAGAGTTGTGGTTTGTGGGCCAAAGGAGGGTGATAAAATCCCCATCTTATGTTGTTTAATTGGGTTAAGTGCCCTTAAGGTATTTTATGAATATGCAATGCAAATATAAGAAAGATGTCCAATATAGGTTGAAGCTTTTAAGGTTTAATTAGTTTCTCTATTTTAGTTAAGTGTTATGTGGTGTCTTTATTTTCTTTTTATATTATGTTATCTTTAGCAAGAAGGAATAAGAGGTAAATTTTGAATTAGGTTAATTAGGTATGAGAAGATCTAGAGAGCTTAAACTTAAAAAAAAAAAAAAAACTAAATTAAGTAAAGAATATAAGGTAACTAGATATCCTACAATTAAAATAAAAAATCAAATCTATTTTTAGGATAGTAAATTATTCTAAGCTATGAAAAATAATAAATTACTAAGAATAATAAGCAGTAATTTTAATTTTTTTTCTTTATGCTTAGTCAACACAATCATGTCAATGTTCTCCGACAATAGTGCAAAATTTAATCACTATCGTAGGCAGTCAAAAATAAATCTAACTCAAACTATATAGATAGGATGGATCGAGATCATATCCATGGAGATCAGAAGGTTGAGATGCAATTAACTAAGCAAAAAGAAAGTTTGATTTTTAAAAGGTTGGTAATAGTTTAATTAAAACTAACTAATTTAAATCAAAGATGAATTGAGCGATATATATATGATAAAAAGATGTCTTCAGATTTCTAGATGATCACAAACATAGATTCAGATATTTATTTTGATCTAAGTAATTAAATTCATAATCAATTAGGAATCTTGCAAATCAATCCCAAATATAGGCTATCTTGTCGAGTACGAACCATGTCCTGTCAAGATCATGGCCCATCCCTCGAGTATAGACTATCAAATAATTAGATTGTATAGATCCTAATAGGTTATGCAAATATCAAATCCTAGAATAAATTACTTTTGCTGAGTATGAGCCATATCTTGTCAAGATCATGATCCATCCCACCTATAGGTAACTTATTTAGGAATCAAGCATAAAAGAAAGGGAATAGAACTTGAAAGTATTTTATTAATTACAGAGAATAAAAAATAAATATATAAAATTATGTAAGGACATCTGTACTCTCTTACAGACTGCACCTTAGCCAAGCATGGCTCCTGGATACATCTTCTGAAAGATTTAAAATCCTGTCACAGCACTTTCTCTTCCAGAAGCAATCTTCTTCTTCTCCACTCTTCCTTCAAATCCTAAAACAAAACCTAAAAAAAATAAAGAAAAAAAATTTTTGTGGCTGCCCACTGCTTGCTACTTCTCTTGTCCACAGTCCCCTCATTTTATAGCCTGTGGAGTTTCTCCGAGTCTTGGCCATTCACAGGCTCTTAATTCCTCTCGAATTCATGTCCCAGGCATGTCTAAGTGTAAACAAATTTTTTGGCCATCGGATCATCATCAAATGCCCTAGATCAGGCCTAAACCACTCCTTATCAAATCAAGAAATCACACTGGCCGTTGGATCAAGGTGGCACATGATTTGGATCATTGGATCGTGCAAAAGCCCTCCTGGTTCAACCTCCCACCAGCATCACATCCCCACCGTTAGGTTGCACTTGGAATAGCTTTGAGTCATTGGATCGTGCAAGATCAGTGGGCCACCACCGAATTATATGGTAAAGCTTGCTATTGGCCATCTATCAGATGTGGAACACCCCTCTCAACCATCGATAGTGCACAAGAGAACCACCTGCCCCATGCGCCATGATAAAAGACCACTAGCACCGTGCTGGTGAACTGTGCATAGACCAGGCGTACACTGGTCTATGGATCGACTTTGAGCCAGCCCTTGTTGCTGTAGACTACTGTGGACTGCTTTGGCTGATTTTGGGCTGTGAACCACACGTGGACCGTGCGGCTTGGGTGGGCTTGCTTCTGGGCTTTTCTTCTTAATTATTTTTTTTTTTTTCTTTCTTTTCTTTTGGCTTCGGGTCTTTATTCGGGGTACAAACTGAGTCTAATTTGTGCCCAATTTTTTTTTTGAAACTACAAATTGAGCTCTATGTATTGGCAATCCTCTTTCCTACAAAACACAAGCAAAAGCATCAATTCTTAATAAATAAAGGTCAATTAGTATATATTTTGATGCTTTTATTGGGATATTTATTATACTTATCAGAAGTCAAGCTTCAAAAGAGCAATGTTTCATCATCTTCTTTGAGCATTAAAAGAGTTTTTTTTTTTTTGCTTTTATTTGTGCTAAAATTCTTATACACTATATTTTAGCTTTCTTTACAAATTTTTTTGGAGTGAAAGAAACTTGGATTAGGCCCCTCTAAGTCCAAAATTAGACATTATAAAGTTTTAGTTAGTGAGTTTGGAAAATCAACTGGGTTGGATTATGATTTCAAAAAATAATTGTGAAAGATTTTAGTTGGTAAGTCTAAAAAACTAACTAGATTTGATTGTAAGCCTAGGTAAAACAGTCGCATTATAATCGAAGTGATTATAGTGGAATTTTTAAGAAAAGCTTGGGGAGAGGATGTAGGTGTGGGGTTGTACTGAATCACTATAAATTTATTGATGTTGTGTCATGCTTTGCCTTTCTTGCTTTATCTTTTTGCCTTGTCTTTATTGATTTAGTTCCACTGCTACACATTGCATATTCACCACAAACACTCAAGTTTATTTGATTAAAGCATATAATTGTTTAGATTTTAAATTTGTTAGAACTTTTTGAAAAATCTAATTCACCCTCCCTCTTAGGTTGCTAATCTTCTAGACAATAATTAGTATCAAAGTAGATACTCTTATATCCTTGTTGATCTAATAGTCTTGAGCTAAAGATTATGGCAAATCCTATTGGTTCTACTTTTGCCGAAGGCCAATCAACTTCTAGACCATTACTTTTTAATGACTCAAAATTACATATTTTGGAAAGCATGCATGAAAATTTTTATACAAGCATTAGATTATGACATATGGAGAGCTATAACCAATGAATCTCACACACCCATAATTTTAATCAATGGAATGCCCTCTCTCAAATCAAAAGAGGATTGAAAAGAGATTAAAAACAAAAATGAAAGGTACATAGCTGAGGAGCAAAATCAAAAATACAGAACAAAAGGCAAAAGATCTAAGGAGTTGGAGGATGATCTTCCACATCGCCTGCTTCCTCGTCGCTCCTCGAGCCTTCTTGTCTAGGAGCATTCTCTAGTTGTAGCGCGCTCAGGTCCAACTTGGGCTGCAGACAACTGATGGCCTTCTTGTAGTCCTTAAACCCTAGTCAGTAAGCGACCACAAAGCCCTCTGTGATTTCGTCCTCATACTCTTGGGACTCTCGAAACTCAGTTAGTGCCCAAAAACTTGCTTCTTGGGCCGAGTCTCCACCACAGACAATTGTTCCTTCAGCTCCTGGGTGGCCTTCTCAGCATCCTACCTTTTGCCCTTTTCTTCATTGAGGGCGGCTTCCACTGACTCCATCTCCTTCTGGAAGTCGGCCCTCAACATGTCCAACTCCTCCTTTTTCTTCTTTAGCTGGGACTCCAAGCTAGTGGCCTTGTCCCAGAAGGTACCAACTCGGCCTACAGTAGGGCTATCTTCTCTTGATACTTCTTCTCCCTCTCTTCAGCGGTATGGAGAAGCTCCTTGATGACTTCGGCTCAAGTGTTGGCAGTCTGGGCCTTGATTTCAAGCTGGGAGTTGAGTCGCTCAAAAATGGTCAACTCCTCATACAAAATTATTGCGTTGTGTATCAATTGAATAAGAAAAAAATTTCATTAAGTCACCTACTCGACAGATGCAACTTTTAGCAAAAAAATGATGATTTAATATACAGAGAGAAAGGTAGAAGACTTACCGACACCAACGATGTGTAGGAGCCCGAGATAATCTCTGCAACTGGGTGGGCCTTCCTTTCTTCCTAGTTGTAGGTAGCATTACCATCTTCATCAACTCCCTGATGAGTTGATGATCTCGAAGCGCTCTGTCAATGCCCTGAGGTGCATTACGAGGGTGATATAGGCCTCCCTGAAAGAATCTGAGGGGCCATAGTCAGTAGTGAAGGTGGGGGGTGTCAGAGCTTTCCCCCGATTAGTGTCTCTGCAACCCGCAGCCCGATGCCACCCGACTCACCTTGAGTCGGTAAGGCCTGGACCACATTGATAAGCTTGGTCGGGGCCTCACGATGATGACATCATCATCTACAGAAATGGCTAGCATAGGAGGTGGCGACAAAGACTACTCGAGCAGAGGAAGTCAGGGCGGCGACGGCGACTGTGTGCTCCTTGGCACCCGAGAGGAGGTCCTTCTCTCGATTTCTTTGATGGATCCCAAGAAGGTCCATCGGGCCCGAAACTCAGCATGATGGATGGATTCTATCAAGATTCTCATGCCTACAAGTCAAAGATAAGAGAAATTAGTCCACAAGCAAAAAAAGCAAAAATTGATGAACAGGCTCCAAGAATTCACAAAAGGAAATCTACCCAAATGGTTGGTCTAACTAATCATGGTGTCATACAACGACTGCTCCTCGAGGAGCTCCCTTTGAGTGGGGACCTGGACACCGAACAGGAGGTCATACTATTCCTGATCTTCATCGAGGATTACTTCGTTCTTATTCGGGGAGAGGTTAGGAGTAGCCCAGATCCTGGGGTGGTCGGCACTAATGTAAAAAAATCTATTCTTCCACCCATGAATGGAAGAGGGAAGCCCAGTAATCAACTGACGACATATCGAGGGCTGAAGAACCACCACTCTTCTCCCAAAGATGTTTCTTTAGCATAAAAAGAGTATGAAAAAGAGAGATTCTTGGCTCAAAATGAAGAAGATGGCAAAGGACAATAAAAGAAGACAATATTCTAATGGAGTTGGGGGTAAGTTAGGTAGGAACTATCTATATAAATCAAAAATATTGGCAAAAAAGTGATGAATAGAAAATTGGAGTCTCGAACAGAGGAACTCCTCATAGATGGCAATGTAGCCATCTAAGGGGGGACAACCTAGCCATCTTCATCGGGTGCCATCAATCGATACCAACTAGGGATATGGTAATGATCCCTTAGCTATTCAAGATTGACCTCAGATAACTCAAACCTCTCATGGAGCTGGCTGTTCATCCAAACTCTTGAGGATCATGACGATCTTGTTAGATGTATGTCGTAAAAATCAATATGGCTAACATATTATAATAAATCTAAGACATAATTTTATACTTAATTCATTGATTTGATCAATAAAAGTATAAGTTTTTTTCATTCAAGGGTGATGTGTCTTTGAATCGTTATGGAATTAAATTTTGATACATATTCTTAAGATATTGAGAATTAGAGATATATATATAATTTCTAAATACTTCTGATCATAGTATCATCATAAGGACGATGATCAATCCAGATAGACCAGCACATAGATCACTTCCTTCAAGGTAGATGAGTCTCTGATCTACAGTATAAGGATACTGAGGTGAATATGGATAGTTGTTAGAGAACAACTATACTGAGCTGACCATAGAGAGATCACTTGGATTTCTAATCAATCGTTAGTACTTGTTTCGATGCTGTAGTTGTGTGAATGGTCCTTTGACCTACGATAGTATGATTGCTCGCAGTGAGGCTGCTGAGTCTGACGATACATAAATATGATCTCAATGAGTCTTGTAGTGGATGTTGGTGATAGTTGATCCACTATAGGAGTAGGGTATACATCTATATGGAATCTATTGATCTTGATAGAGAGGAGTAGTCCTATAAAATTTGAGAGGCTAAGTCTGAGAGTCTGTAGTCACAGTAGTGTGATTGATGAAAAAGAGTTTCCATGAGAATCGTAATTGGATTTGAGTTGATCGAATCTATCATATGACTGATGATGAGGTTTGACGATTTATCCATGATCTACCATTTAGTTGGGACTCACGATAGAGGGACTGAATCATATGTGAACTATACCTTAAGATTCTTTTTCGATTCTACTGGGTTGCCACTACATACTGCTAGGTATCACTGATGGATGGTGAGAGCTCATTAGGGTTGCTCAGGATTGACAATCCTTGATGAGTTAGAGAGAAACTGTTCGAACCATTGAAAGATGTTTCAATGAAACTATGATGAAAATCATTGTATATCTCATTGCCAGATAGAATTAAACCTATAGGGTCACACAACAAAGGGATTAGACCTAGAATAAGAATTGGACTTATGAAGTCTCAATTGGATTTAAAAAATTCTATTGGATTCAGGATAACCTTGCTAGCACATTGTTGAACTCAATTTTTTCTTTACATTTAATTTTTTATTTGATAAGATTAATTCAGGTTTAATTACCTACTAATAACCTAAATGAATTAGATTCATTGGGCTCCAATTGTTGGATGACTAAGATTTTGGATCAAATGAATTAAGGGTTCAAACCCTTAATCAATTTCTTTGATAGTTTTGATTGGGCGCCACTTATTTGATCAAGTTGGGCATGCCTACCTATTAGAGGGCATGTTAGATCAACATGGGCATCCCCTAGGCCTCCTGTGGTGCATGTATTTGTGGATGCAAGGGCTCCAATAGTTAGCACCAAAAGAATCTCCTAAAGGGGTCAAATAGCTAAAGGAATAAGGATTCCTAATGCAAGTAGGACTTGTATTAAGTGGTTGTTTATTTTAAATAGAATTCAAACCTTATGCCTATTTAAAGAGGTCTTCCCTAAGGCTCCTTAGGACTGAATTCTAGCACCCCATGCCTCCTTAGAAGGTCCCCACCCCCCCTCTCTCTTCTCCTCTCTTCTCCCTTGAAGATCCAATGCCCAAGGAGTTTGGGCGTCCCACTTCTCCAGCCCAAAAGGTGTTTGGGCACCCCTTTGCTATTGGTTTTCAAATCTTGATTGCTTCATAATCAAGAAAAGAAAGGTAAAAGAAGAAAATAAGAAGAAGATCAAGGAAAGGATCAAAGAGTTGATCGCAATCCAGACTTCGTTCAAATTCGCAGACTGATTTTTTTAGAGAAAAAAAATCAATACCAAAGAGAACTGTTCCAGACTGATCTTGAGTGGATACCCATAGAGACCAAGTACTTGCATAGCTAAGAGAGAATTTACTCTTTTCTAGATCCAATTTGAAGAAAGAATTTACGAAATAGGTATGTGATTGATATATATTCAATTTCAACATAAAATTTAGTACATATTCAATTTCAGTATTTAAGTAGATCTAGTATTCTATATTTTATGCATGCATGATATAAATTAAAAAATATTTTAATTTTTATTCTCTTATTATTTAGAAAAAAAAATTGAAACATACATGCATACCCCGACATCAAATTCCAACAGTGGTATCAGAGCCACAGATTTATATGCATGAAATTGTCATACATATTTTGAAAAGAATATCAAAAATTAATTTTTCTTGATACATGAGATGTATAGATGATTGCTTTAAATCTAAAATTTATTTTAGATTTAATTTTTAGATCATATAGTTGATATGTGAAAGCATGTATAGATTGAATTTTATTTTAGAAGATTTTAGTTCATATTTATGTGATATGTAGATGCATGCATAAATCTAAAATTAGTTTGACCTGATTTATGATTCATATATAAGATATGTGATTACATATTTAGATCTAAAAATTATTATTAATATGATTCATGATTTGTATATGAGATATATAATCATATTATGATCTGAATTTTTATTTAGATCTGAATTTTACATACATATATGAGATAAATGCTTGTATGTTAAATCTAAAATTAGTTTTATGATTTAAAATTTATCTTTCATGTAAAAAATTTAGATCTAAAATTTACTTTTAAAATCTAAAATTTATGTTTGTGCATGAGGGTTTTGATCATAGAAAAATCAATAATTAGGTCATACAATTAGATTGCATCTAGAGTTTTTGATTTGAACATAATGGATCTAATTCGATTAAGTAATTGATCAAATCGAGTCAAGTATTGATTCGGATTAGGTCAATTAAGTTATAAGATCATACAATTATTGTTGATCAAATCAATTAAATCTCATGTGTAGAATTGATTAATCTAAGGACCTATTTCAGCTCGATAGCTTGAGCCTGATTCGCTTAAGCTAACCAAGTTGGACCAATTGACCTATTGATGTCTAAGGCAAGTAATTGAGAGGTGGTTATTTAATTGATTTTGTTCACTGATTTGATCAATTTATTGGTATCTAAGGAAAGCAATAGGGGGACCCCCATTGATCTCCACTTACCAGATCAATTTGGAAGATTGAGTCTTGAATAAGATTGCTTGGTGGTTTGGTTTAGCCCATGCAATTAGATTGATCATATAATGACTAATTAGATGAGACCTAAAGTTAAATCTCTCCATAAATATTAAGTCTATAAGTCTTTCACCGTTGTAGATGTGCGGGCGTGTTACTGGTTTAATTGTTCTCAGCTATCATAGTGGTTCAGTTGCACCGAAAACATGCAACCACTCTATTAGCAAAGAGTTGCTCCAGGATAAAGATGGGTTAGACCCAATAACTGTTAGGTGAGGGACCCAATGAGGTTTTGCACCTGCTTATGAACGATAGATCGGGCTTATCTAAAAAGTATGGTCAATAACTATTAGATGAGCCCACATGACTTAGAGACCAAGTCATTGCAACATGCTTAGAGAAGTATTTGGACAAAAAGTTATCCACGCATCGATGTGCATATTATCAATAATTGTTAGATGAGGTACATGTATCGGTGGGACCGTAGCATCCATTAGGAATCTAGTTATCACATCAGGATTTTCATTTTCCACCGAAGAGTGGAGGCATCCAAAAAATTAGTGACAGTCATTGTTTACATCTTAAAATCTCTAGAGCAAATATAAATTTAAAGTACAAAATCTAATTTGAATCTCTACTCTCGCAGTAAAATAATGTCAGTCTCAAATCCTCTAGCTCGCATCCTTGAATCTAATCATTTGATAGGAATAAACTATAAAGACTAGCTAAAAAACTCAGAATTATCCTAATTTCTAAAAAATTAGGTCATGTACTCGATCAAAATTCTTAGTGTTATCAAATCGTCCTACTGCAGAGCAAAGAACTGCTTATAAAAAGTGGACGAATGAAGACAGTCGGGTCAAGTCTATATGCTGGCATCCATGACAAATGTGTTGAAAGCCAGTATGAGCATATGCTCACTGTCAGGATTATGATTACTCACCTACAAGAGTTGTATGGTGAGCAGAGCCATACAATGTGCTTTGAAGTGTCCAAGAGACTCTTCAATTAAAGATACATGAAGGACAGTCAGTCTATAAGTACTGTATGATAGTGATCAAGACATTGGAGAACTTGAGAAGCTCGAGCTTGATATGCAAAAAAAATTATCGATGGATTTGATCCTCCAATCTCTTACTAATTTATATAGTCAATTTATTATAAATTTTTATATGAATAAATTTGATTGCACTATACCCGAACTGGTGAACATGTTGGTCACTACGGAGGGAACTTTGAAGAGTTCAAGGGGCATTGTTCTCGTGTGGAGCGAACTTCTTCGACCAAGAGAAAGTCTAGTTGGAAGAAAAGGAACAAATTTGCTAAGAAGTAGAAGAAAGAGAGTAAGCTAAAGAAGGATATTCCAAAGAAGGCTGAAGCAAAAAGAAAGTGTTTCCACTGTGATGCTGACGGCCACTGAAGGAGAAACTGTTCACTTTATCTGGAGAGCCTAAAGATCAAGAAGGATGATAAACCTCCAGAAGGTATGCTTGTAATTGAATCTAACCTTACGATTTCTTCTACTTCTAGTTAGATATTGGACTCTAATTCGAGTGCTCATATATGTACTTCAATGTAGGATCTAATATAAAGTAGAAGTTGAGGGAAGGTGACATGATCTTCGGATCGATAATGGAGCAAAAGTTGCTGCAAAAATCGTTGGTACTTATCCTCTTCGATTACCATCAAAATTTAGATTAGATTTAAAAGATCGTTATTTTTTCTGTAGCTAGTGGAATTTGATTTTCATGTCTGTGCTAGCACAGGATGGTTTTGAATTTAATTTCAATAAAAACTTTTATTCTATTTATTTATGAAATAAATTAGTTGCATGTGGTTTTTTAGTTGACATTCTATATCACTTGCATATTGATGTGAATGTGAATTTAAAGAATAATAGTGAGTATCATAGGTCAAAAGAGACCCAGAGATGAAATTAACCAGAAGTATTTGTGGCATCATAGACTAGGCCATATTAGAGAGGACAGGATAAAGAAATCAAAAAAGATGAATCCTTAGCTTCCTTGATCTAGAGTCATATCTAGCTTGTGAATCTTTCCTTTGAGAAAAAATAGCCAAGTTACCCTTTGTAGGACATAGAGAAAGGGCCATCGAGTTACTTGTTCTAGTACACACCGATATGTGTGGGCTATTTGATGTACAGATCAGGGATGGTTATATCTACTTCATCACCTTTACTGATGATCTGTCATGGTATGGGTATATATATCTGATAAACATAAGTCTGAAGCTTCTAAAAGGTTCAAGAAATTTAGAAATGAAGTTGAAAAATAAATAAACAAACCCATTAAGATTCTTCGATCTGATTAAGGAATGAATATCTTAATTGAAAATTTGAGATATTTTAAGGATAGCATCATAGTCTCTCAATGGATTCTTCCAAACACCTCAGCTCAACGGAGTATCCGAAAGGAGAAATAGGACTCTATTAGATATGGTTAGGTCCATGATGAGCTTCACTGATTTATCCTTATATCTTTAGAGACATGCCTTAATAACTGTAATTCACTTATTGAATAGGATTCTATCAAAATCTATTTCTACCATACCATATGAGATATGGCACGGTAAGAAGCCAAGTCTAGGTTATCTAAAGACTTGGAGATATCCAATCCATGTCAAGAGACAGATGGTTGATAAATTAAATGATAGATCTATATTAACTCATTCTAAAGAGTATCCAAAAGAATCAATAGGATACTATTTCTACTTTTCATAAGATCATAATGTGATTGTGAGTTAGAATACCATATCCTAGAAAAATAATTTATCCAGGATGGTGGCAGTGGGTGTTGTGAATTTCAGTGCAGGGGTAAAACGATAATTTTAAAATTTTTCAAAATTATAATTTTATAGTAAAAATTATAAATTAATCTAATTAATTAACTGTATTAACTCTACACAAGGATCTAAATATGATATATATAACATGTATTTAATTTTAAATATCAATTCTACAGTAAATATTTTACTATTGTGTTTAGAACACATTACCTTCGTGCAGGTAGTCGATCGTCGTAGTCTGATCACCATCAGAAAGGTTTGATCATCGTAATGCAGTCACATAGTATGTCTCACCTCTGTGGATCGTCCACACGAAGCTCCCGATCTAATCGGCTCCTCACGAATGCTAGTTCATCACAGAACCCTTTCGACGGCCGATGCTGATCTAACTCCTTCGATCGATGTCTGTCGATTCTTGGATACTTGGATTATCAGTAGAGATACTTGAGAGGTTGATGAAGCTATCTCTAAATTTGATGGACTCACGACACTCGTAGCTCACCTTCTCACTTTCCGAACCCTAGGTAGAAACCCTAGGGTACTCACAAAAGACCCTGCACCCTTTCTCTCTTCTTTTTTTTTCTTTTCTTTTCTTTTCTCATACAGAAGGCCTTTCTCACACAACCTTTCTCCTAAGAAAGTTGTGTGCATGCCCCACCTTCTCTTTCCTTTTTAAAACAGTGCAAGACCGCATCTTTACCGCATCTTCACCACGTGAGAGGACAAAGCTAGGTGGTTGCTCACTTGAATTCAAATCGAATTTGAATTCAAATGCCAACCAACCTATCCTTATCCACTCAAGGCGAGAGAAGAGAGGGGCATGGGCTCTTTGTGCGTGGAGAGTCTACATGAGAAATATTTTCTCGTGTAGAGCAAGGGGCGCACAAATAGATAAGGTGGCACATGGGTTAGTTGCCCATTCAAATTCAAACTTCATTTGAATTTGAATGGCCAACCAACCATCTTTATCCACTCAGATGGCACACACAGATAGGGTGTGGGAAGGCTTTTGCGTGAGAGAAAATTCACTAGAACTTATTTCTCGTGAATTCAAATAGGCGCAGGTGAGGTGAGGTGGCGCAGGGAGATAAGTCAAGGTGGTTTGAAATTTTAAACCAATCTATTTGAACCAACCATATTAAAATAGGTTAGGCACAATTAGACTAAATTAAACCTAACACAATTAAGCTTAATTAGGCTCAATAAAATTCTAATCAAATCAAAATTGACTAAGCCCAACCCTTGATCAGATCAGGGACCAAACCACCTTGGCGATTAGGTCAACTCTTAACCTAATCGGGTCAAACCCAACTGAATCTAATTCAATTGGACTTGATCCAAAAATAATTACTCAATCAAATTGAGTTAATTAGTGATCAAATCATTAATTAAATCTCTCATAAATACTGAGTCTAAATCTGATGGAAATCGGGCATCAAAGTCCATCGATATGAAACCTTGATCGAAGAGTCCCAAACCAGTGGGACTCTTGACCTCGATATCCAAAATGTGTGGAACTCATGATCAGAGAATCTTGATTCTCGATCACAGAGTTCCAGACATATAGGACTCAGAGTCCTCAAGCATTACGACTCTTGGTCGAAGAGTCCCAGTCCAGTGGGACTCTTCACCAGCCATCAGATCAGATAGAAACCTCTAATGTGTGTGACCATGCATGTTCGAACCTAAGCCGGTAGCACAGGAACCAATTCCTATACTAATAGAAGTAACCATCTAGCAATGGTACTCGATGTTCGGATAGGTCGAATAGTCACAATCGCAACACTCAGAACACATGCGAATATGGTTACTGTATAATTCATCCCTTTTGATCCCTGTGTATAGGATGACTCAGGGTTAAACTGTCAACCCTGATCAGATCATTTGAATCGTGCTCAACTCAATCAGTCCTGTGACTCCTCACTAGGACTACCCTGGCCAAGATTTGCTAAATTGAAACACGACTGTACATAGCTCTTGAGCTGGAGTGGTCAATCCCATCTTGACACACACAACGACAAGTTAAGTACTTGACTACACCAAGCAGCCTTCCGTCACTGAAATAGAAATTCAGGTAGTCCAGTGCCTAAGTGCAGTGAGTTGCTTGCAAGTCACTGTGGCGGTTTCAGGTCAGAGGGACAGTTATACCCATATTCCATCGGAGCAAATCTTGACAGCAGAAAAAGCTTTAGAGTCGGTCATATTTAGTGCAGATGTACCCTTACATCTCACCTGTATGCCATAACAGTGTCTCCACACTCCTTGGTTAAGAGGACAATCAACCCATATGGCACACAACGACCTATGCTTGATAAACGTTGTCGTCCTTGGTAACAACGTATCATTTGATCGCGAACAGGTTTAAGGACTCAACAACAAATCCTCCTTTGTTGAGTCTAAATAGTCCTAAGGACTTCACCACAACATAGGAGTTCATTAGAAGATGAAATAATTTGTGATAAAAAATATCAAAATAACTTTTATTTATTTATAATTCATATACTAATATAAGAAAGAGCACAACCGTCAACAGACTGACGATTGACTTTGGGACACTATTCCCAACAATCTCCCACTTGGCCTAAAGCCAATCGGTGCAGTATCTAATACCCATCTTCGACTTGAAGTCGTCGAACTCCTTCACCGCAATGGATTTAGTGAATGGGTCGGTTAGGTTCTTCTTTCCGTCAATCTTCTGAAGGTCGATGTCACCTCTATCCACGATTTCCCGAATGAGATGGTAGTGGCACAGAATATGCTTCGTCCGCTGGTGTGCCTTCGATTCCTTCGCATGAGCAATGGCTCCAGAGCTATCACAGTAGAGCAGAGCTGGACCAACAAAGGAGGGTGCTACTCTGAGCTCGGTGATGAATTTCTTCAGCCACACCGCTTCTTTGGCAGCATCTGATGCAGCGACATACTCTGCCTCGCAAACTGAATCAGCCATAGTGTGCTGCTTGAAACTCTTCCAGCAAACAGCCCCACCATTAAGGGTAAAAACAAATCCTGACACACTCTTGCTGTCATCGTGATCAGACTGGAAACTAGACTCTGTAAACCCTATAAGTCTCAAGTTCGATTCACCATAAACAAGCCACTAGTCCTTAGTATTTCTTAAATACTTTAGGATAGTTTTAACAACCTTCCAGTGATTCTCCCCTGGATCAGATTGGTATCTACTCACTATCCCTATTGAGTATGCCACATCTGATCGTGTACATGTCATAGCATACATGATAGATCCCACTATCGAAGCATATGAAATTCTATCCATACGCTCTCTCTCTTGAGGTGTTTTCGGACAATCTTTCTTCAAGAGAGAAATTCCATGGCCTATCGGTAGATAGCCTTTCTTGAAATTCTCCATACTGAACCTCTTCAGCATAGTATCAATGTACGTGGACTGAGATATGCCAAGCAACCTTTTAGATCTATCCCTATAGATCCTCATCCCTAGGATGTAGGAAGCTTCTCTCAGATCCTTCATAGAGAACTGTGACGACAGCTAAATCTTTATTCCTTGTAATGCAAGGACATCATTCCCAATTAAGAGAATAACATCCACATACAATACAAGAAATATCACTACTGGACCATTAGCCCACTTATAAATGCAGGGCTCTTCTCCGTTCTTAACAAAGCCATACATCTTGATCGTCCTATCAAAATGTATGTTCCAACTCCGGGATGCCTGCTTAAGTCAATAAATGGACTTCTGTAGCCTGTACACCTTAGACTCATCTGTGGATGTGAATCCTTCAGGTTGTATCTGTAGGAACCAGATCTAGGGTTTCAGGGTTAGATATTGAAACTTTTTCAAGATCATACAGCGGAAGACTAAAATAAATCAAAATTTATTTTCTAAAATCAGAGAATCCCTAGATCTAAGATCCTATTATATGATTATTACATAGCATTAAATTAAAAATTAAAATATATAAATATAGCATGAACTACATGTTGATCATATCAATATGTTTCTATACCACATCTAATGTATGTATTAAACAATAGATCAGATCTATTACCTTGCAAGTTAGACGCTCTAACCTCGCTGATCCGAGCTTAAGGATGATGTTGCAAGCTGCACACATGTCCGGCCTTTAGGAGTCGTCCACACGAGCCCATGAATCTTTTTCAGAAGTCCTGCTTCAGGAAATCAGCACAGTATGCTAGTACTGCGCCGATCCTTCTTTGATGGTTGATCAGGTGCCTCCTTCTTCTTGATTTGGACTCTTCCAAAGATGAAAATTAAAAGGAGAAGTTTCAGATCTGAGACACTCTCAGGAAACTTAAGATGGAGGGAGGAAAGATATAAAAACAAAAAATCCTAGAAGAAGACCCTCTTCTTCTTCACGTTTTTCTCTCTAGACACCCTAACTTGCATCTTTTATATCTCCACGACCCAAAGGTCTTTCTATTTGATTTTTGGATGGCACAAAGGTCTCTCAAATATCTGTCTTTTCATAAAATTTCATAAAGAAACTCATTTCATACAGACAGATATGATAGATTCTTTATCTAGGTCAAATACCTTGTCAAGGCTTATCCAAACATGGCAAGTTAAGGGGCGCCCAACTCTTGAGCACCTCCTCCATATTTTCATACATAGATCATCAAAAAAAGGTACACAATGTGTACCCTAAAAGCCACAAAAATTTCAAAAGAAATTTGGATAAATTCGGTGCAAAATTGAAAGAGTTTTGGATTTCTAAAACTCTATCTCATAGAATTCAAAATCCAAACTTATTTCTTTTTGATTTGATCCAAACCACCTTCCATGTACGAAAGAAAAGAGGAGACCTTTTGTGAACGTGGGAGAGACCTGGGAGAGGGCTTTTGTCACACAAAATAAGTGGAGATTGGCATTGAATAAGAGAGAGGGCGTGGGGAAGGCTTATGTGGCGCAAGGTGGAATCCTAGTCTTACTAGGATTCTATCTTATGACTTGTTTTAATTTGGTTTCCCAAACTAAATCAAACCAAAATTAGATCAACCTAATTAAAATAGGTCTCCTGCAATACTTGCACTGGGTTAAATGTCAATCATATTGATCATTTAACCCTAGAACGATTCTTAATCGTTGATCAATCATCCGATCGGATCATGAACTCTAATGTGTATGACCTCATAGGTTCAAACCTAAGCCGGTAGCACAGGAATAAATTTCTATACCAATCGAAGTGACCATCTAGCAATGGTACCCGACGACCGGATAGGTCGAATGTATAGAACAACATCCTTAGAACCCATGCGGATATAGTTTTCATATAATTCATCCCCTTGACCAAAATGATCATAGGACACCCCAGAGTTCAACTATCAACTCTGATCAGGTTGTCCATATTGTATTTCAAAATATCAAATCCATCTGATGGATTACCCTGGCCAAGGTTTTGCTAAATAGAAATACAGCGACTCATTCTTCTCCAACTCTTGGAGTGGTCAATCCCATCTCGATCACACTCTGACTTCGCAAGTACTTGACTGTGCCCAGAAGCCTTCCATCCCTGAATTAGAAATTCAGTTAGTCCAGTACCAAAGCACAGTGAGTTGCTTGCAAGTCACTGAGACGATCTCAAGTCTAAGGGACACTTATACCTATATCCCATCGGAGACATTCTCGACAGCAGAATACTCTGGAGTTGGTCACGTTCAATGATGATGTACCCTTACATCTCACCTGTATGCCATACCAGTGTCTCCACACTCCTTGATTAAGAGAACAACCAACCCATATGGCCTACAGCGACCTATGCTTGATAGAAGCTATCGTCCTTATTAACAGCTTATCATTTGATCGTGAATAGTTTTAAGGACTAATCGATAAATTCTCTCTTTATCGAATCTAAATAGTCCTAAGGACTTCATCATAACAACGGAGTTCATTAGAAGATGAAAGCTTATGATGAAAATACCAAATATATTTTATTTATTAACAAATCAATTACAATACTTGGTTGTTCAACCGTCAACAGCTTGACGATTGGCTTTTTGGGACACATGTCCCAATAGTATCATATACACCTCTTCATCTAGCTCTCGGTTTAGGAAAGTTGTCTTCACATCCATCTGTCAGATTTCATAGTCCAGATAGGTAGCTATCGCAAGCATAATCCGAATGGATTTGAGCATTGCCATAAGAGAAAATGTCTCGTCATAGTCTATATCATAACGTTGACGATATCCCTTGGCAACCAGAAGGACTTTATAGGTCTCCACCTTTTCGTCTGTGCCCCTCTTCCTCTTGAAGATCCACTTACACCCTACGGGTTTTACTCCTTCGGGTGGGTCAACCAAAGTCCACACATCGTTGACCTTCATGGACTCCATTTCGAATTTCATGGCCTCTAGCCATTTCTCAAAGTCAGATCTCTGCATTGCATCAATGTAGGTGATCGGATCCTCATCATTTTCATCAAGTTCGATAGGATCGCCGTCCCGGATCAAGAAACCATAGTATCTATCCGGTTGACGTGGTACTCTACCAGATCGCCTTAAGGGTGCAGGAACAATGGGCTCCGGATCTAATCTAACCAAATCCGGTTCAGGTTCAGTAACTTGTGTCGGTTTTTCCACCTGCTGAACTTCCTCAAGTTTAACCTTAGAGACAACAGTCCCTTCACTAAGGAACTCCTTTTTCAAAAAGATTACCCTAAGACTGAAAAACACTATTTGCTCATCAACAAGGTAGAAATAATACCCTTTGGTCTTTTTTGGGTACCCTATGAAATAACACTTGTCAGACCTAGGTCCAAGCTTGTCCGTAATTAAACATTTAACATAAGCCGGACACCTCCAAATCCTAAGGTGCGAGAGTACTGGCTTACGTCCTATCCGTATCTCATATGGCATTTTAGTTACAGACTTACTTGAAACCCTATTTAGAAGGTAACAAGCTGATTCGAGTGCATATCCCCAGAGGAAGATCGGTAGACCAGGAAACCCCATCATGGATCGAACCATGTCCAACAAGATCTGATTCCTCCTTTCAGACACACCATTATGCTGTGGTGTTCCAAGAGGAGTCCACTGAGAGAGAATCTCATTCTCTTCAAGATATGTCAGAAACTCATTGAAAAGGTATTCACCTCCTTGATCAGATCGAAGAGTTTTAATACACTTCCCAGTTTGTTTTTCTACCTCATTTCAGAATAGTTTGAACATTTCAAACGACTCCGACTTATGCTTCATTAGGTAGACATACCCATACCTCAATAGGTCATCTGTGAAAGTTATGAAGTAGAAATATCCACCTCTTGCACTTGAGCTCGTGGGTCCACATACATCAGAATGTACCAGACCCAAGACTTCACTGTCTCGCTCATCTTTTTCAGTAAAAGGTGACTTGGTCATCTTTTCAAGAAGACAGGACTCACAGGTTGGAAGTGATTCACAATCACCAACTTCAAGAATTCCTTCTTGAGCCAACCTATTTATCATGTTCTTATTGACATGACCTAGCCTACAGTGCCAAAGGTAGACTTCTGACACATTATCCATTCTAGGATGTTTACCGGAGGTTTGAACCACATTAACAGGCTGTGATAGTAAGTAAATTCCATTATTTAGTTATCCAACAAACATTGTAACACCATTCAAAATGACATTGCAAATATTTTCTTTTATTAAAAATTCATAACTGTACATGGCCAAATGGCCTACAGAAATAATATTTAATAAAAAACTTGGACAATAGTGACATTCACTCAGAATTACATTATGAGAGTTGATTACAAGGTTTATGATTCCTAAAGCTAGAACTGGAACTTTGCTTCCATCTCCAATGTTCAGGAACCTCTCGCCTTCATCAAATCTCCTACTGACCTGTAGACCCTGCATCGAATTACAGATATGATAAGGGCTTTCGGTACCCAATACCCAAGCAGTAGTATCACAAATGGAAAAGTTACAAGGTGTTATCATATAAGTACCTTGCTTCTTCTTCAGCCTGTTCGGGTCCAGGGAGGCAATGTATAGAGGATAGTTCCTCTTCCAGTGCCCCTGCTTCTTACAAAAGAAGCACTCCGCCTGGCTCTGGTCAAGCTTGTGCTTCTTGGTCTAACCCTGTGCTGACGTCCCAGCATGCGGCTGCACCTTCTTATTCTTCTTCTTCTTCTTGTTCTTCTTCCCTTTCTTAAAGGATCGACGACCAGAAGAAGACCCTCCCACAACATTCACTGACTCCTTATGGAGCTGGTGGTCCTTCTCAAAGTTCTGCAGCAACCCCAACAAGCCATGGTAGTTCACTGCAGGCTTTGTCATCCAAAAATGAGTAAGGATGGGGAGGAAGGACTTGGGCAAAGAATTAAGGATCACATCCTTACCGAGCTGCTTGTACAAGAAAAAGCCCAGTTTACTTAGGCGCTCAATCATTTCGATCATATACAGTACATGATCAGTGACTGAGGCCCCATCCCTCATCCGAGCATTGAAAATGGCACAACTAGTTTTGTGCCTTTCAACATCGTCAGACATGCCAAAGGAGTCGTTCAACATTTGAAGCATCTCCTGCGGCTGGGCGTTTTCGAACCTATGGCTGAACTCATCATTCATTGCCACCAGCATTATGCATCGAACGGTGGTGCAATCGTTGAGCCACTTCTGGTAAGTGTCTCGGACCATCCCTCTAGCATTCGGGGCTAGCTCCTTAGGTGCCGGATCCATTACTACATAAAAGATCCACTCATGCTCAAGGATGATTTTCAATTTTTGATACCAACTATCGAAATTAGGTCCCATTAGTTTGTCATTATCTGATATTGACCAGAGCGACAGGGTAGTGGCTATAGCTGCATAAAGGAAAATCAGACCTTTATTAGTACATAAATTATTAATAATAAAGACTTGGACTTTAGTCTAAAGTTTCTCCCAGTATTTTTACGAACTAGTAGCCTCAACCTCCAATTCAAAGAATTACTTTAATTCCTTAGTGGGTACTAGAATCCACACAGACCATACACGAGCCCAACTTTGGTTGGTCAACCTACGTGTATCTTGTTGGGAATAGTGTCCCAAAGCCAATCATCAGCCTGTTGATGGTTATGCTTATTTTTTTATATGTACATGAATTATGAATTAATAAAAATTATTTTGATATTTTTTATCACAAAATATTTCATCTTCTAATGAACTCTTATGTTGTGGTGAAGTTCTTAGGACTATTTAGACTCGACAAAGGAGGATTTATCATTTAGTCCTTAAATCTGTTCGCGACCAAATGATACGTTGTTACCAAAGACGATAATGTTTATCAAGCATAGGTCGTTGTGTACCATATAGGTTGGTTATCCTCTTAACCAATGAGTGTGGAGACACTGGTATGGCATACAGGTGAGATGTAAGGGTACATCTACGCTGAACGTGACCGACTCTGGAGCTATTTCTGCTGTCAAGATTTGCTCCGATAGAATATGGGTATAAATGTCCCTCCGACCTGAGACGACCACGGTGACTTGCAAGCAACTCACTACACTAAGGCACTGGACTACCTGAATTTCTAATTCAATGACGGAAGGCTACTGGGTGTAGTCAAGTACTTGACTTGTCAGTGCGTGTGTCAAGATGGGATTGACCACTCCAGTTTAGGAGCTGTGTATAGTCGTATTTTAATTTAGCAAAATCTTGGCTAGGGTAGTCCTTGTGAGAAGTCACAGGACTGTTTGAGTTGAGCACGATTCGGATGATCTAATCAGGGTTGACAGTTTAACCCTGAGTCGTCCTAAACATAGAGGTCAAAAGAATGAATTATACAGTAACCATATTCACGTAGGTTCTGAGTATTGCGATTATGACTATTCGACCTATCTGATCATCGGGTATCATTGCTAGATGGTCACTTCGATTAGTACAGGAATTGATTCCTGTGCTACTGGCGTAGGTTCGAACCTACGGGGTCACACACATTAGAGGTTCCTATCTGATCTGATGGCTGATGAAGAGTTCTAATACTTATAGACTATGAGTCCTACATGTCTGGGACTCTGTGATCGAGAATCAGGATTCTCTGAACACGAGTCCCATATATTTTGGGTACCGGGGTCAAGAGTCCTACTAGTTTGGGACTCTTCAATCAGGGTTACATATCGATGAATTCTGATGCCCGATTACCCATTGAATTTGGACTCAATATTTATGAGAGGTTTAATTAGTGATTTGATCACTAATTAACTCAATTTGATTGAGTAATTATTTTTGGATCAAGTCCAATTGAATTGGATTCAGTTGGGTTTGATCCGATTAGGTTAGGAGTTGACCTAATCGTCGAGATGGTTTGGTCCCTGATTTGATCAGGGGTTGGGCTTAATCAATTCCTGATTTGATTAGGATTTTATTGAGCTTAATTAAGCCTAATTTAGTGGGGTTTAAATTAGTCTAATTGAGCCTAACTTATTTGGTTCAATTAGGTTGGTTTAAATAATGAAACCACCTTGACTCATTCTCCCTGCGCCACCTCACTTCCACTGCGCCCATTTGAATTCATGAGAAGGAAGTTCTCATGAATTTTTTCTCATGCAAAGCCCTCCTCACGCCCTACTTTAATGCATCAAATGAGTGGATAAGGATGATTGGTTGGCCATTCAAATTCAAAACAAAATTTGAATTTGAATGAGCAACCAATCTTAGCGCCTTGACCTTATCCTCTTTTAATGCCCCATTTATTATACAAAAAAATGTTTCTCATGAAATCACTCACGCACAAATTAAGCCACGCCCTCATCTTCTCATGCCCTTAGTGGATAGGAATAAATTGGTTTCCATTTGAATTCAAAATTTGATTTGAATTCAAATATGCAATTACTCATCTTTATCCTCTCACGTGGATAAGATGTTTTACATTGTTTTAAAAGGAGGAGAAGAGTGGGGCATGTGCAAGAAAAATTTTGGAGAGAAAATCTGGGCATGAGGAATCCTTGTGTGCAAGGTGAAGGTCTATATCCTTCCGAGAGAAAAAGAAAGAAAGAAAAAAAAAGTGTGCGCAGGGTTTCAGTGAGTTCTTCAAGGTTTCAGTCTGGAGTTCGAGAAGTGAGAAGGTGAGCTACGAGTGTCATGAGCCACCAAATTTTAGGAAGATCTTCAACATCCTCTCAAGTATGTCTGTTGATGATCCAAAGCATCCAAAGAATCGACAGACATCGATCGAAGGAGTTCGATCAGCATCGACCATCGAAAGGGCTCTACAATGAGCTAGCACACGTGAGGAGTCGATCAAACCTGGAGCTTCGTGTGGACGGTCCGTAGAGGCCAGATATACTATGTGGCTACATCATGATGATCAGACTCTCCCGACGGTGATCAGATTGCGACGATCTACTATCCGTACAAAGGTATTATGTTCTAAACACATTACAGTAAAGTGTTTATTGTTCAAATTTAAATTTTAAATTTAAATATATGCATGCTATATATCACATTTAGATCCTAGTGTAGGATAAATTTTTATTAATTAATTAGATTAATTAATAATTTTTGCTATAAAATAGTAATTTTAAAAAAGTTTTAAAATTATCATTTTACCCCTGCACTGAATTTCCCCACAAATGGTATCAGAGCAGGTTCATAGATATGATATATATATTTGCATGCATAGATTAAGTTGTAATCTAAAAGTTTATAATTTAAAATTTGAAATTCAAAATTTAAAATTTGAATTTTGAAAGTTGTTCGAAATTCAAAATTCAAAAATTTAAAATTCAAAATTTAAAATTTGAATTTTTAAATTTGAAATTCAAAAATTCAAAATTCAAAATTCAAAAATTTAAAATTCAAAATTTGAAATTTGAAATTTAAAATTTGGTTAAAATTTGAAATTTGAAATTCAAATTTAAAATTTGAAATTCAAAATTTGAAATTCAAAATTTTGAAATTTGAAATTTGTTTGAAATTTGAAATTCAAAATTTAAAATTTAAAATTTAAAATTTAAATTTTAAAATTGGTATATTTAGATATACTTGATCCAAGTAGCAAGTAATCGAATTGGGTTGGTTGCCATGGCCGTCCGGTCATAGGAGAAAAGTAGGATTTAAAGGCTCTCTCCTCCCATTCGATGGGGTCTCCTATGGCAGTAGGGGTGCCGCTGCAATTATATCCCATATAGATAAAGCAGCGAAAGGAATTAATTGTAAAGATTCAATTGTAAATTTTATCATGAATGTGTTAGATTAGATCTAAGAAATATTCATGATTTTTTTTGATTAAGTTATTTTTTGTTATGTAATTAGCAATAGGATTGCTATTTATGAAATGTGCTGATCTATTTGTGAAATGAGTCAACATATTTGGTGAACAGAAAATAAAACCTTTCAAATTTGAAAATTATTTTCAAAATGCCAAACCCTGATCTATCAGTCCAAATACTTAATTAAAAGAATTAAGTGTTGTCTAGTAGGTCTAGAATTGTGAATTAAGACCTAAGACAATTGCATAAACTTGTGGGTCAATGGGTTAGATGGATTAGGTCCATAATTGGATTAGACCTAAGGTTAGCTTAAAGAAATGGACTAAATTAGAGTAATTCATCAAATCTAATCAAAAGTTGAATTAGATTAGGTCAAGGATACTCTAGACTCAACTCCAATAGTTGTAGTTGAATGGGTCCATGTCTTTAACTAGACCAAGATGGACTTAATTCATTGCTACGCGGTGGAACCCTATTTACTAAGTTGATCAAATTAAAACTAATGAACCAGTTGGTGTCTAAGATAAGTTTCGTAGTTTAACCAGTGGTTTTTAAGTGGGAGCTACTCGCAGTGATTCGATCTCTGACGAGTTAATGGCTTATCCCTACCACTGATCTCACTTACTTGGCCAACCTGGTGAATTAAGTTTTGATTAGATCACTTGGTGATTAGGGCTCACCCATGTCATTAGGTAAATCAGTTTGACTGATTTAGGTGCTCCTAATGCCAGCTTTAAGTAAATCCTTTTTAATCTGACATGGTGAAGTCAGTGAGAGAATTGAAATTGGCTGGATATTTTCTTCTCATCTATTCTTTAATTAAATCCTCAAAAGAAAAAAAAATATTAGGTCCTAAAAATGATTAAGTTATATTGATAACTAAGTCATAGCCTCCCATTAAGTGAGTGATAATGAGTCCATTAGTTTAATAATCATTGGAGGCTCAAAGGCCTGATGCTTATTGACTAATGAAATTATCATTCATAGTATGATAATTTGGTTTGAGTCTTTCTGATGGTGGTTAGGTTGGCCGATCAAAGTCGAGCTTGATCATTTATTGGTCCGATTCACCAAATCAAATCATGTTAATGGTTGGACCTAACCAGATTTTTTCAGTGGAGGCCAAAGCCTACTGATTAGATTCTGGGGCAAAATTAATTACTAGAAGTTGTTTAGAGAAACAACTGGTTATGAACCTACCCATAGATGCACATGGGTTGACCAACCAAAGTTGGGCTCGTGTGTAGTCTGTGTGGATTCTAGTACCCACTAAGGAATTAAAGTAATTCCTCGAATTGGAGGTTGAGGCTACCAATTCGTAAAAATACTAGGAGAAACTTTAGACTAAAGTCCAAGTCTTTAGTATTAAAAATTTATGTACTAATATAGGTCTGGTTTTTCTTTATGCAGCTATGGCCACTACCCTATCGCTCTGGTCATTATTAGATAATGACAAGCTCATGGAATCTATTTTTGATAGCTGGTATCGAAAATTAAAAATCATCCTTGAGCATGAGCGGATCCTTTATGTAGTAACGGATTCGGCATCTGAGGAGCCAGCCCTGAATGCTATAGAAACAGTCCGAGACACTTACCAGAAGTGGCTCAACGACCGCACCACCATCCGATGCATAATGCTGGTGGCAATGAATGATGAGTTCAGCTGCAGATTCGAGAATGCCCAACCACAGGAGATGCTTCAAATGTTGAACGACTCTTTTGGCATGCCTGACGACGTTGAAAGGCACAAAACTAGTTGTGCCATTTTCAATGCTCGAATGAGGGATGGAGCCTCAGTCACTGATCATGTACTGTACATGATCAAAATGATTGAGCACTTAAGTAAATTGGATTTCTCCTGCACGAGCAACTCGTTAAGGATGTGATCCTTAATTCTGTGCCCAAGTCCTTCCTTCCCTTCCTTACTTATTTTCGAATGACAAAGCCTACAGTGAACAATCACAGCTTGTTGGGGTTGCTGCAGAACTTTGAGAAGGACCACCAACTCCATAAGGAGTCGATGAATGTTGTGGGAGGGTCTTCTTCTGATCGTCGACCCTTTAAGAGAGGGAAGAAGAACAAGAAGAAGAAGAATAAGAAGGTGCAGCTACATGCTGGGACGTCTGCACAGGGTCAAACCAAGAAGCGCAAGCCCGACCAGAGCCAGGCGGAGTGCTTCTTTTGTAAGAAGCAGGGGCACTGGAAGAGGAACTGTCCTCTATACATTACCTCACTGGACCCGAACAGGCCAAAGAAGAAGCAAGGTACTTATATGATAACACCTTGCAACTTTTCCATTTGTGATACTACTGCCTGGGTATTGGATACCAGAAGCCCTTATCATATTTGCAATTCGATGTAGGGTCTGCAAGTCAGTAGGAGATTTGATGAAGGTGAGAGGTTCTTGAACGTTGGAGATAGAAGCAAAGTTTCAGTTCTAGCATTAGGAATCATGAACCTTGTAATCAATTCTCGAAATATAATTCTGAGTGAATGTCACTATTGTCCAAGCTTTTTATTAAATATTATTTCTGTAGGCCTTTTGGCCATGTACGGTTATCAATTTTTAATAAAAAAAAATATTTGTAATATCATTTTGAATGGTGTTATAATATTTGTTGGACAACTTAATAATGGAATTTACTTTCTATCACAACCTGTTAATGTGGTTCAAACCTCTGGTAAACATCCTAGAATAGATAATATGTCAGAAGTCTACCTTTGGCACTGTAGGCTAGGTCATATCAATAAGAACATGATAAACAGGTTGGCTCAAGAAGGAATTCTTGAAGTAGGTGATTGTGAATCACTTCCAACCTATGAGTCCTGTCTTCTTGGTAAAATGATCAAGTCACCTTTTACTAAAAAAGGTGAGCAAGCCAGTGAACTCTTGGGTCTGGTACATTCTGATGTATGTGGACCCATGAGCTCAAGTGCAAGAGGTGGATATTTCTACTTCATAACCTTCACAGACGACCTATCGAGGTATGGGTATGTCTATTTAATGAAGCATAAGTCGAAGTTGTTTGAAATGTTCAAACTATTTCGAAATGAGGTAGAAAAACAAACTGGGAAGTGTATTAAAACTCTTCGATCTGATTGAAGAGGTGAATACCTTTCCAATGAGTTTTTGACATATCTTGGGAGAATGGGATTCTCTCTCAATGGACTCCTCCTGGAACACCACAGCATAATGGTGTATCTGAAAGGAGGAATCGGACCTTGTCAGACATGGTTCGATCCATGATGGGGTTTGCTGGTCTGCCGATCTTCCTCTGGGGATATGCGCTCGAATCAACTTGTTATCTTCTAAATAGAGTTTCGAGTAAGTCTGTAACCAAAATGCCATATGAGATATGGATAGGACGTAAGCCAATACTCTCGCACCTTAGGGTTTGGGAGTGTCCGGCTTATGTTAAACGTTTAATTACGGACAAGCTAGGATCTAGGTCTGACAAGTATAATTTTATAGGATACCCAAAAGAGACCAAAGGATATTATTTCTACCTGACTAATGAGCAAAAGGTATTTGTCAGTCTTAAGGCAATTTTTTTGAAAAAAAGTTTCTTGGTGAAGGGACTGTTGCCTCTAAGGTCGAACTTGACGAAGTTCGACTGGTGGAAAAACTGACACAAGTTGCTGAACCTAAATCGGATTTGATTAGATCAGATCCGGAGCCCATTGTTCAAGCACCCATAAGATGATCTGGTAGAGTACCACGTCAACTGGATAGATACTATAGTTTCTTGATTCAGGATGACGATCCTATCGAACTTGATGAAAATGATGAGGATCCGATCACCAACATGGATGCAATGCAGAGACCCGACTTTGAGAAATGGCTAGAGGCCATGAAATCCGAAATGAAGTCCATGAAGGTCAACGATGTGTGGACATTGATTGACCCACCCGAAGGAGTAAAACTCATAGGGTGTAAGTGGGTCTTCAAGAGGAAGAGGGGCACAGACGGAAAGGTGGAAACCTATAAAGCCCATCTAGTTGTCAAGGAATATTTTCAACGTTATGGTATAGACTATGATGAGATATTTTCTCCTGTGGAAATGCTCAAATCTATTTGGATTATGCTTGCGATAGCTACCCATCTGGACTATGAAATCTGGCAGATGGATGTGAAGATAGCTTTCCTAAATGGAGAGCTGGATGAAGAAGTGTATATGATACACCTGAAAGATTCACATCCACTGATGAGTCTAAGGTGTGCAGACTATAGAGGTCTATTTATGGACTTAAGCAGGGATCCCAGAGTTGGAACATACATTTTGATAGGACGATCAAGACATATGGCTTCGTTAAGAATGGAGAAGAGCCCTGTATTTATAAGTGGGCTAATGGTCCAGTAGTGGTATTTCTTGTATTGTATGTGGATGATATTCTCTTAATCGAGAATGATGTCCCTACATTACAGGGAATAAAGATTTGGCTGTCGTCATAGTTCTCTATGAAGGATTTGGGAGAAGCTTCCTACATCCTAGGGATGAGGATCTATAGGGATAGATCTAAAAGGTTGCTTGATTTATCCCAGTCTACATGCATAGATACTATGCTGAAAGAGGTTCAGCATGGAGAAT
>NC_025996.2:73633021-73658571 GCF_000442705.2 Elaeis guineensis
AGTCCAATTGAATTAGATTCAGTTGGGTTTGACCCGATTAGGTTAAGAGTTGACCTAATCGCCAAGGTGGTTTGGTCCCTGATCTGATCAAGGGTTGGGCTTAGTCAATTCTTGATTTGATTAGAATTTTATTGAGCCTAATTAAGCCTAATTATGTTGGGTTTAACTTAGTCTAATTGTGCCTAACCTATTTTAATATGGTTGGTTCAAATAGATTGGTTTAAAATTTCAAACCACCTTGACTTATCTCCCTGCTCCACCTCACCTCACCTGCGCCTATTTGAATTCACGAGAAACAAGTTCTCATAAATTTTCTCCCACACAGAAGCCTTCCCATGCCCCATCTGTGTGTGCCATCTGAGTGGATAAAGATGGTTGGTTGGCCATTCAAATTTAAATGAAGTTTGAATTTGAATGGGCAACTAACCCATGCGCCACCTTATCTATTTGTCCGCCCCTTGCTCTACACGAGAAAATGTTTCTCATGTAAACTCTCCATGCACAAAGAGCCCACACCCTCTCTTCTCTCACCTTGAGTGGATAAGGATAGGTTGGTTGGCATTTGAATTCAAATTCGATTTGAATTCAAGTGAGCAACCACCTAGCTTTATCCTCTCACGCGGTGAAGATGCGGTAAAGACGTGATCTTGCACTATTTTAAAAAGGAAAGAGAAGGTAGGGCATGCGCACAACTTTCTTAGATAGAGAGGTTGTGTGAGAATGGCCTTCTGCATGAGAAAAGAAAAGAAAAGAAAAGAAAAGAAGAGAGAAAGGGCGCAGGGTCTTTTGTGAGAACCCTAGGGTTTCTGTCTTGGGTTTGAAAAGTGAGAAGGTGAGCTACGAGTGACGTGAGCCTACCAAACTTTAGAGATAGTTTCATCAACCTTTCAAGTATCTCTGCTAATAATCTGGAGCATCTGAAGAATCGGCAGACATCGATCGAAGGAGTTAGATCAGCATCGGCCATCGAAAGGGTTCTGTGACGAACTAGCATTCGTGAGGAGCCGATCAGATCGGAAGCTTCATGTGGACGATCTGCAGAGGTGAGACATACTGTGTGGCTGCATTGCGATGATCAGACCTTTCCGATGGTGATCAGACTACGACGATCGACTACCTGTACGAAGGTAAGTGTTTTGAACACATAATAGTAAATATTTACTATAGAATTCAAAATTTTAAATTTAAATACATGTTATATATATCATATTTAGATCTTTGTGTAGAGTTAATACATGTTAATTAATTAGATTAATTAATAATTTTCACTATAAAATTATAATTTTGAAAAAGTTTTAAAATTACCATTTTACCCCTGCACTGAAATTCACAACACCCACTGCCACCATCCTGGATAAATTATTTTTCTAAGAATATGGTATTCTAACTCACAATCACATTATGATCTTGTGAAAAGTAGAAATAGTATCCTATTGATTCTTTTGGATACTCTTTAGAATGAGTTAATATAGATCTATCATTTAATTTATCAACCATCTGTCTCTTGACATGGATTGGATATCTTCAAGTCTTTAGATAACCTAGACTTGGCTTCTTACCGTGCCATATCTCATATGGTGTGGTAGAAATAGATTTTGATAGAATTCTATTCAATAAGTGAATTATAGTTATTAAGGCATATCTCTAAAGATATAAGGATAAATCAGTGAAGCTCATCATGGACCTAACCATATCTAATAGAGTCCTATTTCTCCTTTCGAATACTCTATTGAGCTGAGGTGTTTCGGAAGGAATCCATTGAGAGACTATGATGCTATCCTTAAAATATCTCAAAAATTTTCAATTAATATATTCACTTCCTTAATCAGATCGAAGAATCTTAATGGGTTTATCTATTTATTTTTCTACATCATTTCTAAATTTCTTGAACCTTTTAGAAGCTTCAAACTTATATTTCATCAAATATACATACCCATACTATGACAGATCATCAGTAAAGGTGATGAAGTAGATATAACCATCACTGATCTGTACATCAAATAGCCCACACATATCGGTGTGTACCAGAATAAGTAACTCGATGGCCCTTTCTCTATGTCCTACAAAGGGTAACTTGGCCATTTTTTCTCAAAGGAAAGATTCACAAGCTAGATATGACTCTAGATCAAGAGAGCTAAGGATTCCATCCTTTTTCAGTTTCTTTATCCTGTCCTCTCTAATTTGGCCTAGTCTGTGATGCCACAAATACTTCTGGTTAATTTCATCTCTGGGTCTCTTTTGACCTATGATACTCACTATTATTCATTTAAATTCACATTCACATCCATATACAAGTGATATAGAATGTCAACTAAAAAACCACATGCAACTAATTTATTTCATAAATAAATAGAATAAAAGTTTTTATTGAAATTAAATTCAAAACCATCCTATGCTAGCACAGACATGAAAATCAAATTCTCACTAGCTACATAAATAAAATAACGATCTTTTAAATCTAATCTAAATTTTGATGGTAATCGAAGAGGATAAGTACCAATGATTTTTGCAGCAACTTTTACTCCATTACCGATCCGAAGGATCATGTCACCTTCCCTCAACTTCTACTTTATATTAGATCCTACATTGAAGTACATATATGAGCACTCGAATCAGAGTCCAATATCTAACTAGAAGTAGAAGAAATCATAAGGTTAGATTCAATTACGACCATACCTTCGGGAGGTTTATCATCCTTCTTGATCTTTAGGCTCTCCAAATAAAGTGAACAGTTTCTCCTTCAGTGACCGTCAGCATCACAGTGGAAACACTTTCTTTTTGCTTCAGCCTTCTTTGGAATATCCTTCTTTAGCTTACTCTCTTTCTTCTGCTTCTTAGCAAATTTGTTCCTTTTCTTCCAACTAGACTTTCTCTTGGTCGAAGAAGTTCGCTCCACAGCGAGAACAATACCCCTTGAACTCTTCAAAGTTTCCTCCGTAGTGACCAACATGTTGACCAGTTCGGGTATAGTGCAATCAAATTTGTTCATATAAAAATTTATAATAAATTGACTATATAAATTAGTAAGAGATTGGAGGATCAAATCCATCGATAATTTCTTTTGCATATCAAGCTCGAGCTTTCCAAGTTCTCCAATGTTCTTGATCACTATCATACAGTAAATATAGACTGACTGTCCTTCATGCATCTTTAGATTGAAGAGTCTCTTGGATACTTCAAAGTACGTTGTATGGCTCTGCTCACCATACAACTCTTGTAGGTGTATAATCATAATCTTGACAGTGAGCATATGCTCATACTGGCTCTACAACACATTTGTCATGGATGCCAGCACATAGCACTTGACCCGACTGTCTTCATTCGTCCACTTTTTATAAGCAGTTCTTTGCTCTACAGTTGGATGATTTGGTAACACTAAGAATTTTGATCGAGTACATGATCTAATTTTTCAAAAATTAAGATAATTCTGAGGTTTTTTAGCTAGTCTTTATAGTTTATTCCTATCAAACGATTAGATTCAAGGATGCGAGCTAGAGGATTTGAGACTGACATTATTTTACTACGAGAGTAGAGATTCAAATTAGACTTTTGTACTTTAAATTTATATTTGCTCTAGAGATTTTAAGATGTAAACAATGACTGTCACTAATTTTTTGGATGCCTCCACTCTTCGGGTGGAAAACGAAAATCCTGATGTGATAACTAGATTCCTAATGGATGCTGTGGTCCCACCGATACCATGTACCTCATCTAACAATTATTGATAATATGCACATTGATACGTGGATAACTTTTTGTCCTAATACTTCTCTAAGCATGTTGCAGTGACTTGGTCTCTAAGTCATGTGGGCTCATCTAATAGTTATTGACCATACTTTTTAGATAAGCCCGATCCATCATTCATAAGCAGGTGCAAAACCGTCATTGGGTCCCTCACCTAACAGTTATTGGACCTAACCCCATCCTTATCCTGGAGCAACTCTTTGCTAATAGAGTGGTTGGATGTTCTCGGTGCAACTGAACCACTGTGACTAGCTGAGAACAATTAACACCAGTAACATGCCCGCACATCTATAACGGTGAAAAACTTATAGACTTATTATTTATGGAGAGATTTAACTTTAGGTCTCATCTAATTGGTCATTATATGATCAATCTAATTGGCATGGGATAAATCAAACTACCAAGCAATCTTATTCAAGACTCAATCTTCCAAATTGATCGGGTAAGTGGAGATCAATGGGGGTCCCCCTGTTGCTTTCCTTAGATACCAATAAATTGATCAGATCAGTGAACAAAATCAATTAAATAACCACCTCTCGATTACTTGCCTTAGACATCAATAGGTCAATTGGTCCAACTTGGTTAGCTTAAGCGAATCAGGCTCAAGCTATCGAGCTGAAATAGGTCCTTAGATTAATCAATTCTACACATGAGATTTAATTGATTTGATCAACAATAATTGTATGATCTTATAACTTAATTGACCTAATCCAAATCAATACTTGACTTGATTTGATCAATTACTTAATCGAATTAGATCCATTATATTCAAATCAAAACCTCTAGATGCAATCTAATTGTATGACCTAATTATTGATTTTTCTATGATCAAAACCCTCATGCACAAACATAAATTTTAGATTTTAAAAGTAAATTTCAGATCTAAATTTTTTACATGAAAGATAAATTTTAAATCATGAAACTAATTTTTAGATTTAACATACAAGTATTTATCTCGTATATGTATGTAAAATTCAGATCTAAATAAAAATTCAGATCATAACATGATGTCATATATCTCATATACAAATCATGAATCATATTAATAATAATTTTTAGACCTAAATATGTAATCACATATCTTATATATGAATCATAAATCAGGTCAAATTAATTTTTAGATTTATGCATGCATCTACATATCACATAAATATGAACTAAAACTGTTCTAAAACAAAATTCAGATCTATACATGCTTTCACATATCAACTATATGATCTAAAAATTAAATCTAAAATAAATTTTAGATTTAAAGCAATCATCTATACATCTCATGTATTAAGAAAAATTAATTTTTAAAATTCTTTTCAAAATATGTATGATAATTTCATGCATATGAAATCTGTGGCTCTGATACCACTGTTGGAATTTGATGTTGGGGTATGCATGTATGTTTCAATTTTTTTTTTCTAAACAACACAACAGAATAAAAAATTAAAATATTTTTTAATTTATATCATGCATGCATAAAATATAGAATACTAGGATCTACTTAAATACTGAAATTGAATATGTACTAAATTTTATGCTGAAATTGAATATATAATCAGATCACATACATATTTCGTAAATTTTTTCTTCAAATATGGATCTAGAAAAGAGTAAATTCTCTCTTAGCTATGCAAGTACTTGGTCTCTATGGGTATCCACTCAAGATCAGTCTGGAACAGTTCTCTTTGGTATTAATTTTTTTTCTCTAAGAAAAATCAGTCTGCGAATTTGAACGAAATCTGGATTGCGATCAACTCTTTGATCCTTTCCTTGATCTTCTTCTTATTTTCTTCTTTTATCTTTCTTTTCTTGATTATGAAGCAATCAAGGTTTGAAAACCAACAAGCAAAGGGGTGCCCAAACACCTTTTGGGCGTGGAGAAGTGGGACGCCCAAACTCCTTGGGCATTGGATCTTCAAAGGAGAAGAGAGGGAGAAGAGAGAGGGGGGGTGGGGACCTTCTAAGGGAGGCATGGGGTGCTAGAATTCAGTCCTAAGGAGCCTTAGGGAAGACCTCTTTAAATAGGCATAAGCTTTGAATTCTATTTAAAATCAAACAACCACTTAATACAAGTCCTACTTGCATTAGGAATCCTTATTCCTTTAGCTATTTGACCCCCTTTAGGAGATTCTTTTGGTGCTAACTATTGGAGCCCTTGCATCCACAAATACATGCACCACAGGAGGCCTAGGGGATGCCCCATGTTGATCTAACATACCCTCTGTTGGTGCAAAAATCTGCTTGCGTCGAAGAAGCTGGAGTCGAGGGAGTCGCGGTCGCCGTCGGGACCTGCAAAAGAAGTCTAAATCGGAGGTGGGGTTGCTTCGGCAAGACCCTCCGACGCTCAAGTCAGTTCTCTGCCTCAACAAGAATGGAGTGCTCGAACAAAAATTTTAGCAGAGTTTTGGGATAGAAAATAAAGCTTAGAGAATAACGTATCTGGGGCCCCCCTTTTATAGGCGGAGGGGGCAACAAACTGATAGCGAAGTCTGTAACTGTCTGACAGTGGGCCATCCAGAGTCAGGAGGAGTTTGTTGCGGGGAGTAGTGGAGTGGACCCGTGGCTATCACTGGGGCATGCCACGTGGAGTCTGCCACGGGGAGCGGAGCGGCGTCCGTTATCGCGACTTGCCAGAGAATGGCAGAATCGTGCGGTATCCGTCACAGGAAGTGGAGCAGGATCGTGGCCATTATTATGGCCAACCAGAGAGTGATGGAGCCACGTGGAATCCATCGCAGGAGGTGGAGCAGAGTCGTGGCTGTTGCTGTGGCCTGCCAGGGGGTCCAAGTCTATCGGTCGGAGTTCGGCTGAGGTGTCCGATGGAGAGAGGTGGCTAGCCACCCGTCTGAGAGGAGCTTGGAGTCTGGCTCTCGCAGGAGCCCAGATGGAGTCTTCTTTCAGTTGAAGTCGGGGATGAAGTCTGGCTCCCACAGGAGTCCGGATGGAGTCTTCCTGCAGCTGAGGCTGGAGACGAAGTCTGGCTCCCGTAGGAGCTCGGGCGAAGTCTACCTGTAATTAGAGTCAAGGATGAAGTCCGGCTCCCGTAGGAGTCCGAACAAGGTTTATCTACAGCTGGAGTCGTGGGTGGAGTCCAGCTCCCATAGGAGCCCGAGCGGAGTCTGCAGGTGAAGTCGTGGGCGAGGTCCGGCTCCCATAGGAGTCCGGACAAAGTCTGCCTGTAATTGGAGTCGGGGGCGAGGTCCGGCTCTCGTAGGAGTCTGGATGAAGTTTACCTGCAATTAGAGTCAGGGATGAAGTTCGACTCCCGTAGGAGTCCGGACGAGGTTTACCTGCAGCTGGAGTCGTGGGCAGAGTTCGGCTCTCGTAGGAGCCCGGGCGGAGTCTGCAGGTGAAGTCATGGGCGAGGTCTGACTCCCGTAGGAGTCTGGACAAAGTCTGCCTGCAATTGGAGTCGGGGGCGAGGTCCGGCTCCCGTAGGAGTCCGGATGAAGTCCGGCTCCTGTAGGAGTCCAGATGAGGTTTACCTACAATTGGAGTCGTGGGCGGAGTCCGGCTCCCGTAGGAGCCCGGGCAGAGTCTGCAGGTGAAGTCATGGGCGAGGTCCGGCTCCCGTAGGAGTCCGGATGAAGTTTACCTGCAATTAGAGTCAGGGACGAAGTCCGGCTCCCGTAGGAGTCTGGACAAAGTCCGGCTCCCATAGGAGTCCGGATGAGGTTTACCTACAGCTGGAGTCGTGGGCGGAGTTCGGCTCCCGTAGGAGCCCGGGCAGAGTCTGCAGGTGAAGTCATGGATGAGGTCCGGCTCCCGTAGGAGTCCAGATAAAGTCTGCCTGCAATTGGAGTCGGGGGCGAGGTCCGGCTCCCGTAGGAGTTCGGACGAAGTTTACCTGCAATTAGAGTCAAGGATGAAGTTCGGCTCCCGTAGGAGTCCGGATGAGGTTTACCTGCAGCTGGAGTCGTGGGTAGAGTTCGGCTCCCATAGGAGCCCAGGCGGAGTCTGCAGGTGAAGTCGTGGGCGAGGTCCGGCTCCCGTAGGAGTCTGGACAAAGTCTGCCTGTAGCTGGAGTTGTGGGTGGAGTCCAGCTCCCGTAGGAGCCCGGGCAGAGTCTGCAGGCGAAGTCGTGGGCGAGGTCTGGCTCCCATAGGAGTCCGGACAAAGACTTCCTGCAATTGGAATCGGGGGTGAGGTCCGGCTCCCGTAGGAGTCTGAATGAAGTTTACCTGCAATCAGAGTCAGGGATGAAGTCCGGCTCCCGTAGGAGTCTGGACGAAGTTTACCTGCAGCTGGAGTCGTGGGTGGAGTCTGGCTCCCGTAGGAGCCCGGGTGGAGTCTGCAGGTGAAGTCATGGGCGAGGTCCGGCTCCCGTAGGAGTCCGAACAAAGTCTACCTGCAATTAGAGTCAGGGACGAAGTCCGGCTCCCGTAGGAGTCCGGACGAAGTTTACCTGCAGCTGGAGTCGTGGGCGGAGTCCGGCTCCCATAGGAGCCCGGGCGGAGTCTGCAGGTGAAGTCATGGGCGAGGTCCGGCTTCCATAGGAGTCTGGACAAAGTCTGCCTGCAATTGGAACCATGGGCGAGGTCCGGCTCCTGTAGGAGTCCGGACGAAGTTTACCTGCAATCAAAGTCAGGGACGAAGTCCGGCTCCCGTAGTAGTCCGGATGAAGTTTACCTGCAGCTGGAGTCGTGGGCGGAGTCTGGCTCTCGTAGGAGCTCAGGCGGAGTCTGCAGGTAAAGTCATGGGCGAGGTCCGGCTCCCGTAGGAGTCCGGACAAAGACTACCTGCAATTAGAGTCAGGGACGAAGTTCGGCTCCCGTAGGAGTTCGAACGAAGTTTACCTGCAGCTGGAGTCGTGGGCAGAGTCTGGCTCCCGTAGGAGCCCGGGCGGAGTCTGCAGGTGAAGTCCTGGGCGAGGTCCGGCTCTCGTAGGAGTCCGGACAAAGTCTGCCTGCAATTGGAGTCGGGGGTGAGGTCCGGCTCCCGTAGGAGTCCGGACGTCGTGAAGAATCCGGTCGACGCTGGCGGGGTCCTGCCCGTCGGCAAAACTTGGGAGTGTGGCGGAGGCTCGGCCACTCGGGAGGTTTGAAGAGATGTTGCTGGAGGTCGAAAGTCAGTTGGATCTTCGGAGGGTCACTCCCATCACGAACTTCGGCTTGGGGGTATTTTATACCCAACACCAGTCCCCTACTTCCGAGTTTGAATTTCGAATGAAGGAAGTATAAAAAATTTTTGCAGCCAAAGTTATCCCCTTGAATCCTGTGCACGATCGCCCCCAGATATTTTGGCATTAAATACGCACGTGCTGGAGTCTTTTCGAATCGGGGCGACTCGAAGGGACCCTTCAAAATTCCCGTTGGTACGTTGGCCCAGGTACGGTGCAGTAATGGCTCCGTCCGCTGTCAGCCACTTTTAGCCGCCTGTCGAGGCGAGTGGGATACGTGTCGAGCATGGGTCGGCCTGGGGGATTCGCGATCATTATGGCACCGGATCCCAGGGTCTATTTAAACCCGCCTTTCCGCCTGAAAGTTCTATCGGTATCCGCCTTTCCTTCGAGAGCCCTGACCCTCCTTGGCATCTTCTTTGGCCCTAGGCATCTTTCGAGTCGTCCCTGTCCTCGCCCCTCTGCATCCTTCAGAGCGGTCTAGGTTAGTCCCAGAACCTTCATTTTTCTTCTTGCCATTTAGGGGCCTTTTCTCCTCCATTTTCTTCTGTCGCATTCCTCTAATTTGGTCTCCCGCGACCTCTCATCCTTTGTCCCGCTGATTTCTCCAAAATCTTTAGGGTCTTCGTTTGAAGTCATTCGAAATGTCTTCCGGCACCTCCGCCTCTAGCGGTTCTGGGAGTTCTTCTGCCTCAGCCCCCAGGAGCCCCACTCTATAGACAAACCCACTTCTGGGACCGGGCTTCATCCGATTTTTGCACCGGGTGCCATTCCCTGCTCCCTAACTCCGAATGAACTCCTACCGATAAGGGTTCAGTATGGAGTTCCTCCGGAGTACGACCTGGAGCTTCCTGGCCCCTCCGATCGGGCTAGCACTCCCCCACCTAATCGTTTCTGCCTGTATCAGGAGGCATTCCATGCCGGACTCTGACTTTCGCTTCCGCCCTTTGTCATCACCCTTTTCCACTTCTTAGATATCTCTTTAGCTTCAGTTGCTCCGAATTCCTTTAGGTTTTTGATAGGGTTCCTTTTCCTTTGCCACGTAGTCGAAGTTCAGCCATCCCTCTCTTTGTTTAGGCATTTTTATACCTTCAAGCATCACCCTTCGACGAAGGACTGGTGGTATTTCTCCCTCCAATTTGGCAAAAAGGGGTTGCTGAAAGGTGCTCCCTCTTCAATCCACAACTGGAAGGGGAAATACCTCTTCGTCCACTGCCCGACCTTGAGGCTGGGCCTGCCCCCTTGGGGCTCTTTGAGGAACTTTGTCCGTCGGGCTCCCAGCCTGGGGGAGGACGACTTCAGGCTGCCCGGAAGCTTCTTGACTATTTCGCTCCTTCCCTTCTCAACTTTCTGAAGGAGCAATTTTTGTTCAACATCGGCTTGAGCCCCCAGGATCCTACGAGTATTCCATCTTTTCTTTCCTCTTCTTTTCTTCCGTTCTTCTTCTCTTCTTTTTCTTTTTTTTTTTTTTTTGCATGTCACTTCTTCCTTTTTCACCCCACCACTGATTTTGATTTTTTAATTTTTTTTTTAGGAATGGATGCCGAAGCAGTACGGATGCTCGCCAGGGGCCTCAAGGCCCACAAAAGAAAAGGTGTCGCGGCCTTCGGATCAGCAAAGGCCAGAGTGGAGGAGTCGAGCTTGGCTGTGCCTGTCCAGGCGGCTCCCATGGTCGACATTCCTTCGAACTTCGAGCCACCGGCCCCCTGGGCCTCTTCAAGGAGTCCGCCGACTGGGGCTCCCATTTTGGGGGTCCGTTCCACGGAGGTGCCCAGAGTCGAGAGGGGAGGAGAAGAAAGTCGGTGGCCCGCAGGGAAAGTAGCCATCGAGCCATCATTGAAGAGTCCCTTGGTTCCGAAGAAGAGCCAGAGAATCCCTTCAATGACAGGGACTTGATCAAGCGGTTGATCGACGGCTGCATTCTACCTGAAGTCGTCGAGAGGATTGACCGCGCTGATCCTGAGCAGCGGGTTTGGGACTCCCTAAGGTCCTTTCTCAAGGTAAACAAGTCTTCATTTAATTGGCCTTCCGACCCTTGTTCTGATCCCCTAGCCGCCCTTGCAGATTGGGCACCAGCTCCTTGCCAACATTGAGGTAACGAACCGGGTGAGGAGGGATGCATCAAGGTGGAGGAGCGTCGCCGGGCCGAAGTCACCCACCTCAAAGAAAAGGCCGCTGAAGTAGTTGCCCTCCAAGAGGCCCTGGAGAAAGAAAAGCAAGCCCGGGAGGAAGAGAAGCAGACCTCGGAGGAGACGGTGAGAAAGGTGGAGGCTGAGGTCGCCAATTTGGCGGAGCAGATTTTGGTCCTGGTCTCGGAGGCCAGGGGTCTTGCGGTGGAGGAGTTCAAGGCCTCCACGGAGATGAGGGACCTGAACGTCCGATTCGGCCAAGAAGCATTCATCAAGGGGTTCGAGCTCTGCCAGGAGAAGGTGACCAGAAAATTTCTCGAGCTCGATCTCAGCTTCTTGGGCGAGGAGTCTGAAGATGAGGCTGGCCCCTCTCCTGTTGCTACTGCTACCGCAGCCCCTCTTTCAGGGACACTGAGCTCCCCAACTCCCACCGCTGAGGTCTGAGACCTTCGACCCTGTACTTTTCCTTTACTGTAATTTTTCTTTTTATTTTGTCTTTAAGAAATATTCTATCAACAAAGTTGAATTTCTCGTCGTGGATGGCTTCTTCCTTCTTCCTTTCTCCTTTTTGTTTTTCTTTCTGCAATGAGACGCGCCTTGACGCTTTGGTCTCCCGATGGCAGTGTCCTGCCAAAGCACTTCCCCTGCCCCAGGGAATTCTGCTGAAGTCCATGATCCAGCGGCTAAAAAAGGAGGTTCTTCATTTGACAAAGAGGTCGAAGAAGATGGAAGGCGAGCTCCGCAGGTTGAGGGAGGGTCACTCTGAAGCCACCGCAGAGGCCACCCACTTTCGGAATCTCCACGTGAAGGAGATCATGGAGTACAGCCGGAGGAAGGTGAACTTCACAAAGGAGCTTGAGGAACACAAGAAGCATGTCAGTAATCGAATTTGGGCTCAAGCTGCCAAGATCAGTTCTCTCAGGGTGGAACTGTTAGCTGCGCAGGAGAAGATTGGCCAGTTGGAGGGAAGTTCGTCCCGGCTCTTGGCTCGGGCCGATGGTGATCGAAAGTGGTCGAAGAAGGTCTCCGACCTTCAGCAGCAGCTTCAGGATGTCGAGGTGAGCTACGACATGCATCGGGCCGGCTGGTGCAGGCAGGTGGATGAATATAAAGGGAGACTCAGGGTGGCGACCGATGAAGTTGCCCGTCTTCAAGAGCAGCTGGCTGACAGGGCTCAGCTCGCTTCCTCTCGGGATTCCAATGAACTCCAATCCCTAAGAAGAACTGTAGAAGGGCTTTCTGTCACCCTTGGGGAGAGGATGGCTGAGCTACAGCAATTGAAGATCCAGCTGGCATGCGAGCAGCAGGCCGTCAAGGACGCAGAGGCAGAATCCGAAGTCCTGAGAAAAAGGCATCGAGAGACGGAGAGCGAGAGCCAGCGATATCATCGAAGATACATGGAGATATTAATGAGAGAGAGAGAATTGGAAGTAGAAATCGGATGTTTAAGGGATTCCCTGGCGAGGGTCGAAGCCGAAAGTCCGAGGTCGGAGGAAGCCGGGCCCCCTTAAGGCTCTTTCTGTCTTTCTGTCTTCCCATGCATGTATTTTTTCTTCTGTTGTTCCGTCTTGTTCTTGCGTTTTGCTTTTCTTTCTTTATCCTGCCAGACTTTGTAGTATATATTTTGTGAATGAAATGAAAAGGAGATTTTGTGTTACCTCGTCCGCGTGTTGTATTAAGTTGTCGTCCGCCGAATTTCTTTTGCCTTTAAGACTTGTCCGACGTCGATGTCGTTTGGAGGTGCCTAATCATCGCCACGCTGATTTGCTTTTCTTGTCGTCTGTGGCCGTAGGCTCGAGCTTGGTGGTCCGAACTCCGCATTACCTCGAAGGTGTCATTGTTTTCTTGACCTGTGTCGAGAGCCTTCTTAGAGGCCGGGGATGTTTGGTAGGAACTTCTCGTCTTTGTTGAGACGAGGTTCCTTAGGTCTTTGGTGTGGTTTGTTTCTCGTCTGTTGCCAGCGTAATTCATCGCTTTCCTTTTTAATTTTTCTCTTCTTTTTGAGTGAGGATCCTCCCCTTACTTTTTAAGGGGTCGCGTAGAAGTGTAGAGGTGCCATTGAGGAGACTTTTCCCCTTATCCAATTTCGTTGGGCAGTCGGATCCTTGTCATCATTAGGACGAGGTTCTCCCTCTGTCCTTGACGTAGTCGATCTCAGCTCAGGTTAGGATGAGGTTCCCCTCCTGTTCCCAATGGGGCTGTGGGGGCACATAAGGGTCGTTGCAAGGGCCTCTCCCCCCATCCGGTCTAAAAGAATCAGGCCTTCGACTTTGCTCATGTTAGGGCGAGGTTCTCCTCCTGTTCCTAACAAGGCTATGGGGGCACATGTGGGCGCTGTTTGGCCTCTCCCCCCATCCAGTCTAAGAGGAATCGGGCCTTCGACTTTGCTCACGTTAGGACAAGGTCCTCCTCCTGTCCCTGACGTGGCTGTGGGGGCGCATAAGGGCGTTGTAGGGCCTCTTCCCCCATCCGGTCTAAAAGAACCGGGCCTTTGACTTTGCTCACGTTAGGGCGAGGTTCTCCTCCTATCCCTAACATGGCTGTGGGGGCGCGTAAGGGCATTGCAGGGCCTCTCCCCCCATCCGGTCTAAAAGAATCGAGCCTTTGACTTTGCTTATGTTAGGGCGAGGTTCTCCTCCTGTCCCTAACATGGCTTAGGGGGCATCCAAGGGCCGTTATATGGGCCTTTTCTCCGATCCGATCTTAAAATAATCAAACTTTCATTTGGCTCATGTTAGGACGAGGTTCTCCTCCTGTTCCTAACATGACCTTATTTTAATTGTTTGAAGGGGTCATCCCCAATCGTAACAAATCCATGCCAAAAGGGAAAGACATGCAAAGTCGAAAGGAATTTAGATTCAAAGCAAAGTCGTGAGCAGTACATTTACAGGTTTCTCGAGTTCCATGGTCGTGGAAGGTCTGCTCCTCCTTGAGGCCCTCCGGTGATGGAGTCGATGGTCTCAATTGGAGGCCGATCTCCGGACTACTCCTCCCTCCTTGGCGGTTCAGGTTGCGGCAGGGTCCTTGGCCGATCTTCTCTACCCTCAGGCCGACGTCGAATGAACCTATCGAGTCGACCTCGTCGGATGAGCTCCTCGATCTTGTCTCAGAGCTGGATGCATTCCTCCATGTCGTGGCCGTGGTCACGATGGTAGAGACAGAACTTGTTGGGGTTGCGCTTCCCGGGGTGTGTGCGCATCCTCTCTGGCCTAGGGAGCTGCTCCCTGACCTCCATCAGTACCTGGGTCTTCGAGGCATTGAGGGGGGCGTAGTTGCGAAATCTTTCCGATGGAGAACCCCGCCGAACCTCATGATTCAGACTTCTCTGCCTATGTACCTGGGGAGGAGTATGGACATGCTTGTGCCCAAGAGGGGATCGAGAACATGGCCGAGCTTCTCTCGGCCCTTTTTCGACTGCGGGCTTACTCGAGTCTCCCGCCTGTCGCTCTCTCTTAGTCTCCTCATCCTTTATTTTGTAGGCTTCCTCCACTCGAGCGTACCCTTCAGCCCGAGCCAACAAATCAGCAAAATTCTTGGGGTACTTCTTCTCCAAGGAGAACAAAAGGTCATTCTTCTGAAGGCCGCCCTTCAGAGCGACCATTGCTACCGATTGGTCCAAATTCTGGACCTCCAGTGCTGCGACATTGAAATGATTGATGTAGGCCCGAATGGACTCCCCCTCCCTCTGCTTGATATTAATGAGGGACTCCGAATTCTTCTGGGGGTGCCGGCTGCTGACAAAATGGGCCACAAATTGGTGGCTCATCTGATCGAAGGAAAAGATGGTACCCAGCTTCAGCGTCGAGTACCAGTTTCTCGCCGCTCCCTTCAAGGTGGATGGGAAGGCTCGGCATAGAATGGCGTCGGGTGAGCCATGAAGCAGCATCATCGTCCGAAAGGCCTCCAGATGATCAACCGGGTCCGAAGTCCAGTCATAGCTTTCGAACTGGGGGAGTTTGAAGTTTGGCGAGATTGGTTCTTGCATGATCATTTGAGAAAAGGGAGGGTCAGTGCAAATATCCTCACCATAAGTGGGGGAAGCGTGGCAGAGTTCTTCGATCCACCGGTTCATCTCCTGGAGTCTCCGGTCCAGAAAATCCTCTCGACTTCGGGTCTCGAGGGTCCTTTGGCAGAATGGGGGCAGAGATCTTCCAGGGGTGGAGTCGTGATCCGATTGAGGGCTCTCCACCCTTGGGTTCATCTTCCCAGGAAAGATGGGGCGGCTGGCTTAAGTGGCCCGCCCCACCATCGAATTCTGGTGTTCCGGTGATACTCTTTCCAGGCGCACTGATGCCTGCGGCTGCTGCTGCTACTGCATGGCCTGCACAGCTTCAGTGAGGCCTCTGACCTGCTGCGCCAGCAGATCAAATTGCTCCGCACCGACCGTCATTGTCGAAGGAGGAGGAGAAGGCTGGGAAACTGGAGGTGAGGTCGGAGCCTGAGATCTGACCGCGGAGGCCGTGGATCACCGTGTGGACGCCTTGCGGGGAGGCATCGGGTAAAGACCAAGTGGAGGAAGGAGGAGAGGGCACCGGAAAAGATGCCCGGGGGCAATCCCGTTGAGCGCTCCTTTAAGAACAAGGGTACTACGAAGACACAGCCCTTCCTCTAGCGCCAATCCAGTTGGTGCAAAAATTTGCTAGCATTAGAGAAGCTGGAGTCGAGGGAGTCGCGGTCACCGCTGGGACCTGCAAAAGAAGTCTAAATCGGAGGTGGGGTTGCTCCGGCAAGATCCTCCGATGCTCAAGTCAGTTCTCTGCCTCAACAAGAATGGAGTGCTCGAATGAAAATTTTAGCAGAGTTTTGGGATAGAAAATAAAGCTTAGAGAATAACGTATCTAGGGCCCCCCTTTTATAGGCGGAGGGGGCAACAAACTGATAGCGATGTCTGTAACCGTCTGACAGTGGGCCACCGAGAGTCAGGAGGAGTTTGTTGCAAGGAGTAGTGGAGTGGACCCGTGGCTATCACCGGGGCGTGCCACGTGGAGTCTACCATGGGGAGCGGAGCGGCGTCCATTGTCGCGACTTGCCAGAGAGTGGAAGAATCGTGCGGTATCCGTCGCAGGAAGTGGAGCAGGATCATGGCCATTATTATGGCCTGCCAGGGAGTGATGGAGCCACATGGAATCCATCACAGGAGGTGGAGCAGAGTCATGGCTGTTGTTGCGGCCTGCCAGGGGGTCCAGGTCTATCGATCGGAGTTTGGCTGAGGTGTCTGGTGGAGAGAGGTGGCTAGCCACCCGTCTGAGAGAAGCTTGGAGTCCGGCTCTCGCAGGAGCCCGAATTGAGTCTTCTTTCAGTTGAAGCCGAGGATGAAGTCTGGCTCCCACAGGAGTCCGAACGGAGTCTTCCTGCAGCTGAGGCTGGAGATGAAGTCTGGCTCCCGTAGGAGCTCGGGCGAAGTCTACCTACAATTAGAGTCAGGGATGAAGTCCGGCTCCCGTAGGAGTTCGGACGAGGTTTACCTGCAGCTGGAGTCGTGGGCGGAGTCCGACTCCCGTAGGAGCCCGGGCAGAGTCTGCAAGTGAAGTCGTGGGCGAGGTCCGGCTCCCGTAGGAGTCCGGACAAAGTCTGCCTGCAATTGGAGTCGGGGGCGAGGTCCGGTTCCCATAGGAGTCCGGATGAAGTTTACCTGCAATTAGAGTCAGGGATGAAGTACGGCTCCCATAGGAGCCCGGACGAGGTTTACCTGCAGCTGGAGTCGTGGGTGGAGTCCGGCTCCCGTAGGAGACCGAGCGTAGTCTGCAGGTGAAGTCATGGGTGAGGTCCGGCTCCCGTAGGAGTCCGGACAAAGTCTGCCTGTAATTGGAGTCGGGGGCGAGGTCCGGCTCCCGTAGGAGTCCGGATGAAGTTTACCTATAATTAGAGTCAGGGATGAAGTCCGGCTCCCGTAGGAGTCCAGACAAGGTTTACCTACAGCTGGAGTCGTGGGCGGAGTCCGGCTCCCGTAGGAGCCCGGGCGGAGTCTGCAGGTGAAGTCGTGGGCGAGGTCCGGCTCCCGTAGGAGTCCGGATGAAGTTTACCTGCAATTAGAGTCAAGGATGAAGTCCGACTCCCGTAGGAGTCCAGACGAGGTTTACCTGCAGCTGGAGTCGTGGGTGGAGTCCGGCTCCCGTAGGAACCCAGGCAGAGTTTGCAGGTGAAGTCGTGGGTGAGGTCCGGCTCCCGTAGGAGTCCGGACAAAGTCTGCCTGCAATTGGAGTCGGGGGCGAGGTCCAGCTCCCGTAGGAGTCCGGATGAAGTTTACCTGCAATTAGAGTCAGGGACGAAGTCCGGCTCCCGTAGGAGTCTGGATGAGGTTTACCTGCAGCTGGAGTCGTGGGCGGAGTCTGGCTCTCGTAGGAGCCCGGGCAGAGTCTGTAGGTGAAGTCATGGGCGAGGTCCGGCTCCCGTAGGAGTCCGGACAAAGTCTACCTGCAGCTAGAGTTGTGGGCGGTGTCCGGCTCCCATAGGAGCCCGGGCGGAGTCTGTAGGCGAAGTCATGGGCGAGGTCCGGCTCCCGTAGGAGTCCTGACAAAGTCTACCTGCAATTGGAATCGGGGGTGAGGTCCGGCTCCCGTAGGAGTCCGGACGAAGTTTACCTGCAATCAAAGTCAGAGATGAAGTCCGGCTCCCGTAGGAGTCCGGACGAAGTTTACCTGCAGCTGGAGTCGTGGGCAGAGTCTGGCTCCCGTAGGAGCCTGGGCATAGTCTGCAGGTGAAGTCGTGGGCGAGGTCCGGCTCCCGTAGGAGTCCGGACAAAGTCTACCTGCAATTAGAGTCAAGGATGAAGTCCGGCTCCCGTAGGAGTCCGGACAAAGTTAACCTACAGCTGGAGTCATGGGCAGAGTCCGGCTCCTGTAGGAGCCCGGGCGGAGTCTGCAGGTGAAGTCGTGGGCGAGGTCCGGCTCCCGTAGGAGTCCGGACAATGTCTGCCTGCAATTGGAATCGGGGGCGAGGTCCGGCTCCCGTAAGAGTCCGGATGAAGTTTACCTGCAATCAGAGTCAGGGACGAAGTCTGGCTTCCGTAGGAGTTCGGACGAAGTTTACCTGCAGCTGGAGTTGTGGGCAGAGTCTGGCTCCCGTAGGAGCCCAGACAGAGTCTGCAGGTGAAGTCGTGGGCGAGGTCCGACTCCCGTAGGAGTCCGGACAAAGTCTACCTGCAATTAGAGTCAGGGACGAAGTCTGGCTCCCGTAGGAGTTCGGACGAAGTTTACCTATAGCTGGAGTCATGGGCAGAGTCCGGCTCCCGTAGGAGCCCGGGCGGAGTCTGCAGGTGAAGTCGTGGGGGAGGTCCGGCTCCCGTAGGAGTCCGGACAAAGTCTGCCTGCAATTGGAGTCGGGGGCGAGGTCCGGCTCCCGTAGGAGTCCGAACGTCGCGATGAATCCGGTCGACGCTGGCGGGGTCCTGCCCGTCGGCAAAACTTGGGAGTTTGGCGGAGGCTCGGTCGCCCGGGAGGTTTGAAGAGATGTTGCCGGAGGTCAAAAGTCAGTTGGATCCCCAGAGGGTCACTCCCATCACGAACTTCGACCGAGGGGTATTTTATACCCAACACCCTCTAATAGGTAGGCATGCCCAACTTGATCAAATTAAGTGGCGCCCAATCAAAACTATCAAAGAAATTGATTAAGGGTTTGAACCCTTAATTCATTTGATCCAAAACCCTAGTCATCCAACAATTGGAGCCCAATGAATCTAATTCATTTAAGTTATTAGTAGGTAATTAAACCTGAATTAATCTTATCAAATAAAAAATTTAAATGTAAAAAAAAAATTGAGTTCAATAATGTGCTAGTAAGGTTACCCTGAATCCAATAGGATTTTTTTAAATCCAATTGAGACTTCATAAGTCTAATTGCTTATTCTAGGTCTAATCCCTTTGTTGTGTGACCCTATAGGTTTAATTCTATCTGGCAACGAGATATACAATGATTTTCATCATAGTTTCATTGAAACATCTTTCAATGGTTCGGAACAGTTTCTCTCTAACTCATCAAGGATTGTCAATCCTGAGCAACCCTAATGAGCTCTCACCATCCACCAGTGATACCTAGTAGTATGTAGTGGCAACCCAGTAGAATCGAAAAAAAACCTTAAGGTATAGTTCACATGTGATTCAGTCCCTCTATCATGAGTCCCAACTAAATGGTAGATCATGGATAAATCATCAAACCTCATCATCAGTCATATGATAGATTCGATCAACTCAAATCCAATTACGATTCTTATGAAAACTCTTTTTCATCAATCACACTGCTATGACTACAGACTCTCAGACTTAGCCTCTCAAATTTTATAGGACTACTCCTCTCTATCAAGATCAATAGATTCCATATAGATGTATACCCTACTCCTATAGTGGATCAACTATCACCAACATCCACAACCAAGACTCATTGAGATCATATTTATGTATCGTCAGACTCAGCAGCCTCACTGCAAGCAATCATACTATCGTAGGTCAAAAGACCATTCACACAACTACAGCATCGAAATATGTACTAACGATTGATTAGAAATCCAAGTGATCTCTCTATGGTCACGCTCAGTATTAGTTGTTCTCTAACAAGTATCCGTATTCATCACTTAGTATCCTTATACTGTAGATCAGAGACTCATCTACCTTGAAGGAAGTGATCTATGTGCTGGTCTATCTGGATTGATCATCATCCTTATGATGATACTATGATCGGGAGTATTTAGAAATTATATATATATCTCTAATTCTCAACATCTTAAAAATATGTATCAAAATGTTAATTCCATAGATGATTCAAAGACACATCACACTTGAATGAAAACAAACTTATACTTTTATTAATCAAATCAATGAATTAATTATAAAATTATGCCTTAGATTTATTATAATATGTTAGCCATATTGATTTTTACGACATACATCTAACAAGATCGTCATGATCCTCAAGAGTTTGGATGAACAGCCAGCTCCATGAGAGGTTTGAGTTATCTGAGGTCAATCTTGAATAGCTAAGGGATCATTACCATATCCCTAGTTGGTATCGATTGATGGCACCTGATGAAGATGGCTAGGTTGTCCGCCCCTTAGATGGCTACATTGCCATCTATGAGGAGTTCCTCTGTTCGAGACTCCAATTTTCTATTCATCACTTTTTTGCCAATATTTTTGATTTATATGAGATAGTTCCTACCCAACTTACCCCCAACTCCATTAGAATATTGTCTTCTTTTATTGTCCTTTGCCATCTTCTTCATTTTGAGCCAAGAATCTCTCTTTTTCATACTCTTTTTATGCTAAAGAAACATCTTTGGGAGAGAGAGTGGTGGTTCTTCGGCCCTCAATATCATCTTCAGTTGATTATTGGGCTTCCCTCTTCCATTCATGGGTGGAAGAATAGATTTTTTTACATTAGTGCCGACCACCCCAGGATCTGGGCTACTCCTAACCTCTCCCCGAATAAGAACGAAGTAATCCTCGATGAAGATCAGGAATAGTATGACCTCCTGTTCGGTGTCCAGGTCCCCACTCAAAGGGAGCTCCTCGAGGAGCAGTCGTTGTATGACACCATGATTAGTTAGACCAACCATTTGGGTAGATTTCCTTTTGAGAATTCTTGGAGCCTGTTCATCAATTTTTGCTTTTTTTGCTTGTGGACTAATTTCTCTTATCTTTGACTTGTAGCCATGAGAATCTTGATAGAATCCATCCATCGTGCTGAGTTTCGGGCCCGATGGACCTTCTTGGGATCCATCAAAGAAATTGAGAGAAGGACCTCCTCTCGGGTGCCAAGGAGCACACAGTCGCCATCGCCGCCCTGACTTCCTCTGCTCGAGTAGTCTTTGTCGCCACCTCCTGTGCTGGCCATTTCTGTAGATGATGATGTCATCATCGTCGAGGCCCCGACCAAGCTTATCAATGTGGTCCAGGCCTTACCGACTCAAGGTGAGTTGGGTGGCGATCGGGCTGCGGGTTGCGGAGACACTAATCAGGGGAAAGCTCTGACACCCCCCACCTTCACTACTGACTATGGCCCCTCAGATTCTTTCAGGGAGGCCTATATCACCCTCGGAATGCACCTCAGGGAATCTGACAGAGCGCTTCAAGATCATCAACTCATCAGGGAGTTGATGAAGATGGTAATGCTACCTACCAACTAGGAAGAAAGGAAGGCCCGCCCAGTTGCAGAGATTATCTCGAGCTCCTACACATCGTTGGTGTCAGTAAGTCTTCTACCTTTCTCTCTCTATATTAAATCATCATTTTTTTTGCTGAATAGTTGCATCTGTCGAGTAGGTGACTTAATGAAATTTTTTTCTTATTGCAATTGATACACAACGCAATAATTTTGTATGAGGAGTTGACCGTTTTTGAGCGACTCAACTCCCAACTTGAAATCAAGGCCCAAACTGCCAACACTTGAGCCGAAGTCATCAAGGAGCTTCTCCATACCGCTGAAGAGAGGGAGAAGAAGTATCAAGAGAAGATAGCCCTACTGTAGGCCGAGTTGGTACCTTCCTGGGACAAGGCCACCAGCTTGGAGTCCCAGCTAAAGAAGAAAAAGGAGGAGTTGGACATGTTGAGGGCCGACTTCTAGAAGGAGATGGAGTCAGTGGAAGCCGCCCTCAATGAAGAAAAGGGCAAAAGGTAGGATGCTGAGAAGGCCACCCAGGAGCTGAAGGAACAATTGTCTGTGGTGGTGACTCGAGCCCAAGAAGCAAGTTTTTGGGCACTAACTGAGTTTCGAGAGTCCCAAGAGTATGAGGACGAAATCATAGAGGGCTTTGTGGTCGCTTACTGACTAGGGTTTAAGGACTACAAGAAGGCCATCAGTTGTCTGCAGCCCAAGTTGGACCTAAGCGCGCTACAACTAGAGAATGCTCCTAGACAAGAAGGCTCGAGGAGCAACGAGGAAGCAGGCGATGTGGAAGATCATCCTCCAACTCCTTAGATCTTTTGCCTTTTGTTCTGTATTTTTGATTTTGCTCCTCAGCTATGTACCTTTCATTTTTGTTTTTAATCTCTTTTCAATCCTCTTTTGATTTGAGAGAGGGCATTCCATTGATTAAAATTATGGGTGTGTGAGATTCATTGGTTATAGCTCTCCATATGTCATAATCTAAGGCTTGTATAAAAATTTTCATGCATGCTTTCCAAAATATGTAATTTTGAGTCATTAAAAAGTAATGGTCTAGAAGTTGATTGGCCTTCGGCAAAAGTAGAACCAATAGGATTTGCCATAATCTTTAGCTCAAGACTATTAGATCAACAAGGATATAAGAGTATCTACTTTGATACTAATTATTGTCTAGTAGATTAGCAACCTAAGAGGGAGGGTGAATTAGATTTTTCAAAAAGTTCTAACAAATTTAAAATCTAAACAATTATATGCTTTAATCAAATAAACTTGAGTGTTTGTGGTGAATATGCAATGTGTAGCAGCGGAACTAAATCAATAAAGACAAGGCAAAAAGATAAAGCAAGAAAGGCAAAGCATGACACAACATCAATAAATTTATAGTGATTCAGTACAACCCCACACCTACATCTTCTCCCCAAGCTTTTCTTAAAAATTCCACTATAATCACTTCGATTATAATGCGACTGTTTTACCTAGGCTTACAATCAAATCTAGTTAGTTTTTTAGACTTACCAACTAAAATCTTTCACAATTATTTTTTGAAATCATAATCCAACCCAGTTGATTTTCCAAACTCACTAACTAAAACTTTATAATGTCTAATTTTGGACTTAGAGGGGCCTATCCAAGTTTCTTTCACTCCAAAAAAATTTGTAAAGAAAGCTAAAATATAGTGTATAAGAATTTTAGCACAAATAAAAGCAAAAAAGAAAAAAACTCTTTTAATGCTCAAAGAAGATGATGAAACATTGCTCTTTTGAAGCTTGACTTCTGATAAGTATAATAAATATCCCAATAAAAGCATCAAAATATATACTAATTGACCTTTATTTATTAAGAATTGATGCTTTTGCTTGTGTTTTGTAGGAAAGAGGATTGCCAATACATAGAGCTCAATTTGTAGTTTCAAAAAAAAAATTGGGCACAAATTAGACTCAGTTTGTACCCCGAATAAAGACCCGAAGCCAAAAGAAAAGAAAGAAAAAAAATAAAATAATTAAGAAGAAAAGCCCAGCCCAAGCCGCACGGTCCACGTGCGGTTCACAACCCAAAATCAGCCAAAGCAGTCCACAGTAGTCTACAGCAACAAGGGCTGGCTCAAAGTCGATCCATAGACCAGTGTACGCCTGGTCTATGCACAGTTCACCAGCACGGCGCTAGTGGTCTTTTATCATGGCGCATGGGGTAGGTGGTTCTCTTGTGCACTATCGATGGTTGAGAGGGGTGTTCCACATCTGATAGATGGCCAATAGCAAGCTTTACCATATAATTCGGTGGTGGCCCACTGATCTTGCACGATCCAATGACTCAAAGCTATTCCAAGTGCAACCTAATGGTGGGGATGTGATGCTGGCTGGGAGGTTGAACTAGGAGGGCTTTTGCACGATCCAATGATCCAAATCATGTGCCACCTTGATCCAACGGCCAGTGTGATTTCTTGATTTGATAAGGAGTGGTTTAGGCCTGATCTAGGGCATTTGATGATGATCCAATGGCCAAAAAATTTGTTTACACTTAGACATGCCTGGGACATGAATTCGAGAGGAATTAAGAGCCTATGAATGGCCAAGACTCAGAGAAACTCCATAGGCTATAAAATGAGGGGACTGTGGACAAGAGAAGTAGCAAGCAGTGGGTAGCCACAAAAATTCTTTTTGCTTTATTTTTTTTAGGTTTTGGTTTAGGATTTGAAGGAAGAGTGGAGAAGAAGAAGATTGCTTTTGGAAGAGAAAGTGCTGTGACAGGATTTTAAATCTTTCAGAAGATATATCCAAGAGCCATGCTTGGCTAAGGTGCAGTCTGTAAGAGAGTACAGATATCCTTACATAATTTTATATATTTATTTTTTATTCTCTGTAATTAATAAAATACTTTCAAGTTCTATTCCCTTTCTTTTATGCTTGATTCCTAAATAAGTTACTAATAGGTGGGATGGATCATGATCTTGACAAGATATGGCTCATACTCAGTAAAAGTAATTTATTCTAGGATTTGATATTTGCATAACCTATTAGGATCTATACAATCTAATTATTTGATAGTCTATACTCGAGGGATGGGCCATGATCTTGGCAGGACATGGTTCGTACTCGACAAGATAGCCTATATTTGGGATTGATTTGCAAGATTTCTAATTGATTATGAATTTAATTACTTAGATCAAAATAAATATCTGAATCTATGTTTGTGATCATCTAGAAATCTGAAGACATCTTTTTATCATATATATATCGCTCAATTCATCTTTGATTTAAATTAGTTAGTTTTAATTAAACTATTACTAACCTTTTAAAAATCAAACTTTCTTTTTTGCTTAGTTAATTGCATCTCAACCTTCTGATCTCCATGGATATGATCTCGATCCATTCTATCTATATAGTTTGAGTTAGATTTATTTTTGACTGCCTACGATAGTGATTAAATTTTAGCACTATTGTCGAAGAACATTGACATGATTGTGTTGACTAAGCATAAAGAAAAAAAATTAAAATTACTGCTTATTATTCTTAGTAATTTATTATTTTTCATATCTTAGAATAATTTACTATCCTAAAAATAGATTTGATTTTTTATTTTAATTGTAGGATATCTAGTTACCTTATATTCTTTACTTAATTTAGTTTTTTTTTTTTTTAAGTTTAGGCTCTCTAGATCTTCTCATACCTAATTAACCTAATTCAAAATTTACCTCTTATTCCTTCTTGCTAAAGATAACATAATATAAAAAAAAAAATAAAGACACCACATAACACTTAATTAAAATAGAGAAACTAATTAAACCTTAAAAGCTTCAACCTATATTGGACATCTTTCTTATATTTGCATTGCATATTCATAAAATACCTTAAGGGCACTTAACCCAATTAAACAACATAAGATGGGGATTTTATCGCCCTCCTTTGGCCCACAAACCACAACTCTTCATTTTGTATTGATTTAAATCTTAACTTAAAATCAATTAGACGTTAGCCTCTAAGGACTCTCGAGCTCAATAGGACCAGATTAGGGTTAGTCATTTTGACTGATGTCTAGAAAAGTGGTTCATGAATAAAATCTCGAAGAAAGGTGATTATTTAATTAGTTTTATTCACTTATCTGATCAATTTTAATTGGTGTCTAAGAAAAGCAATGGGGGACACTCACCAATCTTACACTTATCTGGTCAGTTGAGTGGCTAATCTTTTACTTGGAGGGCTCAAAGACAACCTTGATAGTTAGGAGCTATCTAGATCTAGGGCCATTCTTAGCTAGGATTGATTGCATAACTTGATTGCTAACACACAAATATTAAATCTAATTAAAATACTCTTCTCTATCATCTCTTAGATTTAGGATCCTATAGGCTCTTATCTTTAGAATTCTTTCTCCTCATAGCTCTTCATATTCTTCTCATTCTTTAAAAAAAAAATCAAAAGAGGATTGCTCTGATCTAGAACCTTTGATTGCATATCTGAATAATCAGAATAATC